>NC_138197.1:88451161-88908661 GCF_964194105.1 Spermophilus citellus | reverse complement strand
TCAGACGACTTGTTGCAGAAGTGCCCACCCCTAAAGCCGCCTTCACACAGGGAGAGGTGAGGAGGAGGAAGGCGCCACGCCGAAACCTGTCGCAAACGCGAGCAGCAGCCCCGGGGACTGGGCGCGCGGGATACAAAGGGCTGTGAACGCGGCCTTCCATGAGGCGACCGTGCGCGGACAGGCAGACAAAATGGAGCGACGGGAGAAATCGGAGCCCGGGCGGCAGAGCTGGGCTAGAGGTGGCAGCGGGCTCGCGCCCCGCCGGGGTTTCTTCACAAGCCGCGGCGGGGGAGGGGGCGCGGCGGCCCGTTCTCCCCGCCCCGCACACGCGGCCTAGCGCGGCGGGAAGCGCTCGCCGGCCGCCACCAACAATGGGGAGTGAGGCGGCGGCGAGGGAGGGGCCGGCGGCGGCTGCACCGCGGCCCGCATCCGCGCTCCAGGCCCCGCAGCCCGCGAAACGACGCGGTAGAACGGAGGGTGAGGGGCGCCGTGCCGGGGTCGAGCGGCGCGGCCCAGAAGCGGCAAGGGCGCACGGTCTGCAGCCGCACCGGCTCGCGGTCCGCGGCGGGCCCCAGCCGGCGTCCAGGCCGCAGTGCCGCCCGCGGCGGCGGCGGGGACCCAGGGCCTCACGTACCTGGTTGAATTCTTCGCCCACATCCGCGTAAATGTCTATGTGGTCCACACCGTCCGCCATCTTCCCCTCGGCCTCGGCCGCCGCCGCTGCCGCCGCCTCCTGCAGGTCCGCCCGCCGCGGCAGCAGCAGCGGATCTAGCGGCGGGGGCGGGGCGCTCTGCGTCACTTCCGAGGACCGAGGGACGGGGGCGGGGGCGGGAGCCCGGGCAGCCGGGGCTCTGCAGCCCTGCCGCTCCGAGGCTGATGGGGAGGGCTGCGCCTCCGAGCTCAGAACCCGTTTCTTTTGTGTCTGGTCTAAGCCCGTGGGCGGAGCAGCGGGGGGACAATTTCCTTGTCCTACTAGCGCATCCAGCTTACCAGTGGGTCCCGTTTGTTTCTAGAGATTGTCCACGTTGCCTCTGGCACGTAAACATTTACAAAAATATTTTCGTTTTCACATTTTCTTACATTTCTCACAACCAATGGTTCTAGAGATGAGGGTTATATGTCCCCGGTTAAATAGAAGGAGCAATCCCCGGCATTCTGTGAGAGCCTCGAGACCAAGAACAATGCCTTATTCCTGCATCTTCAGAACAGCAGTTTTATTTGCATCATAAGCGCTAGATACCCGTTGGTGGTTATTTTGAGTTATTTGCATACTTTTTATGTTTCCTTCTCTTACCGTCTGTCATAGTCATCAGCTTCTTCCATCTCTTCTCCCCCACTCCCACCTCCAGTTACCTTCATTTTTTTCCTCCTTAGATCTGCAGTAGGTCTTCTCTGGCATAGTTCAGATGCTTCTAACTTCGTTTTAGAGCCTACACAAAGTAGAGGTTATCTTGAGGCCAAGGGCTTTTTTTCTTAGACTCATGGAATATCCAAGTCAAAGGAGAACCTTTAGGTCCAAACTTCCCGTTTTATGGATGCGAGGACTGAGGCCTAAGGGAACCTAACTGATTTGACCAGGGTCACAGAAGAAATAAAGAGTTTGTTGTTGTTTTGCTTTGTTTTGTTTTGTTTGTGGTGCTGGGGATTGAACGTAGGGCCTCGTACATGCAAGGCCAGCACTCTACCAACTTAGCTATATCCCCATCCCTTTAAAAAAGAAAAAAAATTATATATATATATATATTCCATCTACTATATATAGTAGATGGATACAATACCTTTTATTTATTCATTTATTTTATGTGGTACTTAGGATCAAACCCAGAGTCTCACACCTGCTAGGCAAGCACTCTACCACAGAGTCATGATCCCAGCCCTGGGTAAGAGCTTTTTGCCACCAATATTTTATTCAAAGATCTCTCTCCAGTTTGAACCTCCACCTACCATCCCAAACATTTTTTCTTTATTATTCAATCGTTTAAAACCCCACACATGGGGGTGGAGGGTAGCTCTAGTGCTAAATGCCAGGGAGGTTGAGACAAGAGAATTGCAAATTGAAGGCCAGCCTCAGCAATTTAGTGAGGCCCAAAGCAACTTAGTGAGATCCTGTCTCAAAATAAAAAAATAAAAAGGGCTGGGAATTTGACTCAATGGTAAAATGCCCCTGGGTTCAATTCCTGGTACCAAATCAGCACCCCACACATTTGAGTGTTTCCTCAGAGACAGACTGATCAGAAATTCTACAATAAGCCAAGCAACATCTGTATTTGGTATAGTGGGAAAAGCTTGGTTGCTGTCATGGAAACCAATCTGGTAATCAGAGTACAAATTTCTAATCAGACATTTAACCAGCTAGATGACCTCAAGCAAATTGAAGCCAGATTTAAAGTTAGGTAGTCAGTGTAGTTAGGTAAATCGGGTCTAATATCGAGTAAGATCTAAAATGGAGGCCATGCTGACAATGATTCCTGGGAAACGCAGGACAACTCATGGAATGTTAATGAAGTCCCGAAAAGGCCCTAGGCCAAAGTCCACCCCAAAGAAATGTTTTTTTGTTTTGTTTGTTTTTTTAAAGAGAGAGTGAGAGAGGGGGGAGAGAGAGAGAATTTTTAATATTTATTTTTTTTTTTAGTTCTCCGCGGACACAACACCTTTGTTGGTATGCGGTGCTGAGGATGGAACCCTGGCAGCACGCATGCCAGGCGAGCGCGCTACCGCTTGAGCCACATCCCCAGCCCCCCAAAGAAATGTTAATGGAACCCAGGAAACAGCCCCCAACAGATTTGGAGATAGCCCATCCCAAGAAGTGATAATGAAGTCCTGCCTGCCCAGATTACTTGTTTGGCCCACCTGTGTCCCACCCCTTGGGCCTTCCAACATACATTCCATCACCAAAACTATAAAAAGGGGAGACAACCGCACTTCCATGGATTCCACCTCTTGGGTCCCCTTCTTCCTTGGGAGAAGTCTTTTCTGCTGTCCTTTAATAAACTTCTAATTTCTACTCTGACCTTGCCTCGGCGTGCTCTCTGGTGTTATTCTTCAACATTGGGGAAGCAAGGACTCGTCACCGGCCAACAGCGGTAACAAAATTACTTTTATCTTCTATCTCAGAATCTTTAATATTGGATAATGTCTACCTCATTGAAGTCTAAGGTTGATGGTAGATTAAATGAGATACTATGCAAAGTATCCCTCTTCTGCTTCTTGGAAATACTAATTTGCTTTCCTCCATGGGGCATTAGAGAAGAAAAGAGTCACTGAACGACAGCAATTTTTTAGATTGGTATGTTGTAGGCAGAATAATGGCCCACCATAGATGTTCATGTCCTGATCCCTGGAACCTGTGTACATGTTACCTTACAAGGCAAAAGAGACTTTACAGATATGATTAAGTTAAGGATTCTGAGACAGAGAGATTATCCTTGATTGCCTGGTGACAACAAAGTGATCACAGGAGTCCTTTATTAGTGAAAGAGGAAAACAATAGAATAAGAGGAAATGTGGCAATAGAAGCAGTTTATGTTCCTTCAGTACACAAAAATCATTCCAAGTTTCTGGCTTCCATTGTTGCTTATGAAAGGTCAGCTGACAGTGGGTCTACTGTTTCTTGGAAGGCAGTTAGTCCTTTTTTTCTGGATGCTTTTAAGATTTTTTTTCTCTTAGACTTCGGTTTTCTACTCTTTCACTATTGTGTTTGAAAGTTAATTGTGTTTTTTATGATGCTTTGGATTCACCAAAGATTTTGAATATAAGGATTGACATAATTCAAGAGTTCTGGAAAAATCTTGGCCATCTTTTCTAATTTTATCCTCTTAAAATAAAGGAATCAGGGGCTGGGGTTGTGACTTACTGGTAAAACATTCACATGTGTGAGGCCCTAGGTTCCATCCTCAGCACCACACAAAAATAAATAAGTGAAATAAAGGTATTGTGTCCAACTACAACTTAAAAATAAATATTAAAAAAATAATAAAGGAATCACTTTAGTTTCTAGAAGAAAAACCTGTAATGTTAATTTAATGTTAACTAGAATTAGAGGTTATGGAACCACTGAAGAAATTTACCTTTCATGTCATGGAACAAAAGAGTATGAGAGTAACTGTATTCTAGAAAACAAACACATACATAATATGTATATGATGCTGTGTAAAACAAAAAAGAAAAAAAATTCTCAGTTATTACCTCTTCAAATATTGTTTCTGCCCTCCCTTTCTATAAATCTAATTAAATATTGTTTTCTTTTTCCTATTTCTCTAATCCTTTTTTTTTCTTTTTTTGTGGGGATGGGGAGGACAGAGCCTGGATATGTTGCCCTTGTTGGTCAAATGCTTCTCCCACTCAGCCTCCTGAGTACCAGGACCATAAACACTAGTTATTATGATTGGCTATCTTCTAACCTGCCCCATTCCTATGTCTCCCTATGCTTCTTTTTGGTAGCCTGTTTTTTGATATGTTTGCTAGATTACTGGTTCTCTCTTCTGTGATGTTAATATTTTACCTATTGAGATATTACTTTTGAAATTATTTTTTGTAATTTTAGGTTCTAGAATTTCTGTTTGTTTTTTTTTTTTTAATTGTGGCTCAGTGATAGAGCGCTTGCCTAGCATGTGTGAGGCACTGAGTTCGAGCCTCAGTACCGTAAAATAAAATAATAAACAAATAAAATAAAGGAATTGTGTCCATCTATGACTAAAAATGTTTTTTTTTAAAAAAAAAACAATATTAAGGTTTATTTCTATAGTATCTAATTCATTGGCAACTTTGTCAGCCTTGGCTTTTATCTTGACTTATTTTGGTTTGCCTTTACTTCCAAGCACTAGCCTAAAAACATGGTTTACCAGGGTCACCACTGTTGGAAGGATTTAGACCCCATCCATATTTTGTCAAAAATGCAGCTAGCTGTCTCAAGCTATCTTTTGGTGTTTGATAATGCCCTAAGGCAGAATTACTCTTAATGTGTTGTGTCCTATTCTCCTTTGCTTCTTGGCCAGGTGATTCATTCACTCATTGTCCTTTTAGCTTTTTGATAATTTTTAACATGTGACTACAGGGTACCTCCTTAGTTGGCAATTTTCAAAAGAATGAAATATTAATGTAAATTACAAAGGAAAATGTGTAATAACAACAACAACAAAAAAAAAAAAAACCTCTAGCTCTTACTGAGTGCCTTCTACAAACTAGCCTCTTTGTTGGACATTTTATGGTTACTATTGAACATAGGTGAAAGGTTGGAGAGTTGGGATCTTATCCCGACTCAACAACTGACTATCCAAGTAACATTTGACAAGTCTTTTATCTCAATTTCTTCATAAGGTCCCTCAACTCTGAAGTTCTCTCAGTCAAATCTACACAGAACTGAAAGTTAAATATTCCTTAAGGAGGGCTATGGCTGTGGCTCAGTGGTAGAGACTTGTCTAGCATGTGTGAGGCACCAGATTTGATCCTCAGTACCACATAAATAAATGAAACAAAGGTATTGTATTCAGCTATAACAAAAATAATTTTTAAAAATTTCCTTAAGAAAAATTAGGACAATGGTAAGTTAAATATTGCAGAGGAACTGCCTTTTAGCTCACCTGTATTAGTTTCTTATTGCTGCTATAACAAATTACTACAAATTTAGTGACTTAAAACAACACACTTATTATCTTTTAGTTCTAGAGATCATAAGTCCAAAATAGGTCTTACCAGGCCTATCAAAGTGTCAGCAAGGCTGCATTCCTTCTGTATGCTCTAGGAGAGAATTATTATCTTCTCTTTAATAGCTTCCTACTCTCCCTAGCTGTGGCCCCATTCCTGTAATTGCATTACTCTAGCAATATAAACAATATAAAATCAAAATATTTTAAAAGACTAGAAAAGAAGCTGGAAAGGAGATAATAATGTTAAAGTTCTCTGCAGTCTGTTGTTTCTCTGTACAAAAGAGCTTTCCTTTTTTTTATGCACATGATTTTGCAACAATGGAAACCTCAGTTTCAGGGTTCAAACAGCTGCCAAGAAAATGGGCACTGTCTTAGGTCAATGACAAAAATCTATGGAGAAAGCAACTGATTAGTTCCATTTTTTGTAGGAGTCTACTCCGGGCCAATCAAAATTTTCTGGGGGCAGAGTCAGAGTAAAAATATAGCTGGAAGTGTGGCTCCATGGTGTAGCTCCATGGTAGAATACTTTCCTAGCATGTTCAAGGTCTTAGCTTGATCCCCAGCACTGGTAAACAAAACCAATGAAATGAAAAACATGGTAGACAAATCCTATCTTGTGAATTAGGAAATACTGAATTCTCAATGAAAGACGGTTACTTTGAGCTAAGCAGACACTCCAAAGGATGTCTAACACATTCCACCCAGTGGATAACAACATATAAACTAAGGAATGATGGTTACTGAAGTCAAATGTAAATCCATAAACATTTAACACTTACTCTCATTCTAGCTACTTCAAAAGAGCTAATGCCATCATTTCTTTCTCCCCCCGCCTCTTTTCTCTATCTCTCCCTCCCTCCCCCACCCTCATGTGTGTGTGTGTGTGTGTGTGTGTGTGTGTGTGTGTGTGTGTTTGGGGGGGGTATTTGTTTGTTTGTTTGTTTTGGTACTGGGTATTGAATCCAGGCATGCTTTATCATCAAGCCACACACCCCGCCCTTTTTATTTTTATTTTTATTTTGAGACAGGTTTTATTAAGTTACAGAAGCTGACCTGGAATTTGGGATCCTCCTGCTTCAACCTCTTAAGTGCAGGGATTACTAGTATACAGGCAAAGGCTATAATCTCTGTAGGAACATGATTTAGATTCCAATAACTATGGGCCATAGTTTAGCTTTATTAGTATAACTAATGTTACTCATGTAACATTTTAAAATGTGCAAGCATAATCTATGTAAACTTAGGTATTATTTTATTAGGGCATTTTATGTTAACTTTTTTATACCATGAACTCAATCCAATATAAAATTTTAAAGAATAAATTAAATAAGATTTTAAAATGTTTAACCAATCATAATTTCTTCATATTATCATTATTAGATATAAACCCACATTTCAAATAGTCTCCTTGAAATTTTTGAAGTTTTGGGGGCCAACTCTTGTCATATCTGATTACATCATCATTTTAATTTCATTATATAGTCGACAAAAATTCATTTGTAGAAGTATCAGAAATATAGGCTCTGTCATCTTCTCATCTTTTGTACTTTTATTATAAGTATTAGCTATAAAACATGGTTTCTTAGGAATATTTTAAAGACACTTGTGCATTTTTTGATGGTTAACTTATTTAAAACTAGAAAACATAATTCATAAGGCTGTGTATCTGGGCTCACATAAACTGTCATGTGTCATAGTACACTGCAGGTGAAGTGTTTTCTGTACCTATAGGAAGGTATTACCTTTGAATACTCTGAATTGTGGAACTTCCTCCATTTTCCCTCAGAATTGCCTACATACCAGATGAGGAATTTCTAGGTAGCTAAAGAATTTAATGATTCAAAACCTTCCATTTTCATGGATATCTTCCACAATTTGTTTTAGACCACTGTTTCTGTTCCATTTCCCCCTCTATCACGCCCCCACAACCTCCACGAAGGTGGGGTTGGAGTGACAGCAGGCATCTTTCTGGATCTAAGTGGAATTTGAATGAAGGATACATTTAGTTTGGGTTTAGTGGAAGATATTTATGTGTAAATTATTTTTAGGTATCTTAGTATAGAAATGGTTTCCAGAAATATTTTTGCTTCTACTATGCTAACTCTGACAACTTCTGTGATACAGAGATCCAAGGCCAGAAGTCATCTTGTGATCTGAATGTGTTCAACTGTGCTACGTACCAGAAGGGTGTGCACAGTGGAACAGAAACAGTTTAAAATGTTTGGAGCCAGGTACTGCTCTGTAGAACGTTAGTTTAGTTGTGAAACATGCAAAATTTTAAGTGGAAGATTTGGTTCTCATTCATGCCTAATCAAAATGGAAGTCTCTACTGGAAGGAATACACTAATAATTGGGCATATAAAATTACCAAGTCACTATACATTTTCTTCCTTCTTATGAGAAAATCACATGAAACTGAAATTCCTGTTTCTTTTCTTCTTCTGAATAACTATATACAGATATGCATCACTTAACAATGGAATATGTCCTCAGAGATGCATTGTAAAGTGATTTTTGACATTATGCAAAAATGACAGTGTACTTCTACAAATGTAGATGTTATAGCTAGGCTCTATTGTGCAGCCTATCATCCCTAGGCTACAAACTTATAGTGCATGTTACTGCACTGACTACTATTGGAAATCGTAACACAATGGTATTTGTGTATCTAAGCATAGAAAGATACACAAAAATGGTAGGCAATAGAAATTTTTCAGCTCCATTACAGTCCTATAAGAACATTATTGCATGTGATCTGTTGTTGACCAAACCATTGTTATGCAGCACATTGCTGTACTTTTATGCTTTGTTACTCATATTTTAAGATTCTTTTTCTTAAAGAAAGCCTCCAAAATATAACCTCACTAAACCTAGATTCATCTTTGTCTCATACCTTGGCGATATGAAACCATGTGACAGGGGAACTGATTCATGTGTTAAGTATTAGTGAAGCTTAATTTTTCAATTATTAAAATAAAAAATATAAAAGTATACAATCAAATACCTTTATATCCCAATGAATAGATTTGCTTATTCCACTTTAGGAATAATTGGTTAAACCAACTATGGTTAATTTAGACTTATTCCAAACCCAGAAAAGTGGTACATCATCATACCTGCTATTGACTTTCCTTGAATCAGTCAGTCCCACATTTTAAACACTGCACTTCCTATTGCCAGACTCTGTTAGGTTAAACCATATGAAATTGCAGTTTTTATAAGTAAAAAATGTCTATCATTGGTAAATACAGAGATTCACCTTAAAACACCATTTAAGATGCATTCAGCTGCACATAAATGAAACAAGACTCAAATTAACATAAACAATAAAGAAATTTGTTGTGAGGCTATCGGGAACTCACAAAATTGACAAAACATCTTGAGAACCTGACGATTAGAAAATAAGTAGAAACTAAAGGAGACAAAATGGACTCAAGAGCATGTCACAGAGATCAGCTGCTTAGGGAGCCACCTCTAGCATCATTGCCACTGGGCATTTGAGGTCACCCTACTGTACACTACCACTGGTGGTCACTCAGTGCTAGACTGTTGCATGTTTGAGCCCTGAAGCCATCCCGTGCAAACTGAGTTTGTTCATTCCCTCAAGATTCAGTCAAGGTTGGAACATAAAGTCTGCTTCACATGTTCATGTACACACTCCTAGTGTGATCAGATAATGGTCAAATTAAGTAAATAAATAAATTAAATAATGAGTAAAATATATTCAAATTTATTAGTGTTTTGGTGCAGTGTGATTATGGGTACTTAATTTTTAAATTCATTTACACATTTCTGTATTTTCAATATTATTATAAGATTTATTGAGCTAATAATCCAGGAAAAACTTAAACTTTAGTTTTAAAAATAGAAAAACAGGGACTTGGGATTTTATTATGCATATTAAAGCCATACATTTGGACCCAAGATGGAGCTTGGCATTTAGAAACCCGCAACTATAGCGAGTCACATACCTGATTTAAAAAGTAAAAACATCTAAGGACTACCCTGTAGCTTACCATGAAACACTTTTTAACATTTGTATGAAAATGTGTTTGAAAAATACAAAATGTGTTTGAAGCAGACTTCACCATGATCTTAAAGTGTTTTGTTGATTACAAATGGTTTTAATTTGTATTTGGTAAAATGTGTTTTTGTCTTTAATGATTTATTTCTGGAAATCACTAAAGGTAAAATTGAAATGTAAAGTCCAAGTGAAGGGCTGGACATCAGCAAAATACAGTAATATAAGTAGAAGTGGAAGTACTTTTCAACATCAACAACCACTTTTTATAAGCTAATGGACTCAAAATTAGTAATCATACTGTATATTTTTCTTTCAACATATATAGCAACTAAGTAAATATATAAGCAATGACAATTTATTCATTCCATTATTCAACAAACTTTTTTTTTTTGGTAATGGGGATTGAACTTAGGGGCACTCAACCGCTGAGCCACATCCCCAGCCCTATTTTATATTTTATTTAGAGACAGGGTCTCACTGAGTTGCTTAGTGCCTCGCTTTTTGCTGAAGCTGGCTTTGAACCGGCAATTCTCCTGTCTCAGCCTCCTGAGCCCCTGAGATTAGAGGTGTGCAACACTGTGCCCCACCCCCCTCAACAAATTTTTAATGCAGCTACTCTGTAGGGGCCACTGTAGAAGGCAGTGCTGAGGAATACAAATGTAAATACGGCTTCATCATGATGTAGTGGGAAGTGGTGTGGTAAGGTGCAATGTGATATATCTTGGTTTGACACTCAAATTTGTCAGTTCCTTTCTGTGCCATTTTGAGGTTTTATAGTTTGTGGTGGTTGTTTGTTTGTTTTGCTTTCGTCTTTTTCTAAGGGCTTTGGCTCTGTTGCTCAGACTGTGCTTAAAACTCCTGAGCTCAAGTAATTCAGCCTCCCTGCTCCCTGGTAGCTGGGATTACAGGCATGCTTGACTGACTGTGCCATTTGGGGCAAAAGTTACTTACATTAGTGGAACCAGTTGGGAAGAAATATAAGAATATTGTTTTAGTCATCTTTTTCACTGCTGTGACTAGATCTGACCACAACGATTTTAGGGGAAGAAACGTTTATTTGAGGGCTCATGGTTTCAGAGGTCTCAATTCATAGACAATCTTTCAGGTCTCCAGGTGAGGCAGTACAACATGGCAGAAGAATGTAACAGAGGGAAGCATCTCACTTGATGATAAGAAAGCAGAGAGAGGGAGAGAGACTCCACTCTCCAGATACAAAATATAAACATATCCTGTAGCCACATCCCGGATGAATGACTTCCTCCAGCCACACCCCACCTGCCTCTAGTTCCCACTCAGTTAATCCCATCAGAGATTCTTCACTGATTATGTTAAGGCTATAGCACAATCATTTCTCCTCCAAACCTTCTTGCATTGTTTCACACATGAGCTTTTGGGGGACACCACATCTAAAATGTAACAGATAATAAATAGGGGTAATAATACCTCAAGTGGAGTATTAGGTTGGGGATAAGAGGAATGGGAAAGAGCCAACAATTGTTGAGTACATAGTAATATGTACTGACCACTGATATAAATGCTTCACAAGCAATAACTCAAATTATAAACTATATGCATATGTGGGAGATGGGGTGGGGGCTGGTAATACTGCCAGGACTACAGAGATTACTTTGAAAATTCCTTGGAAGATATGTCAGCCAGAACCTGGCAGGCAGAAGATGACACATTCACTGCGGAAAATGGGGGGAATATTTAATGGAGTAACCATTTTTAAGGGTGTGGACAGGGTTGAAAGAAAAACTACTAGGGGATGGTGAAGCTCTGTAAGTCAAGGAACGGTGGGGAGCCAAAAGGGACAAAAGGAGCCATCAGTAGCTGAGATCCAAAGAAAGATCTGTAATAGCAGGAGAGGGTCAACTGATGGTTAATCCTGATATCACTGGTATCTTAGATCTCCTGATAGGGCCTCCCATGGCTTAAACACAACTGGAAGTTAGAGGAAAAGAGGAACCATTTACATAGTCCACCAAGGTCACCTTGGGACAAGAGAAGGGTACACAAAGAGGAAATAAATGAGAATATGTGGCACAGGAAATGTAGAAATGAGAAAATGTTACATCCCTGTGTGTTCATTTATGGGATCAGAGAGCTTTTAATTCACTATTTTGGAGTTTATAACCTTCAGAGAATGGATCATTCAAGACTAGGCTTTACTTTAGCATCTGCCCTGTTCTAAATTGTGGCTCAGAAGTAAAGAGATTAAAGTGTTTTGTTCAACTCTGGTAAAACCTTCAACATGACCTATTTAGTGATTAAATCATTCAATATCGAGCATTTATACCAGTTCTTTAAAAAATGTGTCCTCACTCACAGTCAATAAATCCCAATAGCTAGGTAAGCCATTACAGAACATGATTTCTGATGAACAAGCCATTGCATCCCCTAATCATTCATTTTCATAGACCCTAGCAAAATAAAGCTAATCTTGCTGCTTGTTCCTTTTTCTGTAGGATGTGTCTCTTCAAAGAAACTCTTTACCCCACTTACATGGAACCAGGAATGTAAATATCTAGGATGAAGTTACAAGTTATCTCCACACTTGGCTCTAACAATGTTATGATTGGCCTTAGAAACAAGCAGTCCTGAAGGAAAGAACTTAGGTGATAAAATAGTGATGATGATGATGATGATGATGATGATGATGATGATGATATTGATAATAAAAAACCTTTATAGCACACTTATAATATTATAAACTCCTTAAGGTCAGGGAACACATTTTATTCATCTTTATATTACCAGAGAATCTGGAAAAATGCGTTAGTATGAAGTATTTAGTGAAAGTTAGCTGAATTGAATTGTTAAAAATAATCAACAAATTTCAGGGCTAAAAAGGACCTGTGAATCCAATTCTCTTCTTTTCACAGAAAAGGAAATTGAATCCTAAACAGGTTGGTGGTAGAACAGTGCTAGTCCCATCATGTTACCCACAATATCATGGACCCTCTCCTAAGACTGAGACACCCCAGAAGGGACAGCTTCTCTTTGGTGTCAATTGTCAACTACCTGGCACTGATAGGGAGATGTCATTTAGTCTACAGACGGAATTACAATTGGGTTTGGGGTCTATGAGAGGTCTCTTAGTCAGCCATCTTGGATCTAGCTGATTTCCACTATTCTGCAAGCAGAAGATTCTCACCCTGGGAAACACCCTTTCAAAAGAGAGATAGGGGTTGAGCAAGAGTTCAGCCAGGCTGTAGAGTTTTGTTTTTTTTAAACTGGGTAACAAGCACACAGATCTTTGAATAAAAAATTAAAAGCAATTAGAACTAAGATGTGTGTATTTACTAGATAGCATAAAAAAATTGAAAGGAAAAATGCAATTTGTTAAAAAGACTGGGATCATTGAGTCTCAAACCTGTTGAATTTTCCTTTAAATATTTCTCAGATATTTTCTATTCTGCTATTATCCAGCCCCCCATCACCATGTATTACCAACAAAGATAATCGAATAAATGTGCTAATGGTGGAATAGATAAACATAGCCTGTGCTAAGGTTCTGTTCTGGAGTATGAAAGAACTGTTGAATAATTTCAGGCACTGTTAGAAAAATAATATACCTTGTCGAATGATACTGGCCAAACTATGTTGTGATATTGTATGTATGTATAAATATGGAACAATGAATATTACCATATGTACAACAATAATGCAGCAATATAAAATATGGAAAAAATAAATTACAGAACTAAAGAACAGAAAAATAATATAGCTAAATATATTATTCAAAATAGCAAGTACAGTGGCACAAGCTTGTAATCCCAGTAACTCAGGAGACTGAAGCAGGATGTTCGCAAGACCGTGCCTCAAAATAAAAAATAAAAAGGGCTGGGGATGTAGCTCGGTGGCAAAATATTCCTGAGTTAAGTCTCTAGCACACTACAAAAAAAAAAAGGTTAAGGTAAAACAAATCATTATGTATAGATAATTAGTGTTAACATGTTGGGTATTTTTTGAGTATTATCAATTAATATCTAGATAACTATAAATCCATTTATTTATACAATTAATATATTAATATTTAAGCAATTAGCATAATTGCCCTGGGTAAATCAAATTTATGATTGAGTAATGTTGAATACAATTGCTAAATATATATATATATATATATATACTTTTTTTTTTTGTACCCAGGAGCACTCAATCACTGAGCCACATCCCTAGCCCTTTTTTGTATTTTATTTAGAGACAGGGTCTCATTGAGTTGCTTAGTGCCTTGCTTTTTGCTGAGGCTGGCTTGAACTCATGATCCTCTCAGCCTCCCGAGCCACTGGGATTACAGGTGTACGCCACCACACCTGGCTATATTCTTCATAATATAGTTGGTCTTCTTCTTCTTTTTTAAAAAAAACCTTTTTTTTGTAGTTATAGATTAACAGCATGCCTTTATTTATTTGTTTATTTTTTTAAGGATTGGACCCAGTGCCTCACAGTGCTAGGCAAGCATTCTGCCACTGAGTTAGAGCCCCAGTTGGTCTTCTTAAGAGGGTTATGCAAACAAGACATTCATTTGTTTTATAAAGCTTGAACAGCTTCTTATACTTCTTACTTGTTATACTGCACAGTTATTCTTTGATTTTTTGATATTTCATGGGTCAAATGTGTGATGTATTAGATGCCAAGTCGTTGGTAGTTCATTCCGCTAATCACAACATCTTTTTTTCCCTGAATTTCTTCTTCTAGTTTATCACAGGACCCAGGCAGGTGGAGGGAGTACTATGGTGCCACAGCTGCAGAGAGGTCTGTTAGGTGAAGCTGTAAATCTCAAGAGATTTACAGCAGAGTTAGGTGCAAGACTGAGCCATAGGAGCTGGTGGAGGGAATCCTGGATCTTCAGACTGAATGATGAGGGACAGAGTCACTGAGCTGTACCAGGAAACAAAAGACAGATTTGCTGTGTCCCTAGCCTGGGCCTATGCACATACCTGTTTGGAAGTTGCTATTGCTGCTTTACTGTGCTTACCTTCATACCATACAAGAAGATGCATTCAAATGTTGGGAGCAGAGCTCTCATCAACTCACTTTTCCTCATCTCTCCAACTTTCCTGCTTCTTTGGGTTCAGAGGTATGACAGCTTCCCTATATTAACAAATAGGCTCTATATCAGTTTGCTATTACTGCTATATTACCACAAACCTTGTTGCTTGAAACAATACAAATTTATTGTCTGATATTTCTGGAGGTCAGAAGTCTGGAATGGGTGGCAATGGCCTGAAGTCAAGGTGTTAGTGGTTTTGTGTTCCCCTCAGGAGGCTGTAGGGAAGATCTGTTTTCATACCTTTTCCATAAAAGATCAGCCTCTAGACTTAAAAAAATGCCTGGAGGAATCTTTCGGTTGTGTGATTACTCATACAAATGCCTCCAAGACTGTACCACAGAAGTTTCTTTTGAAAACTAAGCTGCCCAAGTAGGGCACTTTCTACAAAGCCTACTTCATATGTGGCCATAGTAGAATGAGCAGGAAGAACTTCTGATAAGATAAATCCTGGGGCTCTGGAGAGGAAGGACAATGACTCAGGAGAGACTCTTGTTTCCTTCTCTCTAGGGAGCAGGGATAGGAACTCTGGGTAGAATAAGTTAGGAACTTAGGTTACTTCCAGGGCAAGAAGTCTTTGCAATTATTGTTTTGCAGGATTTGATGATTGCTATGAACCAGAGGCTGCTATGTGTTTCCCATCTTTTTTTTTCCCCAAATGTAAATTTAAAAAAGAGAACAGTGGCCAGGCATAATAGCATGTGCCTATAGTCCCAGCACTCAGGAGGCTGAAGAGTTTGAGACCAGCCTAAGCAGCATAGTAAGACCCTGTGTTTTTTTTTTTTTAAAGGCTTTGACTTTCCCATTTCTACCTTACAATTTATAGAATGAAGACTAAAGGTAGATAACTTATCTTTTAGAGTATAAGCTACTAGACCATGAGGAATCTTAGGTAGACATTGTAAAGAAGACTAAGAATTAACCAGAGAATGTGAACTTTGATCTGGGATGCAGAAATTGCATGGGACTTTGGTGTTCTATGACCCCAGAGGAGAAATACATGTGTGGGAAGAAAGGGACACATTGATAGTTGGGTGACTAGAAGAGCAGAACAAGCCAGAAACTATCAGTTGCCCCTCAATATCTCCTTTTCTTTTTTTTTTTTTAACTTTTTTGTAGTTGTAGATGGACAGAATGCCTTTATTTTATGTGTTTATTTTTATGTGGTGCTGAGGATCAAACCCATGCCTCACGCATGCTAGGAAAGTGCTCTACCACTGAGCTACAGCCCCAGCCCCTCCTCTTCTTTCTTAGTATTAAACATCTTTAGATTGTCACATGACTATCTAGAAAGATAATATATTCCCCAGCCTTGCTTGCAGCTAGATTATTCATATGATGAAGTCCTGAGCAGTGGGATCTGAGTGGAAGGGGTGTTTATGATTTCTGGGTTGTATTCTTAGAGTAGTACACCTCCTTCCTCTTTTCCTTCTTTCTGATCAAAATGTGATGTATTGGTATCAGGAGGCTGAGGCAGGAGCACTGCAAGTTTGAGGCCAGCCTGGATAAGTTAGGGAGACCCTGTCTCAAAATAAAATAAAATAGACTGGGGATATAGCTCAGTGGTAGAGTGCTTGCCTAGCAGATGGGATGTTGTGAGTTCAATCTCCCGTACCATAAAACAAACAAAACACTTTTCTTATGAAAAGTGTCGAATATACACAAAAGTATAAAGGTTAGTATAATAACCTCATGTGTGCCTGCCTTCAGCTTTACCTAATTTTAATTATATCTATACCATACACCACTCCCCCTCCCTCCACTGGAGTATTCTGAAGCAAATCCCAGATATTTTACTATTTTTTCTATAAATATTTCAGCATGTGTATCTCTAAGATATAAGGATTTTTTTTTTAAAGAGAGAGTGAGAGAGGAGAGAGAGAGAGAGAGAGAGAATTTTTTTTTTAATATTCATTTTTTAGTTCTCGGCGGACACAACATCTTTGTTTGTATGTGGTGCTGAGGATCGAACCCTGGCCACACGCATGCCAGGCGAGCGCGCTACCACTTGAGCCACATCCCCAGCCCGCTAAGGATTTTTTTAAGAGAGAGAGAGAGAGAGAGAGAGAATTTTAATATTTATTTATTTTTTTTAGTTTTTGGCGGACACAACATGTTTGTTTGGATGTGGTGCTGAGGATGGAACTCGGGCCGCACGCATGCCAGGCGAGCGTGCTACCGCTTGAGCCACATCCCCAATCCAATATAAGGATTTTTTAAACAGAATTTGAGACATTGCTGAGAAAAACAAATTTAGATATCTATTAGACAGTTGAGCATATCTCTTTAACATTCTAGCCTGAAGATGCTATTTTGAGAAGCATTCTTACACAGATGGTATTTAAGGCCATGGTAGTAGAAAAGAACCCAGGAAAAAGTGGTTTTCTTTGTTGAAAATAGGAAATTTGCATGGCTTTAGATAGGCAATGGTTTCTTAGGGAATTTCTTAGACAGAATAAATGCATATATGTGGGAAGATTTAATGGATGTTGTTCCCACTGTCCCAAATCCATTCCTCATCTTGATTTTCATTGTGGCTGCCCACTCTTAGCTCCCTAGGTACCAAATATTGCTCAGGGTTGGTCATGTGTCTCAATCACAGCTGAGACTGGGGCTTCCAGGAAAACTTCCCAGTTCTTCAGGTACTTCTTGTATCTGCCTGGATGATGTGTTATGATAGAATGTGCTGGAACTGCAGCAGTCATCTTATTATTGTGGGAGAATTCTAGAACCACTCAAGAGTCTTGGTGTGGAGACTGAAAATGAACCAGCATTGAATAGAGACATGATAAGAAACCTTTTCCTCAGGGACATGACAGGGTTTGCACTGTAGCTCCAAGACTGTCTTAAAGCCAGATCTCACTCTGGAGCTTGGAGTTATGTGAATCCTGAAGTCACAATTCGCCTTTGTTTAAATCATTTTAAGAAGGATTTTCTGTCACTTGCAATACAGAGTTGTCTTAATTGAGTGGGCTATGAAGTCAGTATTTTTCTTTCTTTTTTTTTTAGAGAGAATGAGAGACAGAGAGAGAGAGAGAAAGAGAGAGAGAATTTTTTAATCTTTATTTTTTAGTTTTCGGCGGGCACAACATCTTTGTTTGTATGTGGTGCTGAGGATCGAACCCGGGCCGCACGCATGCCAGGTGAGCGCGCTACCACTTGAGCCACATCCCCAGCCCAAAGTCAGTATTTTTCAAGATCCTGTGGAATCCCAGTGTCAGTCACTTCAGTTTTAGCATTGACAGGTGGTATCTCTGCATAAAAGAAATAAATTACACGATGTCCCCTACTTAAATGTATTTCCTTGGTGCTCATTAACAATAAGCACATGCTTTTTGACAGCTTTCCTGCAGGCTTTCACTAATGGTTTATGGCACTGGCCAGTTGCTGGGGTAATGTGCTACTTAAAGAAATGAGAAAATAGCAGATGTGGAAACTGTCTGAAAGAGTAATCTGGATAGAGAAATGCATTGAGTCGTGTATAAAATATGCTTTGGTTATGGAATAGACCTAATTGTTCTCTGGAGAAGTACAGCATTGAGGTATTGCCTTAATATTTACTTAATGCACCTACAAGGTTGACAAGAGGATGCAAAATTACCTTTTTGAAACATATTCTTCAGAACACCAGGGAAACTGGTGTAGAAAGTTCTTAGAGATGGATATTTCTTTTATAAAATGTTGGGGGAAGGGAGTGTGGGTGGTATTATTGGAGGGCTGGGGCAGATGAAATATACTGTATTGATGTGGGATGACTTTTAAATTTGAGGGTTTTGTTGAAGTCATGGAGCCATCGTCACCTGAATGTGGTTTCAATTTGCAGCACTGACACTTGAAACAATCAGGATGGTGATGTGGATCTGTCAAAAGATAATTACTAACATTTACCTGAATGTTTTCCCCATATATGGAAAGGGGAATTTCTTTCTCCTTTTAGAAAAAATCTTCTTCCATTTAGAAAAAGAGGTGTCTTGAGGACTATTTGCCAGGAAGAGTGCTCATGCTTTTCAACAAGTGATTTGGGAAGTTTCTTGAGGTGACTTATTTGGTAAATGGAAGACAACATATAATTTTTTTAAGAAAATAATACCTATGTACATTTAGCTTACAGTACTGCAGTTTGCTAAAACTCCATAGCCGAAAACTTGCAGAAGGGCAGGTTTATTTACATTTTTAAAATAAGTATCTCCGGGTTGGTGTTATGGCTCAGTGGTAGAGCGCTCATCTAGCACGTGTAAGGCCCTGGGTTCCATCCTCAGCACCACATAAAAATAAATAAAATAAAGGTATTGTGTCCAACTATGACTAAAAAATAAATTAAAAAAAAAGTATCTGGGACCCGGACTTTAGAGAAGCTAAAAGTATTTATTATTACAATGTATTTCTGAACATGTGCATTAGCAATTCAAGCATCTTCTTTGGAATCTAGATCCTAAGATAATGGAATCAGTAACCACATTTGCCAGGAATGCTGGGGTATGGAAAGGTAACTCTTGGGAAAAGAGAAGAAGAACATCCTAAGTGGTAGGAGGGACTCCTACTACTTGGTGGCAAGGGTACAGAGCCCCCTGCTGGCAACGACTAGCAAAGAAGGATGGTAGAAAACTCAGAAACTCTGTCAGGAAAAAATGTGGGTCAGAACTGGAAGTATTACTGAACCCAGGTTCAGAAGCTCATGCCAAAGTATCAGAGATAAATGTTGGGGATAAAGAAAGGCTTCATTTAGAGGTGAAAGAATGAAGAGAGATCTTTGTTCACAAAGCAGTTTCTCAACTCCAGGGGACTGGGATGTTACAGATACAGGACAGGAATGATGAAAGAGACATATAAGCTAGTAAAGGAGAATATTAATCATGTCTTTTCTGGGAATAGGCAGAGAACTTTCAGGAACTCAGGTACTACCTCTTTTCACATTTCACAGTCTGGTGTTTCTGGTCATGGTAGCTGGTAGGTGTTTTTAATCTTGAAAAGGGAGAAGGGGCAAGTCTAGGTCAACTTAACCCTCTATTATAGTTTTGAACACAACATTTCTCAAATGAGCAACGTGTCTATGCATACTGAGTGGAATCTGACCCAAAGGTTAAGGCAACAAAAGAGGCAGACGCAATATAAAGACAAAGATTCCAAGTATTTTCATCCTCTTTTGGTCACCCACTGGACATTTATAGGCTCAAATGAAAAATCAGTGTTTTCAGCAAAAGCAGTAGCTTTCAGGTCCCTGAATGGTAACCTAGGCAACCATTATCATCATAACCCACACATCAGAGATGTTGTCTACAGCAAATGGGAGGCTAATAATGTATTGTCCAGCTGTGTGACCTCCAAAATTAGTGATTTATAAGTCAACTAACAGTAAGTGAAGATAGAGAGTTTATTTAGGTTTTTCCCTGGTAATGGAAGTTTTAAGGTTGACAATGTAGATGACTTCTATTGTTACCCTTGACAGATGGAGAAATACAGTTTGTAGAATTGGAGGACCTTGGCATGCCCTGAAAGACAGGTGTCAAAATTTATCCAATTGTACAAATAAAGACTGCAGGTGACATAAGGAAAAGGAGGCAAAGAATCAGTTCCGAAGTAAAATTAGCCAAAATCACAAACCAGAGTTATAAGTGTTGGCCTGGTAGAGGATAAATGAATTGGTAAGCATGGAAATGGAAATCCAGGTTGTTAGGTCCATTGCGTGTGAAAGAACCACCAATTAGGCGCTGATAGAATCGCTTGTCAATCAGCAGGGTCTCCTGACCCATCCTGGATCTTAGCCAACTCCTCTAACTTCCCCCCCCTTCCTGTCCCAAGCCTTCCCTTCCTGCCCTAAGCCCAATAAAAATTCCAGTCTGTTCCAGCCCTTCGCGCTTCTCCCAGACCCATCCTGTTGGTCTGGAGGGTCTCACCCAGAGCGAAATCTCAATAAATCCTTGTTCAGCAACCTTTTTAATCTGCGTCCTTTTGGGCACCGCTGCCTGACCTTACACAGGCCTGAGGGCAGGTTTTGCCAACAATATCTCCAGAACTGAGATGGTATGAATCCTGTGTGAGTCCCTGGCCAGGAATCTAAAGAGCATATTCATCTAAAATCTGCCTATATTAGTTAGAGTTCTCTAGAGGAATAGAATCAACAGGAAGTAAAATTATAAAAGGTGGAATTATTAAGTTGGGTTATGCAACCAGAAGCTGGAGAGTCTGCAATAGCCATCTGCAGGCTGGAGAGCTGGAAGAACCAGTTGCTGTGCAGTCCAAGAGGCTGAAGCCCCAGAACAAGAGGGATCAATGGTTCTACCCTAGTATGAAACCAAAGGCCTCTGAAGAATCACTGGCAGAATCTGCTTTGGAAGAGTGAAGATCCTCAGACCTTCACAGGAGCCATCAAGAACACATTCAAGAAGAATCCAGCATGCATCTGCTGCTGCTTCCTTGTTCTTCCAACTTTTATTCTATCCAAGCCATCATCCTATTGGATTGTGCTGCTCATGCTTAGGGAGGGTCTCCATTTCAGTTAGCTATGCCACATGCCAATCATTCCTAGACACACCCTCATTGACACACCAAGCCTCTTAATCCTTGCCATCTCTTAATGCAATCAAGTTGACAATTCGAATTGATCATTACACTGTCCTCTATATCTGACTTATTTATGAGAAGCATCAAGAGATCTGGCTTTGTGATAATTACAGAACCTCAAAGATGTCATATTTGAAATTACTACCTATTGCTACTGGTTCCCAACTTTTGGACCACCCTCAGGCATTCAGTTTCCCCATGGGCAAGGACTATGAGTTTTTAAAAAACTTTTCAGTTCTGATCCTCCCTAATACAATGTCTAACTCATAGTAGATGCTTAATCCATATTTGGAAGTAAATGAATGAGTTCTTAAACCAGGCTAGCATCGAGGCCTATACTTTGGTGGGGTTTCAGAGGGTAATTTACTTGTATATTCACCTCCCTCTTTCTTTATAATTATTGTTATGTCCTCTTCCACAAGATTTTTGCAAAAGTTAATGGCAATATGTAAAATCAAATAGAAAATATAAATAATAAATAAAGTCACCATCATGAGAAACATACATTTGGCAAAAAACAAGTTAGTGAAGTGGAATGACATAAGCAAGCAATAGGTATGCACCTAATTATCTAAGCTGATCTATAGATTCAAGTTGAGTTTTCTACTGAAAGAAATGAAGGTCAGTCATGATTCTCTTGACTACAAAGGCAAGAGATTCTTTAGTTTCTGAAGCTCTTATTGGTAACTAAAATTTCTGATATGGGGCTTTATATCTGGGACATTGAGAGTATGATAGTGTCCTCAATAATATTCTTTTTTTGGGTGGGGTGGGTATCAGAGATTGAAATCAGGGGCACTCAACAACCGAGCCACATCCATAGCCCTATTTTGTATTTTATTTAGAGACAGGGTCATCACTGAGTTGCTTAGCACCTTGCTTTTGCTGAGGCTGGCTTTGAACTCATGATCTTCCTATCTCACCTTCCCAAGCTGCTGGGATTACTGGCATGCACCATTGCTCCCGCCTCAGTAATAGTCTTTTAGAAAATCTAATAGAACTTCCCTGCAGCTGTGTCCTATAGCATGAAACCTGTTGCATGACCTCTATAGCTCAGCTCATTGAAAGCAATTTGATTAGATCTCAAAGAAATATTGTTCAAGATTGAAGTTTTCTAAAAATTTAACTAAATCTGAGAATGCATCTAGAAAAATCCAGAGGATTACAAGAATTGTTGAAAAATAATTCTTTATTGGCACACTTCTTTGAACCAGACCTTTACTAAGGGCAGGGAAGAAATTATTGGCTCCTAATTCTCTATTAAGACCTAAAGGATGGTTGTTTGACATGGTTGACTAGTGGCAATACTTTGGCAATCAAATGAGATTTTTTTGTAGGCTTTTATGAAAAATGAGGCATCTCACCAAAACCTTCTGAATGATCACTAGCCTTTGGTTCTTTATCTATTGTATTGCTGCCTAATAAACCACCTAGAAACCATGTGGCTTAAAACAAGTGCTGTTTTTCCCATGCAGTTACAATCAGACAGTGGCCGAGGCTGAAATCATCTGAACTGAAGGCAGTTATTCACTTAAATATCTGTTGCCAGGCTGAGAAGACTCAACCACCTGGAGCCTGGAATAGCAGGCTCCCTGGGCACTCTGTATGTGTGTACTATCTGCAAGTGGCTTCTTCAGCAATCTGACTCCAGAACAACTGACCTTGTTGCAAGGTGGCTCAGGATTCTAAAGACACATGTCCTGAGAGAGAAAGAGAGAGAGAGAGAGAGAGAGAGAGAGAGAGAGAGAGAGAGAGAGAGAGAGAACCAGCTGGAAGTCACATTACTTTTATGTCATATCCTAGGAATATCTTGTCACTCTCATTCATGGCTAAAAGCAGAGGAGAGAGATATAAGTTAAAAAACGAATGGGAGAAACCAACTCTGTAATTCATTTGTTTAAGATTTTTAAAGTTATGTTCATTTAAATCCAAGAAGAATGTGAGGCAGCTAATGATCCATCACACTATTCTGTGGGGAGCCATTCTGACACATGATTGGGTGACTCCCGTTAAGGGCCTGAGGCACTCTGGCTGTGTCGGAGTTATCCCGACCCTTTCCTGATGAGAGAGCCCATCCGTGTGGGAGTGTGCGTAACCACTGACCCTGGAGACCCAATCACTGACCCTGACCTTGGAGTACAGCCCCCCCTCAACCTTCATTGGATGGAATTCTCCCCTGAATCTCTTGTCCCCCCCCAAATAAAAGGCTACTCCCCGGCGTGTTCGCTCTCTCTCTCTCTCCTGCTAGCCCAGAGTAATCCTCGCTGCCCTGCTGGGCGGCTGGAGGCGGGGACCAGGGAGGCGAGCCGTCTCGGACCTAGCAATGTAAAATAAGGTACTGTCTGTGTGTTTTATTTTGATCTCTTCTAACTAACTTAATGCCAGAACCTCATTAATGAAACCACTGCGCAGGCCGCGTGGTAGACTATTCTTGAATTTTTTTTCCATGAGGTAATAGTGGAGTTTCTGTACTTGAAATTCTATCGAATCTTGTGTAAAATACTGTCCCAGAAATCCTCAATCTGAAATAGACATAAAGTTTAAATGGAATAGTTAAGACATAGATGGGTCTGTATTTTGGAGGAAGTCATTTAGAACTGGCTTTGATTAATTTTGGTAGCAGGAAATCTGCACCAGCTGCTTTATTATTTAAATTGAGCCTTCTAACCAAATGAAGTGTGCATGAGGAGATGTTCTTGGGTTTCCCTATTGAACACCTTGGGAACCACAGATTTGGGTGCAATCTTAGGATGATAACAGCAGGAAGAAAGGGAGTGCCCCCTATAGTCAACAAGAATTTGAGCTTATTTGTGCTTCCCATAGACAATTATCTTCCTGCATCTGTCTTCATTATTGGTTCCAGCAGTAAAAACTCAGGCCTTCAGCAATACCCATGAAATACAATCTTAAACAATAGGTATAAATTTGAAGAGTTCTGTCTAATCCTTTTACACGCCACTGTAGCAATCTAATAACTATACGAGGAATATTTGACTAGAATTCTGAGCTTGTAGGACTCCAGTTCTGTCACCCTCCCAGGTGGCAGAGTGCTGGGAGTACTTCTTGGACCCTTTTCTGGAGGGTCATGGGAAATGCACTGTGGCTGGGATCTTCTGTTTTCAGGCCCTCTGCAGTGGGTTTGGCAGTTACAATTCACTGTCCTTCCAACGGTTCCCTGCCAATTGAACTGTCAGCATTTTAAAAACTTTCATAGAGGAATAATGCACATACACTAAAAGCATCACCCTACATAGACAGCTTGGTGGAATATTACATATGTATATATTGGGTTATCCCACACACATCAAAGTAGAGAAAACTCCCATCATCCCCAAAGGTTCCATTTTCCTCTTCTCAATCTCTATCCCAATGCCGCAGGCAAGAAACTTATTCTAACTGCTGACATCATTGATTAGTTTTGCCCATACAGTATGTATTTTTTTAAAAAAAATTTGGCTTCTTTCATTCAACATCTGTGAGATTTATCCATGTTGCTTATACCAGTAGTTTGTTCTATTTTATTGTGGTATAGTATTCCATTTTCTGAATATACCACAATTTATTTACTTATTTTTTTTTAAACTCCTGAAGATTGAACCCAGAGGTACTTAACCACTGAGCTACACCTAAGACCTTTCTGTTTTTTATTTTGAGACAGCATCTCACTAAATTGCCAAGGATGGTCTCTAATTTTTGATCCTCCTGCCTCAGCCAAGTTGCTGGGATTATAGGAGTGTGCCACTATATCTGATTTTATTTAACTATTCTTCTATTGATGGGAATAGTTTGCTTCCAGTTTGGTTATCATGAATAACCAAAGCTGTGATGAACCTGCTTTTGTCTGCTTGATTCATTCCACTTTGGGTTGAGCTTTGTACCCAGGATGCAAACCTCCCTGTACTTTTGGACTCCCTTGCCCATGTCCTGTGGCTTCAGAAAAACCTGTTACAGGGTCACTCAATGTAGGACACTGTCAGTGAATTGGCAACTATTCTACTTCAGCTGAAATCAACAGTCGGCTGAGGCCAGGGGCAATGGCTCACGCCTGTAATCTCAGTGGCTTGGGAGGCTGAGGCAGGACAATAGTGAGTTCAAAGCCAATCTCAGCCATTTAGTGAGGCCCTAAGCAACTCAGCAATTCCCTGTGTCTAAATAAAATATAAAAAAGGGCTGGAGATGTGGTTCCTCATGTTTAATGTCCCTTGGTTTAATCCATGTTACAAAAACAAAAGAAAACAAATAAACAAAGTAACATGGACTGAGGAGGTGTTCCCCAAACCATCTTACATTCCAGCTTTGGAGTGAGGGTTTTATACTAGCATCATGAAATCCGACTGTAGGTCTCCCAAAGCAAGAAGCCTAGATGGATCTGTGTTTACCCTCTATGACAGAACTTCTAGCTGCTACCCAAAATCCATGTTCCGCTTTTGCTAAGTGTTCACCTGGCCTACTTCCCAGCCTTCCTTGTAGTTAGGTGTGACCAACCAATGTAACCAGAATTATGTGGCTTTCTGTCCAGACCTGGTCCAGAACATTCCTCTTATGTATACTGGTTCATATATTTCCCCTTCTGCTGGCAGGAAATTCTTAGGTGAACTTCATACCCACGTGCTGAAGATGGCAGAGCCTCTGCCAGTCTAGGTCCTTAAATGTGTGGCACAGAGAGCATTCCCTCTCCCTCTTCCCACTTCTCCAGTCCCATCTCACCCACCTGAAACTGCCTTGCTCTGAGAGTAAAAAGTAAACTTCTATGGTGTTTGGGTAATTCACTTTGGGGTTTATTATAGCTGTTAGACAATCTCGACTACCTACCATAACACCTTATCCTTTTCCAGGCACAGAAGTTAGGTTTCGAATATCTTTGAACTACACTAGGTAGTTGATTAACACTTAAAAGTTTTAAACACTTAAAAGTTTTAAATTAAACACTTAAAAGTTTTAAAATAATATTGTTAAATTAATTCATGCACATGTAAAAGAAATAAACAATACAGGAGTATCTAAAATCCAATTAAAAGTCTGCTTTCCTCTCCTATCCCATTTCTGGCCCCACTCTCACTGGGTAACCACTTTTAACTATTTCTGTCCTTATTTTTTAAATTGTCACCTCCATATTATCTCCTCCATTTCCAGTTTTATCAATGTTAAGTAATATTTAGTTACATCCCACTGTAGAAGATGAATAGTTCAAAGAGTTTTTTTTTTTTTAAACTTAGTGTCTTTGTTTGTTCAAGCTGCTATAACAAAATACCATAGACTGGATGGTTTAAACAATGAACATTTGTTTTTTAGAGTCCTGGAGAATGGAAAGTCAAGATTAAGATGCCAGAAAATTCATTTGGTGATCAGTGAGGGACTGCTTCCTTGTTCACAGATGGTCATCTTCTCTCTGTGTCCCTTTGTGGTAGAAAGAGGGAAAGAGAGTTCTCTAGCGTTCCTTTCACAAGGGCACTAATCCCATTCATGAGATCTCCACTCTTATGACCTAACTAATTTTCAAAGACTCCACCACTATAACATCACATGAAGGATCCCCATTTCAACATATAAATTTTGGTGGGACATGGGACACAGTCCACTGCCCTTAGGGAAGTGAAAAGGAGTATTAGGCAGAAGAAATAATGGTGGTGGCAAAGGCTATCACACGTGTATGATTACACGAAGGAGAAGTGGTATACGTGGGACAAACAAAATTTGGAATCAAATTTGTGTGAATTTGAGTTTGACAATTTATTTTCAAGGATAGGAGATTGTTGTGAGAACAAGTAACGCATCTTCAAGTGTTTTGCTGTGGGTTCCCCTCTGGAAATTTTGACAGATGTGCATGAGACAGTGTTTCAGGGAGGGCAGAGATAAAGATCAACATCTATTTTTTTTAAGAAAGAGAGAGGTAGAGAGAGAGAGAGAGAGAGAGAGAGAGAGAGAGAGAGAGAGAGAGAGAATTTTAATATTTATTTTTTAGTTATCGGCGGGCACAACATCTTTGTTTGTGGTGCTGAGGATCGAACCCGGACCGCACGCATGCCAGGCGAGCGCGCTACCGCTTGAGCTACATCCCCAGCCCAAAGATCAACATCTATTAGGCATCTTATCTTTCTTAGAAATTGTTAGGTGCTTTATAAACACTGTATCATTCCTTTCTGCAATGACCCAGTCAAGCTAGGTTAGGGACGAATTAGAGACATTTCATAACTTGCCCAGGTCAGAGAATAACAGGATGTTTGTCTACAAGGTTCATAATCTTCACCAACCATCACCTATATGATGGATGCCAATATATTTTATGTCTGCAAAAATGGAGCTTCAATTTGTGAGATACATAAGGTCAAACCATTCTGGAATCGCACCAGAGCCAATTCTTGCTCCAACCCATAGAGGGCAGTGAGAGACACAGAGTGCATTTGCTTCCAAAGCAAGGAATTCTCGCTTAGGAACTATGCCAAAGTCAAATTTGAATTGTTATCAGCTTATCAAAATGTTGGCTCAAAGCCCAGAAGTGAATAAAATCGTCCTTCTCAAATAATATATCAATCAAAAAACAACTTGAAAAAATCCACCAGATTTCTTGAAACATAAAAATTATAAAAATTTCATATTAATTTGGAAATAGTCAACTATCAGATATTAGCCATCAGAAGATTGTCCTGTTGGCACAGCATTCAGATTTGGAGAAAATAGTTCATATTCTTGTTCTCTGCCCCATGAGTCCTGTGCTGATTCATGTTACTAAACAAATGACATCATCTAAAATCTATTGCTGAATGTTCTTTAGTAAAACTCTCCTTCTGATTAAATTTCCACCATGAATTTTTTTAGAGAGAAAAATATAACAGAAACTCTTAACTACTCGGTGATGGCAATTCCCATGAATCCCTAAATAATATCACTATATCATGAAGGAACTCTGGCTTAGAACAGATGTGCTCTCACTTGTCAAAATAGAGGTATCAGAAGGGAGCAGGTATGGGGGGTAGGAAAGACAGTGGAATGAGATAGTCATCATTACCCTAAGTACATATGAAGACATAAATGGTGTGACTCTACTTTGTGTACAACCAGAGATATGAAAAATTGTGCTCTATATGTATAATATGAATTTTAATGCATTCTGCTATTATATATAACTACTACTACTATTACTACTACTACTACTACTACTACTACTACTAAAGATAGGTATCAGGTCATGGTGGTGAATGCCTGATATTCCAGCAATGTAGGAGGTTGAGGAAAAAGGATCACAAGGGAAAACGGATCACAAGTGAGAAATCAGCCTAGTGAGGCCTTGTTTAGAGGAGGAGGAGGAGGAGGAGAGGAGGAGGAGGGAGAGGAGAAGGAGGAGGGGGGAAGGAGGAGAGGAGGAGGAGGGGGAGGGCGGTAGGAGGAGGAAGGGGAGGAGGGGAAGGAAGAAAAAGAAGTGTATATAACTTAGCACCCCTGGGTTTAATATCCAAGTACAGGGGAAAAAAATTAAAAAAAGTCAGGTTTCTACTTTATCTTAGATTTTAGATAAAAATTTGATAAATTCCAAATTCAGATGAGATGATAGTGTGGGGTTGTAAGTGTAAAGGAAAAGGGAAAATGGGACTATACTGGAACATCATTCTGGAGCTTCTTTCTCAGAAGTCTGCCAGGACAGATGTTGAAAACCTCATTTTAAATAGGCATTAGTTTCTAGAACAATGAAATAGCCTGACATAAAAGTTGGGTGTGGTGGAAAACACACCTTTAATCTCAGCATTTTGGGAGGCTGAGGCAGGAGAGTTGAAAGTTCAAGGCCAGCTTCAGCAATTTCATGAGACCCTATCTACTAAGACAAAAAACAAAAAGGGCTGGGATGTAACTCAGTGGTAAAGTGACCTTGGTTTAAATTCCTAGTACCAAAAGCAGGTGGGGGGGGGAAAGAAATTGCATTTAATAATTAAAATAAATAATTGATTATAATATCTGTCTATCACTAAATAAAAATGGCATTTACTAGAAAAGTTCTTAGTTAAATATACATTCATTCTCACTTTTTCTGCATGGATTGCTAGGCTCCTGATTGAGAATCTTCACTGACCATTGGGGTTTGCATATTTAAGTAGCAAAGCACAATGTCATCCTTCAAAGAGTCAAAATTTATTTAGTATGTTGGAAAAAAAATGTTGTTTTTTCAGGCAAAATCATCAAGATGCAGTATTATGTTGTGATTTGTTTAATTGACAGGGCTCTGTGTCAGACAGACCTGGTCCCCTACTTCAGCTCTACTACTGACTAGCTGTGTGACTATGGGCAAGTTACTTAGTCTCTCTCTGCCTTAATTACCTCATATGAAAAATGGGTACGATATTATGATTAAATGCCAAATTCATACTGTGGTTTTATTTGGAATAGGTAAGCACTCTGTAAATAGTAACTTTTTTTAAGGGTCAGAAATGGTTATTGACTCAATACTAATAAATGTTAGCTGCCATCATTATTATTTTGGCCTATAACTTCAGCAGATATCAGTTATTTAATGTTTTAACTAGTTAAGTCCCTTGATTATCTGTGATTGCAAACCTGGGGCTATCCATCATCCTGATGTAGAAAGAATTTTATAGTATCTATCATAACTCAGTCTTTGGTGGGAACAAGTAGTGCAGTCAGAAGAAGGCTAGGACTAGAGTCATGGTTAAGCCTGCAAGTCTCAACATGGAAACAAGGGGATATGCACTTAAGACTGTATTTGGGACATGAGCTTGCATAGGAGAAGGAAGTTGAAGGAGTGGGGAGGAATAAAGAAGTTTGAAAATACCATTAGCCAAATGTTTATACTGAATCCAAGACCCTGGCTCTCTAGGATTTACGGCAGGCAATTAGGGTCGGGATGGGGCTCAGTGGTAGAACACAGTGGAGGCCCTGGGTGCAACCTCCAGCATCAAAAATTAAAATACAGGGGGCTGGGGATGTGGCTCAAGCGGTAGCGCGCTCGCCTCGCATGCGTGAGGCCCGGGTTCGATCCTCAGCACCACATACAAACAAAGATGTTGTGTCTGCCGAAAACTAAAAAATAAATATTTTTAAAAAATTAAAATACAAACAAACTGGACAGGCCATCCATGGGACTGAAGTAACTGGAATGGAAGGGTCTTTGTATGCAGCTATAGTCAAGATAGACATCAGCTGAGAATGCTGGACTTTTAGAGGCAAGAAATCCAGATTGCTGATAATAAGGTACCAGAAGGAATTTGGGGGAAGTTGGAGGAAGGAGAAACTACATAGGAACTTAGACAGGTACAATAATTTATTTTGATGGAAAAGTTAAGATTCTCCTGGGCAGGATGACCCTTGGGTGTCCAAAAAAAATTATTTTTTGGTACTGGGGACTTAACCCAGGGGCACCTTACCACTGAGCTGTATCCCCAGCATTATGGCCCTCCAACATTTTTTTGGTACCAGGGATTGAACCCAGGGGTGCTCTACCATTGAGCCACATCCTCAACACTTTTTATTTTTAATTTTTAGACAGGTTCTCACTCAGTAGCCTAGGGCCTCACTAAGTTGCTGAGGTTAGCTTTGAACTTGCAATCCTCCTGCCTCAGCCTCCCGAGCTGCTGGGATTACAAGCATGTACCCCCATGCCCAGCTCCTTAACTGTTTTATAAGTGAAGGGCTGAGACTGATGATGGCTTCAGTGGCTCACTAGGGACCATAGAGCAAGAGAGAATCAGGACTTGATTCTTAGGGTGTTGGAGTTCATGAGTCTTCCCCCAAATTCCTTCTGATACCTTTCTATCTGCAGTCTGGATTTCTGTGCCACTTCACTATTGGACTATGAAAAAATCCAATCCTCCCTTCTTGATGAGTACCCACATAATTGCGTGAAGGTCTCAGTACTAGACAATCTTGTCTCCCTTTAAGACCTCACATGAACCAGCTTTGCAGTAGACAAGCTATTTAATCATTGAGAGTCTCAGTTTTCTCAACTATAAAATAAAGGGGCTCAGGTTGAGATGACTCCGCAGGATGCTTAGAACTCTACAATAGTTCTGTGATTCTATAATTGAATTCTATGGAAGATTTTAAAGCTGTGTTCTGACTCCACGAAAGCATGGCTATTCCAGATATTAGTCATCAAGTGAAATCAATAAGAAGGTCATAATGCTGTGTGAATGAGTCTGAACCAGAGTGTGTCCACAATACAGTCAACAATATACTGAGTGGCACAGAATTTGTGACACTACTTTTGTGTCAGGGACTTTACCATCCATTGGTGAGGAGATTAGCACTTTAGAAATTCTACTATGATGAAATGTGAGCTGCAGACCACAGGTACCACTACTCGAGGGAGGCCAATGAGTAAACCTTCCCCTGAAGGAAGTAGAACCTGGGCTGGGTTAAAAAACAGAGAAACCAGAAGGATTTGGATGGACAGAGGTAAAAAAGACTTTCCAGACCAGGGAAGAAACTCAGGCAAAAAGGAGCAAGAAGCATTTGCATGACAGTGAATGGACTAGACAGGTGTGTTTGGGTAGGTGGACTGACAATAGAAGAGGAGAGAATAAAAGTAATATTTGTAGAAGGCATCATCTGACAGCAATGGAAGGACGGCTTGGAGCAGGAGAGAGTTTTCAGAAACTAGCTTTCTTAAGTGTCTGCTACACGTCAGGCTCCGTGATAGAATTGCATATAGATAATCTTTTTTTGTTGGCGGGGTGTACTGGGATTGAACTCAGGGGCACTCAACCACTGAGCCACATCCCCAGTCCTATTTTATATTTTATTTAGAGACAGGGTCTCAATGAATTGCTCAGTGCCTCGCTTTTGCTGAGACTTGGCTTTGAACTTGATATCCTCCTGTCTCAGACTCCAACGGAGCTGCTCGGATTACAGGCCTGCGCCACCGTGCCCGGCCTATATAGACAATCTTAAATCATTGTAACAACCTTTGACGTAGGAGTTTTCCTATCTCTCCTTTTTACAGACAAGAAAATTCAAGCTCAGAGAGAGTAAGAAACAGTCCAAGACCATCCAGCTAGTAGGAAGTTCAGAAATAATTCCAACCCAGGGGCTGGGGGTATAGTTTAGTGATAGAGAACTTGTCTAATTTATGGGAGGCCCTAGGTTCAATCTCCAGTATCTGTCTCTGTCCCCCACCCCCTCACCAAGTTTGCTTTGACTTTAAGGTAAACCTCTTTTCCACTGTATGGGAGAGAAAGAGAGAGAGAGAGAGAGAAAGAGAGAGAGAGAGAGAGAGAGAGAGAGAGAGAGAGAGAGAGAGATATCTTATTTTTCCCTCTGTTATGGTTTGGATGTGAAATGCTCCCCAAAGACTTATTTGTTGAAGGTTTGTTCCTCAAAGCAGCAATATTCAGAGGTGGGGCTTTGGGGAAGTGATTGCATCATGAAGGCCCTCATAATTTGATGGCACTATTGGAGGCTTTAGAAATTTTACTCCTCCAAGTAGGGCACTGAGGACATGGCCCTGAAGGTGCACTGTCTGTGCTTCCTGACCACCAGGAGCTGAACAACTTTCTGTCCTTCCACCATGATGTTGTACCTCATCTTGAGCCCAGAGCAATAGAACTAGCAGACCACGGGCTGAGTCCTCTGAAACCATGAGCCAAAACAAACCTTTCCTCCTCCACGACTTTGTGTCAGATATTTTGGTCACAGTGACAAAAAGCTGTCTAATATAACCTCTTAGTTTTTCTTTTCATGTCCCCTATTCCTTATAGGGGTTCTTTGACTGTTTCTAGGAACCAAATTAATATAAGAGCTGGCTAACAGGAGAAAAGCTTGAGTTTCATTAAATGTACATATAAAAGGGGATCTTCACAAGAGACTGAAGTCCAAAAAAAAAATGACCAAAGCATGATGCTTCTATATTCTTTAGTTTAGTTTTGTTTTTTTGGGTGCTGCTGGGGATTGAACCCAGGACCTGTTCATGCAAGCCAAGCACTCTACCAATGAGCTATATCACCAGCTCACCTCCTTCTTTTTTTTAAATTTTTAGTTGGACACATGCCTTTATTTTATTTATTATTTATTTTTATGTGGTGCTGAGAATCGAACCCAGGGCCTTGCATTTGCTAGGCGAGCGCTCTACCGCTGAGCTACAACCCCAGCCCTTCCTTCTATTCTTTAGACAATAAATATGTGAAAAAATTTCTGGACAGATGGATCTCTGGATTAGGGTAGTAGATTCTAGGGATGTTACTAAGAGATATGGGGGAACATCTTATGTAGAAGCTATTTGAAGATAAGAGTTATTTCAGTGTGTTTATTCAGGTTTATTGCAGCCCCAATTACCAGTCTCTGGTGATCAAGGTTATTTTTCAGCCTTGATATATGAAGGACATCCCTCTTGAAAGAATTTTTATGGTTTGTTGCATGTGAAAAAAGATAGGCCAAATGAACCATTTTGAAGTTAGAATTCCTCCAGTGATTTCAGCCTCAAAATAATTAATACATCCATTTGGCATATTTTGAGATGGCCCATCCATACTTCCTTCACCACCATCTCAGTGCTTCTCCCAGAACAAGGAAGCTACTGCCTATGCCACTCGCTCAGCTGCATCAAAACATGATCATTTGGCAGATTTTATGATGCCAGCCAGTTATTAAGCAATAGATTGCCTTACCTCACAGTGATCTGATTCAGTTGTTCTGAATATCTAAATAACTCAGCCACTTTACCTATGCAAGAGTGACAGCCAATGGGACTCAGGGTATTAAAAGGCAATCAGGTGATAGCTGGTCTCTTTATTGACTCCTAGAGGCAAAGCTGGAGGCTGTAATCACAAACCAAGACAGTCCATTATTTGTGGCTAATGTGGATAAACCGTTGGTTGCGCACCAGTTGTTGCAGTAACACCTGCACATTCTTGGCTTTTGAATACAAATTATCAAGAAAATCTTTATTCATGCATTGAAGTCATTAACACAAATTTCTCTACAATCACACAGAAGATCAGAAATTGATGTGATAATTTATGATCTCCAAGTTTTTCCCCCCTAAAGACATCAGAAAACGTGTGTGTGTGTGTGTGTGTGTGTGTGTGTGTGTGTGTGTGTGTGTGTCTTGGCTATCTGTCTGTCTGAGGGGAAGCAGGGCTATTATTTGTGCATGAGAATTTCTTTTAAAATATATTGAAACAAATCATTGTTTGAACCAAGTTCCAGGAGAACTAAGTCTTTTTCCTTAAAAATACAGAGTCTGTCCTCTGTCCCAACATCACCGATGCACATCCCAGATAGGAACAGTCGGATTACGTCATTGCTACACATCCAGCTAGCTTCTCTATTGAGACCTTCCAAGGTGTTAATTGCAGTTATGAATTAATCATTATTCTAACGGAGCCAGAGTCTTGCTTTCCTCTCCAAGCTTCTCATTACTAAGTTTGCTGGAGCTGGTTAATGTGAGGACATCATCCATGCAAATTATCACTCAGAAATAAACTATGGCATATGCACGACAATTTTTTATTAAGCACTCAATCGTGGAATTTTATATGTGCAAATGTCATAATTAACCACTTATTCTAAAATTCCTTTTTCATTTATTTATTATAGTTTATTTTCATGAGTTTAGGATTTTCATCAGAATCTCCATTTACTTTCAGATACTCTAAAACCCACAATGAAAGCCACAGTGGTCCCACTCTTTTCAGAAAATCACTTATTTCAGAAAAGAACATCAATGCGGCTTTGGTATGAGTGCCTTTGGTATGAGCCCTGTCACCCCAGCACTGTGTTATACATGGTCCTCACTCCAGTCCAGGTATTTGCCACCAGATCATGACAATGGCCTCTTGACTAGTCTCTCCACTTCTATTCTTTCACCTGTCCAATATATCATTCCTTTGCTTTTTTGTACATTAACAAAACTATTATCATAGTCTCACCATGATAAAAAAATAATTCAGCAAAACCAGTTGTCAATCTATTATAAGAATGTATAATTTCACTGTTTTCTAGAAGCTGGAAACTAAGGGTTTTTAATGAAATTGCTTCTTCCATCATAGCTGGAAGAAAGTTGCTTTTGTATCTTGGGAGCTAGTGGGAGTCCCTAGGGGAATGACCAGGAAAAACAGAGAGGCCAAATATTTTGCATAGAGCACCTCTCTGGGGTGGACCAGGAGCTGGAGATGTTGACCTGGTTGAGCAAAGGTTTTTCTAAATGTCATGCTTTGGCATACAGTGGTTCTGGCCTGGTCTGGGGTTGGAAAGGAAAGAACCAAAACATAAAGATTGAAATTTGGATACTGAGCCTACTCTTTCAAAGAGATGAAATCCAAAAACAGTGACATCCAGAAATCCAGACAAGAACTTAGCATCTATCTGATTCATCAGTGAGCCACTGACTTGAGATTTAAGGAACAGAGCTTATTCTGGAAGGGCTGTCTCAAGGCCAGGCTCCAGGCCAAGGTATTCTAGAAATTCTGTTTAGGGTACTCATAGAACTCTGTCACCCTCATCATTCTTAGCCTAGTTGGGAAGACTAGTTTACTGTCTTCCTCATAAATTCCACTGAGGTAGAGGCTGAATCCATCCTGTTCAGCCCTGTCACCCCGGAACTCAGCATTGTGTTGTACATGGTCCTGACTCCAGTCCAGGTATCTGCCACGAGATCATTGCAATGGCCTCTTGGCTAGTCTCTCCACTTCTGTTCTTTCACCAGTCCAATATGTCATTCCCATATTCTCCATTGGGTTTTAAGAAATGGAAATTTATTTTTTGCTATCAACATGCTTATGACCCTTCTGTGATTTCCCATTCCTCTTGGAGCCCAAATCTCAAATATTATTTCCACACCAAAAGTAAACTACGGGGTCTCCATACCAAAAAGTCATCCCACTTTCTTTCAGTTTCTCATGCCATACTCTTTCCTCTATACTCCTCAACCTCTCTTTATCCACTTAACTCCTTCTCATCTTTCAGATTTCTGCTTGAGTGTCAGTTCCTTGGGAAAGCCTTCCTTGAAATCTTGGTCTCCTTGGCATTCATTTACTCCTATAGCCCCTCGTGCTTCTTTTCCATAGCATTTCCCCTCCTTAAGTATCATTATTTGATTGTATACTCCTTTAAATCCATTTGTCAATTTTATGAGTGCAGAGAATGTACCCATTTGTTGGAAACCCAAATATGGGTTGAATTAACTTAAGAATACCTAAATCCAGTGATAAGAATTAGAGCTGGGGAAAGACTGGGGATTGGAGGGCCCTTTGGCTTGTGAACCAGTCAAAAGGCCAGCTATTAGAATCAGGGAGAATGAATTTCAAGTGATTTAACATGGAACCATCGAGAGGTGGAGCTTCAGAGTGACTCCCTCTCTCCCAGTAAGCGTGGACCTGGGTATACATGAAGAAATTAAGCCTTGCCAGAAATCACACAGTTGGTCAATGGAAGACCCAAGACTCATACTGGCTCTGAGTTTAGGCATCTCTTTTCACACCAAAGAGATGCTTTTTGTGTTGCATGAGAACAATCGGATAGCAGATAAATCATCACTGAAGTGTTTGCCTGGAACTTCTGTCCTGCTCCTGCCTGTCTGACTCTTAAGCAGTAGCGGCATCTGTGTTAGTCATTTATTCTCCAGTTGTGTCCAGCTTAGAGACTGAATTATGATGGCTGTTACCTAGAGGTTTGTGCAGAACATCTGTATTCCGCGCTTTGCTATTGGTGATTGTCTTTTGCTTGTTTCTGTAGGTTCAGTCATGGCAAGAATACTGATGGAGCCACTCCTGGGGAAGACAAATGGGAGCTTCGTCACACTGCAGAGACACGGGTGGCAGGGCAGGTGGCAAGCAAGCTGGGATATGTTTGTTCCTATCTCGAGAAAGGCTTTGGACAGCAGCAAAGGAGCAGCCTTAGAGACAAGTGCTAGAGATGAGCTGCGCAACTGCAGATCAAATGACATCCTGCATGCTGGCAGAAAACAAAGTCAGCCACGTTCCCACCGGATGGGGGACTCTTGCAGAAGAAAGACACACTCCATTTTGTTATTTGCTTTAGCATGAAAGCTTTTGTGAAAGAGGATCTGTGGTAGCCGGAGGAATGCTTTCCTGTGAGCATTGTATGCTTTTAAGGGGACAGTAAGGGACTGGAAACTTAACATCCCCTGTCCGTTCTTTGTACAATTGTGTTTCTGTTGATTAAAAGAATTGCCCCCGTAACCTCTTTGGTGACTTCATTGATCCACATTTCTTAATTTTAAATTGTTTTGTAAAAACAGAGCTGATACCTCTTGAGCTAGTTAGAAATTGTAAAATCTTCTCTTTGCTTTAGTTTCATAACATGAAAAACACAGTATATACAATGAAGATCTCAAAACATGATACTTATTATTTTTAAAAGTATTTACTTAAAAGAATTCTCATTTCTAGCTGATTATACAAAATGAGTTTTAACATTTTTGTCCATTTTCAAACAATTTTAAAACTTCAAGTATCTTTGCTAATTTCTTCTATTATTTACAATATTATTTACCATATTTTGTAACAAATGACCCAACTCAGACTAAGTGCCTTCAATGAAAGCACTAACTGGCTAACTGAAGATAAACTGTCCCTTCATTTGCAGGCTGTGGGATGTTCTGTGAGTGTCCTTGGCATTCTTTAGTGGGTTCTGTCTTTGAATCCAGATAAAGGATATCTGCAGTGATACGTGAATGTGTTTAGAATCAACCTTTGAAGTGCTGAAACACTGATTATTAAATACCAAATCTATCATGTATTTTAGTCATTTTATAAACGAGGTTTACTTAACACACTTATTCTTCCATAATATATATTTGGAATATATTTGGTTGCTATTACAAACTTAAGATGGTCTTTAAATAAAGCATCATTTTTATGACTTGTCTCAAGTTATCTATCCTCGAGTTATACTTTTTTTTCGAGACAGGGCCTTGCTAATTGCCCAGGATGGTCTTAAACTCCTGGACTCAGGCAATCCTCCAGCCTCAACCTCCAGAGTAGCTGGGACAACAGGCCCGTGCACATTCTTTTTTTTTTTTTTTTTTTTTTTTTTTTAAAGAGAGAGTGTGAGAGAGAGGGGGACAGAGAGAGAGAGAGAATTTTTTAAATATTTATTTATTTTTTCTTAGTTCTCGGCGGACACAACATCTTCGTTTGTATGTGGTGCTGAGGATCGAACCCGGGCCGCACGCATGCCAGGCGAGCGCGCTACCGCTTGAACCACATCCCCAGCCCCCCGTGCACATTCTTGAAGCAGAAAACTTTCAAACATAACATCAATTCACAGATCCTGTTTTTCATTTATGAAATGAAATATTGTATTTTCTCACAGTCTTTCTCCCCAATACGCCCTACCTGCTGCCCTTTTTCTTAACAGGCACTTGCTATTTAAGTGTCAGATTCTCAGGATCAAAGGACCCATTTGGCACTTGTCTGGACAATGTAGGTGCCCTTAAGCTTCACCCTATTCAGAATCTCAGCCTCTGGCCTCAGTGAAAGGCTCTTGGCCCTGGAGTTGGGAGCTCTTCACACCTTCCTCTGAACTGGCTGTGTCCCTCTGACAAATTTCATAGTTCTGTTGTTCAATCTTGTTGCTAAGATTTTTTTTTTATTTTTTATTGTTTGGTCGCTAGGATTTGAAGCTTCAGACTTCTTGGCTTCCTGGCTGGCCCTCTTCTGCATATGTAATCTATTGACCTATGCTATATTTAGTCTCAGCCCTGCTTAGACCCTGGATCCCTTTGGGTCCATTTCTCCTCTTAGGCCAGCCTGGCCTATGTAAGGAAAATGAAACAAAACTATTCTATCATCTACCTATCTAATAAAAATATATATTTGATCTTTGTTGCTGGTTCCTGGCACACAGCTCTTAAAATGGAGTCTTTGGAGTGGTGGGTATCTTTGTATGCTAATGAGATAACTGGTAGGTGAAGGCCCCTAGACAACTTCAGGATGAGGGTTAGTCATCAGAAAAACAAAGCTTGATTATAGGCTTGGAATTTTCATCATGTGTCCTACCCGACAACCTCTAGAGAGAAGAGAAGGACTAGAGATCAAGTTAATCATCAATGACCAATGATTTCAACCAATTCAATCAATTATGGGTACATAATGAGACCCCCTAACCTCCAGGGAGAACTTCTGGGCAGAGGTCATGGAAGCTCCATGCAATTCCCACACCCCTAACCACTCCATATCTTTCCCTATACATCACTCCTACTTGACTGTTTCTGAGTTGTATTCTTTATAATAAACCAGCAACAGTAAGTAAAGCCCTTTTTTGAGTTCTGTGAAAATTCCAGCAAATTATCGAATCCAAAGAAGGAGGTTGTGGGAACCCCCGACTTTGTAGCTAATGGAATGATTTTTAGACAGAGTACTGTTATGTACATAGATTAATTGAGGTGTTCTTAATCCTGGCTGCACATAAAACCTCCTGGGATTATATATATATATATATTTATTTATTTATTCAATGAACCTTTATTTTATTTATATGCAGTGCTGAGGATCAAACCAATGCTTCACACATGCTAGGCAAGTGCTCTATCACTGAGCCACAACCTCAGCCCCTCTCTTGGAAGTTTTTTTAAAGAAGTATATATCTATGCTTAGGCTGCACCCCCAGAGATTCAAATGCAATTGGTCTGGGCATTAAAATTTTCTCCAAATTTCTTTAGGTGAGTCCAAAATACACCCAGGGTTAAGAGCTTATTGGGTTAAACCTGCATGTTGATAGTTTGAATGTTCTACATTTTCATCTGGTGTTCAAATGCATAGCCTGCATATTGGAATATAGCTAACTAAAAGTTTCAAATAATACTGAAAACAACACTTTCTTGTTATTCCTTACTCATTTGGCATTTCAAAAGATAACATTACAGCAAACTTAGTTTAAAAATTGAATTTGTTTTTATTATGATTCTAGAATTGGGCAACGTCTCATCTATAGAATGCAACGAATATTCCACTGAGCTGAGCTGAGGTGTTGGGCTTTATAGACAAAAGAATGCTGAAGAAAGCAGAAACAGGGAACAAAAATGGGTTGGTCATTTCAAAGTTACTTTCCTTATAGTCTTAAAAGAGGGAGCTTTCTTAGGTAGCTCAGGTAAACCAGGATCCTTCCATGGATTGCTGTGATTATTTATTTTTTAGAAAACTAGCTCACCTTAAAGCTCAATTTGATTGTCAGTTTGCACTGATTGACTCCTTTCTGGCTTGGTACGGTCTGCTGGGATATTGCACAGGAGGCTAGTTTAAAACAATGGTCACTCATGAATTTATTCAACAGTAATAACCATTGATAAACACCTTGCATGATATGCTTTTGTTGTGTTTAATTTTTTTCCTTTTGAATGTAATGTGGGCATATTATCAAACGTTGGAAGAAGGAAGAAGAAAAGAAAAAAGAGTGAGATCATGAACTCACTGTTCTACCTCAAGCACTAAGAATTCCAGTGTATTGTCTCCTCCTCTTCTTCATGCATCTGTGCAGAAAATGAAATTAAATGTTGATTGCTATATAGTTGAGTGTTCCCCAAGGCTTTTTTTTTTGTGTTGAAGTTCAGTTTTCATTGTGAGATATTAAGAGGGTGAAAAGTTAATATATAGTGTTGAGAGGTGAGGGGAGTGGGTTTTGGGAGGTGAATAGGATTATATAAGGTCACTAGGATGGTGCCCCCACAATTGAGTCATGGTGGCTTATAAGCAGAGAAAGAAATACACACAACCACTCTGGGACTCTGCCAGGAAGAATGCCATCACCAGATATAGCACCTTGACCTTGCACCTCTAGAACTATGAGCCAAAATAACCATTTTTTCCTTATAAAGTAGCTTGTCTCATGTATTTCATTATAGTAATTAAAAGCTGATTAATATGGTGATTTAAAACCTACAAAGAGGTTCTGATAATGTAGCTCAGTGTAGAGCACTTTCCTACTATCTGTGAGGTGCTGGGTTCAATCCCCAGACATACACACACACCCCTTACAAAATTTCAATGTAAACGATATAATATATATAACATAAATTGTATTTTTTGGACTAAGGAAAATTCTTGAATCCTGTGACCCTCCCCTTTTGTCAGCTCAATACAAACAGATTTCTGTCCTTACCTTCTTTAGTCAAGCATTAATCTCCAGCTTGAAAAAATAAAACTGGTCTAGTCAAGGTCATGGTGACCTCCTAATTGCCAGACTCATAGATTTTTCAGTCTCCAATTTAACCGCTTTCTGAAGCACTTGGCACAGTTGAGCACTCTGCCTCTTTGAAACTCTTATCTCTTGACTTCTGGAACACCGATCTGTCAAAGAACAAAATTACAAGTTAGCTTAAGGATCTTAATTGGCTTTATTTTCCATTCAACAATCGAGAGACATTTCATTCCATAAAATAGAATGAATGTTTGTTGACTGAGCTTAAAAAACCCAGAAACCAATATGAAAAAGAACATTGGCTTTTTAAAAAGTTACTTTGTAACTTTTGTCACTACTGTCGAATAGTGACTTGTCACTGCCTATCCTTGATTTAGGGCACCTATTATGAGAAGGCTTGTGAAGAGATGGAGATCCCATGGAATGGAACCAAAGAAAAATAACTGCTTGGTTAACATCAGGTTTCCTTGGGTTTAAATTTTGGTTTTTAGTTATAAATGGACACAATACTTCTATTTTATTTATTTATTTTTATGTGGTGCTGAGGATCGAACCCAGTGCCTCACATGTGCTAGCCAAACGCTCCATCTCCGAGCCACAACCCCAGCCCTCAGGTTAATTTTTTGTAAGGACTAAAGAATATAAGGATTAAAGCAAAGGAAAGTTTAATCATTATGCCAACTGTAGCTGGCTTGTTTAAGAAATTTGGCTATAGACTTTCTTGGTTTCTCAGAAAGTATGACAACTTAGTTACAGCTGGTGACATGGAACCTCAGCATAAGTGACTCCATTTTGATTTTCAGTATGTTTTTTTGGGGGCCCAGTACAGGGACACTAGTTGAAAACAGTGCCCTCCTTGGCTTTTATTTAATAATCCAAGCCATGCCTATTAGCAGAATAAAAGACAGTGTATCAAGAATGTGGTTCTGCTTCTCAGGACCTGCAGATTCCTCACACCTATGGACAGTTGAAACTGCAGGCTCTGAGACCAAGGAGCCATGTCTAGTCACACTTTCACATACTGTTTATTAGTGTATATATTTTTGCAGGATTTATCTTGAAATCAAATGGTAAAATGTAGCCTTTGTGAGCTGGCTATGATCCTCAACAATCTTTGAACTTAGAAAAAGCTTCTGTGGCCTGGCCCAACTTGCTCCCAAGTCTGTAGGTCCAAGCTTCTCATATGATCAGCTCAACCTAAGTGCCTGTTGACATTGGTGCTCCAAATGGAATCTCCATTTCTTCACAAACCTTCTCATAATAGGTGCCCTAAATCAACAATAGGACGTGTCAAGTCACTATTCTACACAGTCATGCTGCAAAGGTAAAGATCAACTTCTTTTCTCTTCATCTGCTGTTACATTCTGAATCTTTGTGTCCTCCCCAAATTCCTATGTTGAAATCCAATCCCTAGTGTGTTGGTTTTAGGAGGTGAGGCCTTTGGGAGGTGACTAGGTCATAAGGGTAGAGTCCTCATGAATTTGGGATTAGTGCCTTTAAATGAGCCTTGAAGGGGCTTGTCTGCCCCTTTGCCCTTCCCTTCTACCATGTCAGGACACATAATGTGCTATCTATGTGGAATAGGCCCTCACCAGACACTGAATCTGCCAGCACCTTGATCATGGATTTCTTACCCTCAGAACCACGAGAAATGAACTTCTGTTACTTATAAATTACCTGGTCTAAATATTTTGTCATAGAAGCAGGAATGGAACAAGATATCACTGTAGACAGTTATGGTGGATTCCATCTCATAAATAATTATGCAAGTCTGTACCTATCTTCCCCAATGCTCACAGTCACTGGCTCGGTTCAGGCCTACAGGGTATATTAAGGTTTAGGATTAAGGCTAAAACAGAGTGGTTTAGAATTAAGGCTAAGCCTTCTTTGATTTGAGATATATAAATATAACCAGAAAATTAAACTAGCTATAAAAATTTTAGTATCGTTTCTGAAAATGGACAGGAAAAATATCTCCATTTAGTGTTATTGCTTGAGCTACTCCAGATTTATTATCCTTAGAATGAAAACTATTCCTTTTTCCAAATAACCAATAATTTGGAGAATGTATTGTTGGCTTATCCCCTGCCCCCTTATTTTGGTAGTACAAGGGATTGAACCCAGGACTGCTCTACCACTGGGCTACATCCCAGCCCTTTCTTTCTCTCTCTTTTTTTTTAAATTTTGAGACAGGGGCTCACTAAGTTGCTGAAACTAGACTCAAATTTGTAATTCTGCCTCAGCCTCCAAAGTCACTGGGATTATAGGTATGTGCCACTGTGCCTGGCTTCCTTTTCCTTCTAATAACTAGGTCTTTCATTTCCCACAAATTAAGTTTTGTCAATCATATCTTCTCTCACAAGTTTTTTTCTTTGGTTGAGTTTCCTAAAGTACGAGACCAAGAAGGCACGTTTGGTGAGTTCTCATCTTGAAGCACAAATATGATGGAAAAATAGAGGAATGTGATGGGCATAGTGTGCTTTGGGGGCCAGGGAAGTAAAGAGAGTGTTCCTGTAACATGCAAAACTGGTGCCAATATAGCATTAGATGAATTGAAAGCCTTCTTAAAAATTCCACTTTTCCTATATTCTCTCATATTTCTAAATATAAATTAGCATTAGCAAATAATTATGATGAATAATAACACCATCACTTAATTTCCTGCCAGCTGAGGCCTGGCAGAGTTGAAGCATGCTAAACCTCAAGAGCATGCAATTTTAGAAATGAACAATTAAGCTCAGAGAAGATGAGAGTGGAGGTTACCGTGGCAACCCAGTCCCACAACCCTGTGAGGCCATGTTGTCTCTGTGTATGACTCACAGAGACTGGTTACTGTGATTTATACTCCAGGCAAGGTTTAGGTACAGAAATGAGGGCGTTTCTCTTGTGCAAGTACAGAAAGGATGGGTATTTTGAAAATCCTCTTCAGAGAAGAGGATTCTGTGATTTTTCAGTGAAGTGACAAAGGAATAGTAGCAGATAATAAGTTTTAGTCTTAAAGTATGCCATAAAAATATTGAAATTATAGGCTCTGCAAAGATATTTGCATGGAAATTTAATAGTTAGTATAATGGTATAACTAATTGTTAATTCAATAATACTGGTTAGGGCTGGGGATGTAGCTCAGTGATAAAGCACCTGCTTAGCATGTGTGAAGCCTTGGGTTTGATCCCAAGCAACGCACACACACACAATACTAATAATATTGATCAAACTCCAATATGTATCAGAATCTACTGTAAGTGCTGAGATGCAATGAATAAAACAGAGGTAAACAATATATAATGAATGATTTATGGTATCTAGTGTGTTCAAATGTGATGAGGATTATGATGATAAAATAAAGCAGGGCAGGAATACTGGAAATGATGGGGCTGAGGGGTATGGTAGGGCCTTTCTCCCTTATAAGTTGATTATCTCAGGTATTTTATCACAGTGACAGAAAGCTGACAAGAAAAATCTTTATAAAGAAGATAATATTTGCACGAGTCAAAATGAGGGAGGGGTGAGCCATGCAGACTTGGGGCAAGAACGTTCCAGATAGATTGAATGTCTGTGTAAGGGCCCTAAAACAGACATATGCTTGCCATGTTCAAGGAGAGTTAGGAGAACTGGAGTGGACTGAATGAAGGGGAATGAAGCGAAAGTGAGATCAGAGTGATAACCAAAGGCAAGATCACATAGGGCTGCTGTATTTCGGACCTGGAATGTCCCCCAAAGATCCATGTGTTTAAGACTTGGTCTTTAGTTTGGCACCATTGGGAGGTGGTAGAAACTTTAAGAAGTTAGTAGAAGGATCCAGGAGAAGTGGCACACACCTATAATCCCTATGACTCAGGAAGCTGAGGCAGGAGGATTGCAAGTTTGAGGCCAGCCTGGGAAATTCAGTGAGACCCTGTCTAAAAATTAAAAAAATAAAAAGGGCTGGGGATGTGGATCAGTGAAAAAGTACCCCTGGATTTTGATCCCCAGTAGACACACACACACACACACACACACACACACACACACAGAAAAAAAATAGAAAGAAAGAAAGAAAGAGAAAAAGAAGTTAGTGAAAGGAAATTAATTGGGAACATGCACTTGAAGAGGCTATTGGGACTCCAAGCTCTTCCTGTTTCTCTCTTTCACTTTCTGGCTGCCATACTGTGAACAGCTTTGCTCTTCTGTGCACTCCCTGCCATGGTGTTCTGTCTCACCACAGATCCAAAAATCAATGGAGCCAACTGACCAGGGACTGAATCCTTTGAAACTGTAAGCCAAAATAAACCTTTCTCCCTTATAAGTTGATTATCTCAGGTATTGTGTCACAGTGACAGAAAACTGACCAACATAAAGTACTTATAGGTCACTGAAAGTATTTTGGCCTTCATTCTGAGCAAAATAAGCAGCCATGAAAAGATTTTTGAGCAGAGGACTGACATGAGCAGACGGGAGACAATAGAAACATCTCAGAAGCAAAATTACATAGACCAAGGATGGAAGTGGTCAGATTGAGTTTATTTCAAAAGCAGATACAAGGAAGGGCTGGGATTGTGGCTCAGTGGCAGAGTGCTTGCCTTGGATGTATGAGGCACTGGGTTTGATCCTCATCACCACATAAAAATAAATAAATAAAATAAAAGTATTGTGTCCATCTATAACTAAAAAATAAAAAAGGTAGATACGATAGGATTTCTCTATGTATTGGGTGTTAGATGTGACAAGAAGGGGGGAATCAGAAATGATAACAGAGTTTGGGGCCTAGGAAAACGGAATGATGGAGGACAGCGGATAGAAAGTAGAAAGCAGTGGGGTGGAATGGGAGAACTAATTAAAGTTTGAAATATTGGTTAGACATAACAAATAGAGAAAAGAAGGCAGTTGGGTATACAAGAGTTTAGAGGTCTGTGTTGGAGGAATAAATTTGGAAGTTATTGGGCAAAGAGACAGTATTCATTTATTTATTAGTTGTAGATGGGCACAATATCTTTATTAATTTATTTATTTTTACTGGTGCTGAGGATTGAAGCTAGCGTCTCACACATGCGAGACAAGGGCTCTATCCCTAAGCTACAACCCCAGCCCGAGAGACATATTTAAAGCTATAAGGTGAGATGAGAGAACAAAGCGGCTGAGAAGTAACCAGACTGAGGTCCAAGATACTATACCAGTAAGATGTTGAGAAGAAAAGAGGGGCCAACAAAACACAAGACTAAGGAGATAAAAGCAAAGCCAGGAGAGTGCAGGGTCCTAGAAACCAAATGGAGAAAGCAGTTCTAGGAGGAAAGAGCCATCAGAGGGGCCAAAAGCTGCTAAGTGGGTGACTCGTCCATAGATTCAAACTGAGTGAAATTCACTGGTTCAGGGGACTCCTGCCAGTGGGGAGTGACTGCATCACAGTTCAGTTTCCTCTCTGGCCGCTCCTATTTCTTTGTTCCCCGACTCTGTTGATCCTGCAGGTATTACCTTATAAGACTGCTCATAAACCCCCTTGTCAGGGCTGGGCATGTGGCTCAGGCCTGTAATCCCAGCTACTCAGGAGCTTGACACAGGAAGATTGATCAATTGTAAATTCAAGCCCAATCTAAATAACATATCAAGATCTGCCCCCAAATAAAATAAAACGGGTTGGTGGCATAACTCAGTGGTATAACCCTTGCCTGGTATGTATGGGGTTTGGGGCTTAACCCTCAGCACCACAACAATGATAACAACAAAAATTCTTACGGGGACACACCAGGCAACAGTACCCACCGCTCGAATGTGGGACCTGCCAGGAGGCCTTCCCTAGCTGGCCAGCTCTGGAAGAGCATGGGAGGCAGCAGCATTTCAGCCACCACGGCCAACTCTGCTGCCCGGGAGTGAACAGGTCTGGTGAAGCACTACCTAAAACAGCATGAAGAGACTGCAGCTGCCCCAGTCACTCACCACTGGCAGGAGACCCGTGAACCAGTGAATTCCACTCAGTTTAAATCTATGGGGATGCTGCTCAGCCCTGCTTTTGTGACTTTGCATGTTGCCAACAGTTGGTGCTAGATCACCATGTGAAAGGGCATGGGGACACTCAGGTCTACAAGTGTTCTGACTGTGCTTACAGCACCAAGACCCGGCAGAAGATCACGTGGGGAAGCCTTCATGCTGTCACCTCTGCCTATATGCTGTACCTCAAGTACCACATGAGGATACACAAGGAGGAACAGAAGCACCTGTGTCCTGAATGTGGCTACAAGTGCAAGTGGATCAACCAGCTCAAGTACCACATGACCAAGCACACAGGACTGAGGCCATTCCAGTGCCCTGAGTGTGAGTACTGCACCAACCGGGCTGATGCATTGCATGTGCACCAGGAGACATGGGCTTCCATGAGTAAGCAGTGTGGCAAGGCCCTCAAAATGTGCTTCCTGTTGCTCCCCCACCTTCTCAAGCACAGCGAAGCAAAACCCTACTGTGCAATGTGTGCCACCATGATTTTGGCTGGGCTGCTGGCCTGCCATCTCGCCCTTACCCACACTGACCGCGATCCCTTCTTCTGCTGCCTCCGCAGCTACAAGGCCAAGCAGAAATTCCAGGTGGTTAAGCATGTGCACAGGTACCATCCTGACCATGCTGATCCAAACCAAGGGATGGGCAAAGACCCCAATACCCTCACAGTCCACCTGCGTGATGTAAAGCTGGAGGATCCCAGCCCTTGGGCTCCCCCTGCTCCTCCCACTGGACCAGTGGGCTGAGAACCTACTCACCACTAGACAGGAAGAAAGTATAGTCAGAGATGTGCATACTGGGACCAGAGGTAGTCTGAGGAGCTCAGGGCCTAAGAAAGGATTGGCTTTGCAGTGTCAGTGAGACTGGAACCCCTGCACCCCCAGAACTCTGGTCATAGTACTTTGAAATGAACAGCTATATAAGAGAGAGACATGGATCAAAACACTGATTTCTTCCTGAAGTGCATGGTGTTTTTAACCTGTGAATTTCTAGTTTCTTAGAGTCCCCAGCTATAAGATCTTGGTTTTATCCACTCTGTCTTTTCTTTCCTTCTTACTGTATCAAATCATATTTTATTTTAGTACATTAAAAACAGTTGCATTTAACTGGATGCCTGACGCTCTACGAAGCATGTTAAACAGAAACAACAACAACAACAAAATTCTCCCTCTGGGAGTTAGTATCCAAGAACCCACCTAAGACACCGGGCATTATATTTGGTATACTGTACGTAATATATATTTTAATTTTCATAACAATTTCAGGATGTAAACATTATTGACTATTTTAGAGAGACGAAGATACAGAAAACTAGTAAAATTGGATGACTTGTCCAAAGTCACAGAGCTAAGAAAGTGGCAGAGCCAGGATTTAACTCAACCTCTTGGACTCCAAAGCTATGCTCTTCCTTAATGTGATCTTAACTTGAAGGAGTCATCTGGTGGGAACCAGGACCAAGGAAGTCAGGAGGGTGTTAAGAAGTGTTGAGCTGTGAGTGAGACACAAAAAGCAATAAATAAGGGAAGAGTCAAGGTAGGGGGCTGGAGACACTGACTCCTCCACCCAACGGGGGAGGCCAAGACTGAGGCTCTCTAGAAGCAAAGAGTCAGAAATAAAGCAGGAAAAGAAGAATGAGTTGAAGAGCTAACGGATGAAGCAACTCAGTCTTTATGTGCAACCCAGAATTACTTCTGTATGGGTCCTGCAGTGTGTCATGGACACGTCTTTCAGGGAGATAAATTAGTGTAACAGTGGCAGCATCCATCCCATAATTATAAAAAAATTTTATATATAAATTTATATATATAGTGGATATATTTATATATATATATCTCCACTAAACCCTTCAATGACTCCCTATTGTCCACAGGAATAAGTTCCAACTTCTTGCCATGACCTTTGCCACCCATCAAAGGAATTTATTTTCATGAAATTTCCATGTATAATTTTTAGAAGGGCTCACTTACCTTAACGGCTAATTCTACATTATTTAAAGTATAACTGGTCTGTATTTTTAAAATATTTCTTTGTCATCTGAGAAACCATTCTGTCACTGGGAAGTGTATGTTTCCAAATACATTTTTATTTTTAATTCTTCTTGCCTTTCTGCTGGCTCATCCTTCCATTAAGACTTTGTGGGCAAACAAAAATCAATAAAACACAATTCCTATGGAGGCATTAACAGTCTAGTGGGTGAAACAGACATTTAAACAACAACCAGGACAAAAATGTGTATACAGCAATCTCTGAGAGCCAAGAGGAATGAGCCACTAACTCCACCAGGGATAATAATAGTCACTGATGTGTTTAGGAGGAAATGTCCTCAAAATGGGAAATAAGGTTACAACAAGAGCAAAACTACTAAGAATCAATTCACAGTGGATAATATTAGCCATCAGGAAAAGTTGTTTATATATATATATATATAAAACCACTGTGTGTGTGATCTCCCCTTAAACCCTTCAATGGCTCCCTACTGCTCATAGGAATAAGTTCAAACTTCTTGTCACGACCTTCCATTGTTTCTGTGTTCTTTTCCAGTTTTGTCTCAGGTTCCCAGTGGTTAGCAAGCACGCTCAAGTTTGAGAAGCACAGAGATAATACAGGAAAGAGAGCCCCACACTTGTGTCAATGACCTTCTCAGTTCCCAAACCGCAGTGCTTTGCCAGGGGCTGGCTGCTGCGCTCTACATCTAGGGGGCACTCGAGGGAGGCTGCACGGAGGAGGGAAAGTGACTTGCTTCTCTTTGCTCGCTGCAGTTGCAGAGATCGTCACACCCGCGAAGCTGTTTCTCCTCCACACGCAGCGGTGGAATTTGGTGTGCAGTGTTTCCAGCATTTGCGGAACCAGATTCATAGTGCCTCCCTCAGGAAGCGCAGCACCAGCAGAGGCCTAGAGGTTAAATGACTCCTTCTCTACCTTTGAATAATTCCTGCCTCTTCGTTCCCTCCAGCCCTAAAGGTGGTAGCAGCTCCCCACTGATGCTGTCTTTGGGATACTTTCAGGCATTGATTTCTGACTAGGGGCAAATTTGCTTCCCAGGGGACATTGGGCAAAAGCTGGAGAGATTTTGGGTTGTCACAATTCAGAGGAGGCATGGGAAGTAGTGCTACTGCATCTACTGAGCTGAGGACAGGGATGCTACCAAACAGCCTACAATGCATGGGACAGACCACACGACAAAGAATTGTTCCAACCACATGTATTAGAATCAAGGTTGAGAAGCCCTGTTTTTTACCCTTTCAGTTAAAAATGATATGCATAGTGAAATGGTACACATAGTTAAAAGACTTTATATTAAATTCTTTCTGATCAAATAATTTGTGGTTTTGACTAAATCTTGGCTGATTTAGCTTTCACTAGCATTAAAAAAAGGAATTTGAGGAGTAGGGAGAAGTTGAAAGTGTCTGTGGTTGAGACTAAAAAATATAATTAAATGAGCTAAATCTTTATGACTCATTATAGGAATTGGATAATTTCTCAAATGTTTACAATTGATAAATCAAAACAACAGCAGAGGAGGTAGAGAGGGAAGATGGGAGGGGAGGGGAGGGGAGGGGGGATAGTAGGGGATAGGAATGGTAGCAGAATACAACAGTCACTAATATGCCATTATGTGAAAATGTGAGTGTGTAACAGATGTGATTCTGCAATCCGTAATTGGGGTAAAAATGGGAGTTCAAAACCCAATTGAGTCAAATGTATGAAAGATGATATATCATGAGCTCTGTAATGTTTTGAACAATCAATGAAAAAAATAAAATAAAATTGGTACAGCTCAATATAAAAGTTAATGATAAAATTCATGCCAATACTTTTAATTTTTCTTAAAAAAAAGAAGTAGTGATATGATTTAGGAGAATACAACTTTTCTTTTGGGGTGGGTTCTGGGAGGGATGGAGCAGAGGATTGCTGCTTTCCATAGAAAGTTCATTGATACCATTTTATAAAATCCATGCTCACTTATTAAAGTATTTTCGCAAGTGTGGGGAGCACACTTATAATCCCAGTGGCTCAGGAGGCTGAGGCAGAAGGATCACAAGTTTGAGGCCAGCCTGGCCAACTTAGTGAGACCCTGTCTCAAATTTTAAAAAGAAAAAGAAAAGGGCTGGGAATGTAGTTCAGTGGGAGAAGATTCTTGGGTTCAATCCCCAGTCCAACATAAGTAAGTAATAAATAAATAAAGTATTTAATAAAAAATCCGGTTACACAATGTATTCCTCTATAACTACTATATGACTGAAGCTTCAAGCTGGTTGTTGACAGATTCATTTTGTGTTTTGAAAAAATTTTATTTGCTCTTTTTAGTTATACATGACAGTAGAATGTAATTTGACGTACATACACAGAGTACAACTTCCTATTCTTCCAGTTGTATATGATGTGGAATTACATTGGTGGTATATTCATATATGAACATAGGAAAGTAATGTCAGATTCATTCTATCATCTTTTTTATTCTCATTCCCCCTCCTTTCCCTTCATTTCCCTTTGTCTAATTCAAAGTATTTCTAGTTTTCCCTAAACTCCCTCCCCTTACTGTGAGCTAGAATCTGCATACCAGAGAGGACATTCGGGGCCTGTGGATTTAGGGGAATGGCTCACTTTGCTTAGCATGATAGTCTCTCGTTCTATCCATTTACCAGCAAATGCCATAATTTCATTTCTTTTTATGGCTGAGTAATTGTGTATATAAACCACAGTCTTTTTTATCCATTCATCTGTTGAAGGGCACCTAGGCTGGTTTCATAGTTTAGCTATTGTGAATTGAGCTGCTATAAACATTGATGTGGGAGCGTCACTATAGTATGCTGATTTTAAGTCCTTTGGGTATTATGCCAAATGGTGATTCCATTCCAAGTTTTCTGAGGAATCTCCATACTGCTTCCCAGAGTGGTTGCACCAATTTACAGTCCCACCAGCCATGTATGAGTGTACCTTTTCCCCCACAATCTCACCAACATTTATTGGTATTTGTATTCTTGATAATTGTCATTCTGACTGGTGTGAGATGAAATCTCAGTGTATTTTGATTGCATTTCTCTAATTGCTAGAGTGATGAACATTTTTTTCATATGTTTGTTGATCAATTGTATTTCTTTTTCTGTGATGTGCCCGTTCAGTTCCTTTTCCCATTTATTGATTGGGTTATTATTATTTTTTTTGGTGTTAAGTTTTTTGAGTTCTTTATATATCCTGTAGATCAACACTCTATCTGAGGTGCAGGTGGCAAAGATTTTTCTCCCATTCTGTAGGCTTTCTCTTCACATTCTTGATTGTTTCCTTTGCTGTGAAAAAGCTTTTTGGTTTGATACCATCCCATTCCTTGATTCATGATTTTACTTCTTGCACTTTAGGAGTCTTGTTGAGGAATTCAGTTCATAAGCTGAGGTGATATAAATTTGGGCCTATCTCTTCTATTAGGCACAGGGTCTCTGGTCTAATGTGTAGGTCCTCGAACCACTTTGAGTTGAGTTTTGTGCAGAGTGATAGATAGGGATTTAATTTCATTTTGCTACATTTGGATTTCCAGTTTTCCCAGCACCTTTTGTTGAAGAGGCTATCTTTTCTTCATTGTATGTTTTTCATGCTTGTCTAGTATGAGATAACTGTTATTTATATGGGTTTGTCTCTGTGTCTTCTATTCTCTGTGTCTGTTTTGGTGCCAATACCATGCCATTTTTGTTACTATAGCTCTGTAGTATAATTTAAGGTCTGGTGTTGTGACACACTGGTTTAGACCAGTCAGGGTCACTCCAAGTGAACTGGGCTGGCATGAAATAATCACACAGAAACAGAGAAATACCTTTTTCTTTGAGTTCTGTGACTGCTCCTCTGACCCAGCTCCCACAAAGGAGGCAAGGTAGGCAAGAAAGAGTTTTACTGGGGAGAAGCCATTCAAATGAGGCAAGGAGTCAGGTTTCAGGGGATTGAGTCTAGCTTCCTGATGTCTTGCAGGTCAGCAAGTTGACATCTTGGGAGGTCACACCCATCTCATGTGTTGTGTGATGATCAAAGGCAGAGCAAGCGAATGGGACACATATGTGCACAGCCCAGACAGTGGGGCACCGTCAGTCCAGTCTGCTTTGTGTGCTCAAAATGCTCACAGCTCACACACACAGCCCATGGCTGGCTTGCCACATCTCCACATTCCCATTGCTCAAAGCTAGGGGGCGCTCAGCTCCTATGTGGCAGCTCCTGAGAGTCTGGTATGGTGATGCCTCCTGCTTCACTTTTCTTGCTAAGGATTGCTTTGGCTATCCTGGATTTCTTATTTTTCCAAATGAATTTCATGACTGCCTTTTCTGTTTCTATGAAGAATATCATTGGAATTTTAATAGGGATTACATTAAATTTGGGTAGTATGGCCATCTTTTTTAAAAAATTTTTTTAAGAGAGAGAGAGAGATAATTTTAATATTTATTTATTTATTTTTTAGTTTTCTGCAGACACAACATCTTTGTTTGTATGTGGTGCTGAGGATTGAACCCCAGGCCGCACGCATGCCAGGCGAGCGCACTACCGCTTGAGCCACATCCCCAGCCCCAGTATGGCCATCTTGATGATATTAATTCTGCCTATCCAGGAGCATAGGAGTTCTTTCCATTTTTTAAGGTCTTCTTTAATTTCTTTCTTTAGCATTCTGTAGTTTTCATTGTAGAGGTCTTTCACCTCTTTTGTTAGATTGATTCCCAAATGTTGTGAATGAGGTAGTTTTCCTAATTTCTCTTTCAGTTGATTCATCACTGATGTATAGGAATGCAATTGATGTTAATTTGGGTGTTAATTTTATATCCTGCTACTTTGCTGAATTCATTTCTGAGCTCTAGAAGTTTTCTGGGTCTTCTAAATATAGAATCATGTTGTTGGCAAATAGGGATAGTTTGAGTTCTTCTTTTTTAATTCATATCCCTTTAGTTTCTTCTGACTAATAGCTCTGGCTAGAATTTCAAGGACAATGTTGAATAGAAGTGGTGAAAGAGAGCATCCTTATTTTTTTTTTTTGGTTTTCACTCTATTTGTATATTTTTTGTCAATATTGCAAAAATGTCATACTTTGTATAAAAGTTCAGTTTCTTTTTTCTTGAGAAATCAGATTTTGCAATAGCAAATCCTCATTTGCCTATAGTTAGCAGTTATGTTTGAGTGGCTGCCCACTGTAGACAAGGTGTATGCTTTCCATTTTGTCACAGTCCCCGTCACCTCCCACTACCAAGGTCTGCTTTTTGCCTTTGGGCTGCTGGCTTGCTCCTCTAGGCACGGGGTTTGCAACCCCAGATGTGTAGAGCATAAATAATGTTTAGAGTCTTCTACTTGGTATCATAGTCCACAAAGCAACTAAGGAATTTTCTTAAAAGTCACAGGTTCAGGTTAGTATGAACCTGATACCACTGATTATAAATGAAGGAAGAGAAAGACTCCTCTCACATCAATTGATGTGCCAGCTAGTGTGTTTTGTTTGTTTGTTTGGTACTGAGGATTGAACCCAAGGGTGCTTTACCACTGAGCCACATCCCAGCCCTTTTTATTTTCTCTTTTGAGACAGGGTCTCACTAAGTTGCTTAGAGGTTTGTGAAATTGCTGAGGCTGGACTTGAACTTGGCGATCCTCCTGCCTCAGCCTCCCAAGTCACTGGGATTACAAGTGTGTGCCAACACGACCAGCCTCAGGCAGTGTTATAAGTGAGTTGTATGTATTAATTAATTTAATTATTATAACAATCAATTTAAAAAGGTGGCTGTATCTATTTAACAGATAAAGAAATACAGGCACATTCGGGTTAAGTAACTTGTACTTCTTCAAGTCATTTAAATTCAATGATGATCTTAACCAACATTAAAAAATGACCCATGCAGTTTGTTCAAATGCCTTTTGTATTAGCCAGGACGACTCTTTCCTTCCAATGTCAGAAAGTCAGCTTAAGCCAGCTTTGAAACAAACAAACAAAATTTAAATGTAAATTAGGGGCTGGGGTTGTGGCTCAGCGGTAGAGAGCTTGCCTCGAACGTGCGGGACATAAAAATAAATAAGTGAAATAAAGGTATTGTGTCCAACTACAACTAAAAAATAAATATATATATTTAAAAAAAATGTAAATTAATTGGCTTGTGTGATCAATCCATAAGATACCATGGGCACTGGCCCCTGACTGCATCCAGCCAGTCCTCTTACTCTCTGTCTCTCCCTTTCTAATTTTGGTTTCTCTTTGCACACTGATTAAATTCTTTCAAGTTCCTCTATGCAGTGGGTGTTTGAGGCTGAGGTCACTGGAAGGAAGACCCTCCAATGGAGCTTAATGTTCAGTACGCTTCTTGAGGACTGCCCTCAGGTTTAATAACCGTAGAGGAGAAGATCAGTAAGACTGGGCAGAAGGAAAAGTCCAGCCGTGACGCATACTCAGCTACAACCTGGGCTTATTCCACAAGGAACTGTGGAGTTAGAATGGCCCTTTGCTGTGGTCTCGCTTCACACTGAGATGGTCTGGCCTTTACACCTATACATCAACTTTTGGATGTGAGCCACCTAGGGAAGGGGTGACCTTGGGTGAGGAGGCTTTCTGTAGCAGAGGCAATCCTTGGTTTGATAGCCAAAAGCTGTTTGCCAACAATACTCCTAGCAACTGGAGCAAGCCCTGTTGAAGGGGGATTTTAGCCATGCATCCATATTTGTTGCAGTGGGAGGAGTGGCTGCCAGCTCCTCTAGGCTCACACGTTTCTCCGGCTCCGGTGAGTGTTCCCCAGAGATCCATGTGTTAAAGACTTGGTCCCAGGCTGGTTCTGTTGGGAGGTGCTGTGGGACATTCTGATGTGGGATCTGGTGGGATATGCTTAGGTCACCGGGAGTGTGTCCTAGAAGGGATCGCGGGACCCTGGCCCCTTCCTTTCTCTCTTTTTTTCTCCCTCTCTCTGCTTCCTGCTCATGAAGCGAGCAGTTTGCTCTGCCACACACACCTGCCATGAGGTGCCCAAAGAATAAGACCATTTGGTCTTGGAATTAAATCCCTTGCCCCAGAACTATGAGCCAAAATAAGTCTTATCTCTTTATAAATTAACTGCCTCAAGCATTTCATTATGGTTGTGAGAAATTTCCTAATACACATTCTTATAGCTTTCATCTAAGAGAAAGTAAAGATCCTTGATCTATAACTCAGAAAATTCCAGGGAGAGACTCTGTCAGCCTTGCATCATGTGCCTACACCTTGGGCCAGCAGTGCGGCCAAGGGGTACAGGGCTCTGATTGGCACATCCTTGGTCATGCATTCGTGGACATCTGGGTGTTCAGCAAAGACTAAGGTTGACAGCCCCATAGAAACCCAGAGCAAAGAGTTGGGTAAGAGCTTATCTCCGAAGAAGGATTGGTGATGCTGGAGCCTGGAGGGGACAGGGAGTGCCTGTGCAGACCAGAGCAATAGTGCTGCAGGATTTCCCTTCCTGGTCCAGCCATTGAACTCTGACCTGCTCCTCAGTGATTCTGGCAGCCAAACCTCCCACACAGAGAGAAACCTGAGGAGGACATACATTGTACACTGAGGGAGAAAGAAAGTCAGCGGCCTCCGAAAGCCTGCAGGAACAGTCATCTGTCCGTTTCTAACCTCAATCTAGCTTCATGGTGCTCTCAATTAGTTCTCAGTTGGTGCAGAAAGCCCCCCTCTCCCAACTCAACCAATGTGAACAATGATGAACGAGGAATCTGTCTTGATTCCATAATTTTAACCCAGCCTGATATACACACCAAATACCTGCCAATTTACCAAGGCAAGGCACAAAAATCCAGTCATATTAGTGGAGTATTATTCCCAGTCCTTCTTGTTGGCTTTGGGACTTCCTCTTCTCTGCTCAGGTCTCTGTTCCATTCCTGAATTTTGCCTTAATCCTTCACTTGTGATCCTCGCCTTCTTCCTGGGCCTTGGTGTTCTCTGGATCTTTCTGATCTTTGGGGATTCTTTTTCCACACCTGTCCTAGTCAACCTTCATCCCTACCACTGTGACAGCCGATCTCCTGCCTACTTGATCCCTTCTGAGTAGAGTATAAGAGGTTCAAGGTGCTACATATCACACATCAATTTAAAAAAAAATTTTTAAATTTATTTATTGTTATTTTAAGTTGTTGATGGACCTTTATTTTACTCATTTAGTTATATGCGGTGATGAGAATTAAACCCAGGGCCTCACACATGCTAGGCAAGTGCTCTACCACTGAGCCACAACCCCAGACCCCCACACTTCAATTTTTAATTCATACATTTTAAATTCTTAACTAGAACTTCAAATGGAAACGTATACAGTACTAAATACGAGAGTTGTAAAACCAGAAATCTGGGAGACTCACAAAATCAAAGTAACCTGGTGGGTTTCCTGTGGTTCAGGGTCGTACCTTGCAGGTGATCATATGTGATTTTTGTCCACTTTTAATTAGGGATGCTGACTTACATCACTAAAGTGATCGAATATTATAAATAACAATGACAGTTTATTATTTTATGAAGGAATGTACTAACTAGATGCTCAAAAATTCTTGCCAGTGGATTCTCTCCCTCATGAAAACTTATAAATTTTTCTAATTCTATAAGATAATAAGCAAAATAAATAAATAAAAGCAGTAATAAATTATGTGAATGATTTCAATCAGTGGAGAAGCAAGGTTGACCTTGAATGGGCTACACCACTGGATGGCAGGCAGCGCCACCTGGTGGTGCTCCACGTGTCTACAGTTCCACGAGGTACCCAACAAGCTATCCCTTGGCCACATGCTTTGCACTTGGACATCCGGTTTCTGTTCAAACCCTGGGTGGCAGCTCTAGAACTGAACTGAATCTCCTTGGCATGTCTGGCCTTTGATCATCTGCCCCACAAAAGTTGCCAGCTTTGAGCTCCCAGTGTCCCTGCTATCTCTTTTCCAGCTCCTGTTCCTGACTTTTCCAGGCAAACTCTGGGATCAGTTTCATCAAATAGAGGACTCCAAACCTTTACTGGGACAAACTCCATCCTTCCCCAGAAATGAAAATTAAGTGGTCTTCAGGCCAATCTGACCTAGTATCCCTGGCTAGGGGCAACTTCATCTCCCATGGCCAGTGCTCCAACGCTGCACGTAGTGAATTTTCCTATTGTAAAAATAAAACAGAACACAGTGAGGAGCATGAGCGTGCCATTTCTGCACGAGTCATTAGGAGATGTAATGGATGTGATGCACTCAATTATTCTTTAGTTTGAGGATTTTGCTCCATTACTGAGTATATAATGGACAGGATAAATGGAAACTATGGGGCATTTTTGTCATCATAGAGGAATAGCAGGAAAAATTTATGCTGAGAGTTTTAATGCATTCAAATTCTACATGAATCTATCACTTCTATCCACAGGTTTCTGAGCATTTTTCTACACTCCATTTAGTTTCCGTAAATATATTGTACAGTGTAGAAAACTCTCTTTTGGAGGTTCTCCTGTACTTCTTGGCTCCTCTGGTCGAAATCTTATCACTTTTCACCTCAAATTCTGATTCCCAGCAATAGTAAATGCCAATACTGTGTAAATTATGCCAGGCCTTTCTCTCTTCAAACTCTTCTCTTAGAGCCATGCATAGTGTCTCATGCCTCTGATCTTAGCAACTCTTGAAGTTGAGGCCAGAGGATCACAAGTTCAAAGCTAGCCTGGGCAACTTAGCAAGATCCTATCTCAAAATAAAAAATAAAGGACTGGAGATGTACTTAGGGATAGAGCACCTCTACATTCAATCCTCAGTACCCCCCCCACACACACCCACACAAAAGTCTCTCACTGTGTCTAAATTAGTGCCTTCACTCCTCCCTACCTCTGACTGTTGGTCATTTCCATCAGTCCTTTACATTTCCATCCAGCTGTGTGGGAAGATGTTTCTAAGCCCCACATCCAGGTAGGATCCCTTTATGTCCTCTCATAGTGAGGGCTTCCCAAGTGCCTATCTATGATGATGCTAAATATTACTGGAAACCCAACTGCCTACGTAACTAGAGATATAAATTGGTCCCAGGTCCAACTGAAGCAAATGACACTACCAAATGGAACACTTTTGAAAAATGTCACTGTCTTCTTGGTCACAGACCTATTTCTGTTGAGCATTTTCAGAGTATGCTTATGCAATAGTAGTCAAGCCTGCAGAAATTGTGAACTGAATGATATAGAGTGATTTCAGTGAGTGATCTAATCTATTATCTAAGATTTTTTTTAAATGTTAATATTTCTCCCAAGAACTTATGAGGGTTCAGAAACCCAAAGCAAATTTGGGAAATAATTTTGAAAAGTGAAAGATAAATATCTTTGCAAAAATTTTCAGAACTTGGAGTTGCTTTGGCTTTCAGCAGAAGTGAGTTTAGTTAAATGAAAGTCCCTAAGTATAATTTGTATTAACTGGGAATTTGTCTCACTTAAAAAATGCTATCTATCACATGCTGCACATATCTTTGTAGTAAAAGTATAAATAAAGACACAAATGGGGGAGGAACCATACATAGGAGATTTTCACTGGAGTAGTAGTTGAATTAGTCAGCTTATGTCACTATAATGAAATACCTGAGGGCAATAAACTTATTAAGGGTAAGGGTTTATTGTAGCTCATGGTTCTGGATCCAGTCCAAACTCAGGCAGCCTCATTCTTTGTCCTCTTGAGAGGATGGCACACTCCAGCAGGAGTGTTCTGCTTACATCTCAAGCCAAAAACTGGAGAGAGATTAAGAACTGGGGTTCCACAATCCTCTTCAAAGGCATACCCCCAGCGACCTAACGACCTCCTATAAGGCTCTATCCAATAGTGCCACCCTGGGGACCAAGTCTTCAACATGTGGATCTCTGGGGGATACTACCTGTATTCAAACTATAGAGAAGTGTTTTGTTTTTCAAATGGTATAATGGATACACTATGGTCGTTAGATTTTTTTTTTTAAGAAATATTTTTAAAAATCTGTTTCTCCCAGCTCATCACTGAATACATTTAAAACAGTACAAATAATAGCCTCCGTGCAAATAATAAACTCCTCTGGAAGCACTTGTCTTTTTCTTGCCATGCCCTGACATTCTGTACTTGCCCTCTCTTGGTGCTGATAACACTGGGCTATATTTTAATTGCCTGTGTATTTCTCTCTCCCTCTCAGTGGACTGTGAACTCTTAAGGGCAGGAACTGTTTATTTTTTCACTGTTGTGTCCCTTGTCTCAAACCCAATGCTAACACTGAGTTTGTGGTCAATAAATATTGGTTGAATGGGTGGGCAAATGGATGAGTAGAGCCGAATGTGCTCAAAGTGCAAAGATAAATGCCAGAATTCCAGCCCATGGGTTTTCACTACTGTCTTATTTTCTCATTCCCTGTCTTTGTATAACACATCCTCAAGAGGCTATTTAAGTGATGTGTCCCATAAGGAACATGCTCAAATGACAAAGTCTCACCTGCAACTGTAAATCCCTAAGGAAGAGCTCTTCCGGGGAGGTTCCTAGTCTCAGCTCATCCTGCTGAGTGACCTTGGAGAGTAAGGAGTAGAGATATCTGAATAATCATTAGCTACCGTGTGCCTGATACCATATAGGCACATTTACATATAAGACTCTCATTTAATTCTCACTGCTATGCTATCAGGTATTCCTGTCCCCATTTATGCAGAAAACAGAGCCCCAGAGAGATGATGGGTCTTGACCAATTTATATGCTGTATTAAGGAGGTGGAGCCCAAGCTTATGCCCATGTCTGTCTGACTCCAAAGCTCTTGTATTCCATGCGGGTGCAGAATGCTGTTAGAGACAAAGAATGTTTTGACCTGAAAGGGCTCCTAGAGGTTGTCTATTGTAATCCACACTTTGTTACTAAAATAATATTCTTTAAAAAAAGAAAAAAAAAACTTTGAAAGCTTTGTCTTACCAAATAGGATTTTGCAAATCGTGATTTTGCCAAGAGAAACTTTAAGTCTGTAATTGATTGAGCAACTCTTAGAATTGGCAAGAAACCTTTTTGGCTGTGTTGACTGAGTGGGGCCTGCCCTGCCATTTTATGTATGTAGGGCAGGAGTTCTGGCTTGGATTCCCATCGCACAGGGATTACTTTTGTTCACCTCCAAGTGTACCTCGCTGGCCTGCTCCACCGCTTCTGCTGCTGCCAGGTCCACTGATTTACTTATTAACTAACATTTATTGTACACTTGCTGATTGTTAGGGGCAGGGTTAGGCACTTTATGTGAATCATCTCAATCCTAACTGTGACCCTATAAAGAAAGTAATATAATGATCTTCTTCAGAGAAAAAAAATAAATCACAGAGACCAAATTGGTGGCCCTGGACTGGAATCCAGATCAGTGTGAAACCAGAACCTGAGTTTTCACCACGACTTTGTGAGCCTGTCCTACCGGTGACACTGCCTTGGTGACACTGGGACATAAATGCTTTGCGCGCTCTGGATGCCTGAACCACTTAGTGCCTCTGGCTGGTCAGCACTCCTGGCAGGCTAAGTTGCAAGTGACAGGTTGACTTTATTATTGTTACTTCAGTAATAGAGCTGTTCTTTGTGGAACCATCAGGCACAGCTCCAGAATCACTAATCCCTTTGTGAATCGAAGGGATTTCCTTTGTCTGGATTTTTCAGGAGACCTTCCTTAAAAAGACCCCTTTGTTGAACAAATGCAAGAGATTCTTTGTTTTCAAGGAGGCTTGAAAAAAAGTGAACACCACTCCTTTAATGTCAATGGCTCTGAACGGAACAGGAACAGGTCGAAGACGCTTTTGGAAGATTTTAGTGAACAGGACTAATTTGGTGAGATTTATATCGTGCCTAGAACTTTGCCACCACATATTGTTTGTTTTTAAATTAAGAGGGTTTATTTCTTAGGTAACACAAATATAAACAGATGGCAGAAAGTACCCTCGAGACTGAAACTAGAGAAGTTAGTGGTATAATGGAAACAGCTGCATGAGAAATTTCTCGGAGCTCTGTTTATGATCACCTCTATTTGGGAGAGGAGGAAAGGAAAGCAGATGTCAGTCTGTGGAATATTTTACTGGAAAGTTTATGATTATGTCACCTTGAGGAAAAAGGGAAGTAAAATTGACAACGTGTCCTTTGGAATGTTAAGACGAGATGAAGCTAATTTAGCATTGGTGAGCAAGTCCTGGCCATAAGGACTGGGGAGCTGAGGGGAATCAGTGAAAAAATGGCCCTGTTCTTGTGTGTGTGTGTGTGTGTGTGTGTGTGTGTGTGTGTGTTGTATTGGGTGCTAAACAAGGATGTCCCCATTTGGAGGTCCCCATTTTATAGCCCAGTGTTGTGGAACGTGTGGGACAGGTCATGATGACAAATTTTAGGAAGTCCTAAAATACCTCTCTTAGCCTGTCACTCTTCTCTTTTTAAACAGTCTGTTGTTCAAGACTTGATCAGATCCTACTACATGAATGGGCTGCAAAGGAGTTTTTGATAATTTATTTTTTTTTCCTATAAAAACATCTGCAGCCGATTCAAGGATGGAATCTGCAATATAGTGCAGGAGAATTCAAGAAGACTGGAGCTTTTGGTCTCTGCCACTGACGGCTGTGTGACCTTGAGCAAGTCACTGAAACTTGCCTTCAGATGTATTATCAGTAAAAGGAATGGACTGGCAACAAATGATTTCCAAGGTCTGACTCAGTGTTGAAATCTACAGGCTCAACTTTCCTTTAGAATTCATTTGTCATTTTTGTTTTGTTTTGTCTGTTCGTATGTCCTATTTCCACGGCCATGAATGCACCTTGGTAAGGATGGTAAATCAGCTGTGGTAGAAAAAATGGATCTACGGTGGGTGGTTCCTGTTTGGAGGATTTCCCCAGCTCACTTCACATTGCATAGCAATGAAGAAACCTTAACACATACACACTTTGCCCCCTAAAAGGAGCATTTGTGGAGGAGTCCTGAGGTGGTTCTCTCATTACATCTTTATTTATTTTGACTACATTTATTCAACAGTCTAGTGTTTTTGAACAATCATTTCGTTATTCTTGCTCTTTAAGGAAGCATGATACTGAATGGAACTTAACACTTTATATCATTCCTTATTGCACTTTGTTAGAATTTATGCTTTCAAATCCTTCTTGCCAACTAAATTGCCCCGGGAAGGTAGAAATGATGTTTTATTTATTTGTCTGTTCCCTACTGCTGAGTGTAGTATTCTGGCTTGATCTTTTGAATAAAACATAATTAATTTATCACTGTCAACCCATAGGTTTCTATTCAGACTTGGCTCACTGCCTCCAAGCATTGTATTAACAACTCAATTGTGTGGGACTCATGAGCTCCTCCTCCCTCCTTATCGTGATACACATTTAGTGGAAATGGAAGGGGCATATTTTGAAGACTCCCCGGATGATTATAATGTACATATTTCCTATTGTCTTGAGCAAAAAAGAAACACATTCTCAAAAATTGCACAACTTTCAGCACTGTGGCAAGGGAGAGCTGAACTCTGAGGCTGCACAGAGATACTGCAGAGATGTTTGAAGTAGGTGTTTGGTGAATAAGGGTGGGGGAAATGATCCTTTCCCACGGTGTGAGCCTGCGCGGGGCAGGTGAGGGGGAAAATAACATACCCTTCTCTGAATGCCTCTTGTTTTCACCAGGCAAGGGAACCATACACACATGAACTGAGGGACATACTTCCAAGGTCAGTCTCCTCTCCCTCTCTCTATTTTTTGGGGGGTCTGGGGATTGAACCTAGGATGCTTTGCCATGATTTATATCCCCAGTCCTTTTATAAAAAAATTTTATTTTGAGATGAGTCTTGCTAAGTTGCTTAGGGCCTCACTAAATTACTGAGGCTGGTCTTGAACTTGTGATCCTCCTACTTCAGACTCCCAAGTTGTTGGGATAACAGATGTGTGCCACTGCACCTGACTAAGACCAGTCACTTGATGCAGCTGATACAACCATTCTGAAAAGAAAAATAACAGATAATTATTTCATATATACATAGAACTCTCTCCTCTCTTCTCTCCTTCTCTCTCTCTCTCTCTCTCTCTCTCTCTCTCTCTCTCTCTCTCTCTTTCTATATTGGGGACCAAACCCAAGTTCTGGTGCATACCACTCAAGCAAGCACTCTACCACCAAGCTATATCCCCAGCCCTGTTTCATTTTATTTTATGACAGAGTCTAACTAAGTTGCCCAGGCTGGCAATGAACTTGTGATTCTTCCTGCTCAGCCTCGAGAGTAGCTGGGATTATAGGTATGTACCATATAAATCTCACCAGCCTACTTTTTAAGTACCAAATTAATATAGAAATGTTCACAAACAAATCTCCCCAAAAGGAGAAAATTTCAAATATTTGGAAATATTAAAGCAAGGCAGTGTGACTGCATTAAGCAGAAACATTTGGATTAAGTGTTCATTGGAACAAACTAGATTTACAGAAATTTGAGAACATCTCAAATACCAGCTCCTCAGAGGGCCTTACATGACACCAACCTAAAGCAATCTCCTGGCTCTCAGTCCTCATCCTGTTTCAGGTCTCCTACCTCATCATATTGTACCATTTCATTATTTCCATCGTGTATCATTCAAAATTCTCCTGTTTGTTTCTTCAGAATGTTCTTAAAGTGCAGGCATCTTCTCTAATTTCTTACTGTGTTCCAGCTGCTTGGCAGAGAGTAGGTGCTCAGTAAATATCTGTTGACTAAATAATGGAATGAATATTGTACTTTGCTCACTGGAGATAATTCTTTAAAACTATTTTTCTTTCTTTTTTTTTTTTTCATTGCAGTATGGGGGATTGAATCCAGGACCTCGTGCAGGCTAGGCAAGTGCTTTACCATGGAGCTACATCCCCAGGACCCCTAAGACTAATTTTCAAGATGGAAAAACTGTCACCAAAGAAAATAAAAGAAAAACAACAACAACAACAAAACAAAACACCGCTCTGTTCAGGATTTGCCTCAAAGGAATGAGTAGGTTTTACCACGTAAATATGTGCAATTATTATGTGTCAATGTAAAAGAGGAACAAAGCATGGGCGGGCAGGTGCTGGGAGAACCTGCCTTAACTGCATGAAAGTGACGTCCGACTGCCTATATATGCACTCCTGTGGAGCCCAGGAAAGTGCCCACGAAATATCTATTGAGTGAAAGTTTCAAGATTTAGTTCAAGTTTGTACTCACAGAATTAAGAACACATTATTAATTTTGAAACACTCATTTGGTGGGGCCCAGAGTGTAGTAGAAGAATGAGATGTAAGATTCTTTTTAAAATGAATTCCATGCTTCAGGAATGTCTATGCTTCCCAACCTCAAAAAAAAAAAAAAATGTTTCCCATGAAAACATAAAGCTATTGAAGTTTTTGGAAAATCAAACGTGGCACATAATTTGTTTTCTTGGCTGTTTTACCCAACAGCACAGAAAGTGGAGTCCAAAGACATTAGTTCTGCTTCATGCTCTGCCACTTACTCACTTGAGTAAATAAATGTCTAAAAACAGGCAATAATACATACCAACATTCCCGCCCCTCTCAAGGTGGCTGCTGGATTCCAGGAATACCACCTTTGTGAACATGCTTAGTGGACAAGCGCTGTCAGCCTATTAGCTATTTCTTTATTTTGTATGTTGATGATGGAAGGATGTAAGCACATTATGACTTTGTGAATGGTGGAGAATAAAACTCTGTTTCAATGATTATAGCCAAACACTCAATGTCTGCATCCGTGGTATTCTTTACCTTCAAGATCAAGTAGGGGTTAGAGACATAGTTCAGAGGCAGAATACTTACCTATAGGCACAAGGCCCTAAGTTTGATCCCCCCAGTACTTAAAAAAAAATTTAATGAAGCAAAGGCAACCAACCTAAAGCAATCTCCTGGCTCTCAGTCCTGTTTCAGGTCTCCTACTTCGTCATATTGCACCATTATTTATTGCAAAGGCAAGAAATAATGATACGGCTGAAGTTATAGAGCCACCTCTGTGCTAACTGGGAAGCATGTTAATTGGATTTTTTTTTTTTTTGGTACCAGGGATTGAACCGAGGGGTGCTTTCCCAGTGAGCTACATCCCCCATCCTTTTTGATGTTTTAAATTTACAGACAGGGTCTCACTAAGATGCTGAGGATCTTGCTAAATCACTGAGTCTGGTGATCCTCCTGCCTCAGTTTCTCAAGCCTCTGGGATTATGTATGTGTGCCACCACACCTGGTGTTAATCAGAATTTTAACATAGAATAGATATGGAGAAGCCTGATGATATGTTCTCTTATCTACAATAAGAGATGCTAAAATGAAAAATGACTCCGGAACCCGCCTTCCTACTGCATTAACATTCAAATAGACCTTTTCTTACTCTACCCTGTCTTCTAGCCCATCAAGATTCCCTTTTTACATTCAAAAATCATATTTTACTCCTGAGAATTTTATTCCTTGAGCCACCAATCTTCATAGTTTAGAAGATAATAGGCTAAAATGTTAAAGGTAGTTATTTCTGGTGGTATGGTATTATGAGTAAGTTTTCTTATTGCATTTTTCTTTACTTACCAAATTTTCTATAATAGAAATTTATTCTTCTTTATGCTAAGAAGAAAAGCAAGAAAGCAGATTTAATTAGGTAACATTCTTTAAAGGGTGTTCTGTGAACACAAACCCTAAGAGGTATCCTTTAAGGAACAAGATATTTAACCATGTACATTTATCTCCTTTTGGGAGAATCCCAAGCATAATAACATATTAAATACTTACAAGGTTTTGCAAGGAAGAAAGATGCTCAATTCTGTTTAATCCAGAATTTTTCATTCCCCCCTCCCCACAAAACAGAGGCTAAAAAGAAAAATAGGAATCTAGTCAAATTTGAATTTTACCTAAGCAACACATGATTTTGTAGTATAAGTATGTATTGTGTAATATTCGTGACAGCCTTTCTTTCTTGTTCCATGAGAAATCTGTGAATATTTTTGTGAAACTAATGATCCACAGAACTCTTTTTAGGAAACATAGGCAATTGGAAACAATTTTTTTTTCTGTTGACCATGAGGGTGATATGGGCTTTCTCACCAGGTCCTTAGACCTCTAGAAGGTCCATGGATGAGCTGTAGTGCCAGGTTCCCTTACACTTCATTGTGTGTATGGACATGTGTGTGTATCCATGATGCCGGGGCATGCACCATAGTCTCAGGCATCCATGTCCTATAAAGAAACTTAATGCTCAGTATTTTGGTCCTACAACACTTTGTCATCAAAAGAAGCAGAGAAGCCAGGTGCGATGGCCCACTCCTGTAATCCCAGTAGCTAGGGAGGCTGAGACAGGAGGATTGCAAATTCAAAGCCCAGCCTCATCAATCGTGAGGCACTAAGCAACTCAGTGAGACCCTGTCTCTAAATAAAATAGAAAATAGGGCTGGGGATGGGGCTTGGTGGTCGAGCGCCCCTGAGTTCAATCCTTACCCACCTTCCCACTGCCCAGTGCGCCTCCACAAAAAAGAAGAATCAGAGAAGCCAGACATTGTGGCCCACACACTTGTAATCCCACCAAGGCAGAAGGCTGAGGAGGAGTATTGCAAGTTCAAGTCCAGTCTCAGCAATTGAGAGAGACCCTTGGTAACTTTGTGAGACCCTGTCTCAAAATTGAGAAAAAAAGAGAGAGGAAGGAAGGAAGAAAGAAAGGACTAGGGATGTAGCTCAGTGGTAAAGCATCCCTGGGTTTAATCTCTGGTACTTAAACAAACAAACAAAAAAACAGAGGACTTCTGCTTCCTGGCCACCTAGAGCTGGGGCGTGCTCCTCCAGCATGCCCTGCCATTATGATTTTCTGCCTCACCTTGTTATCTTGGGCCTAGTACAATGGAGTCAGCTTACCATATACTGAACCTCTGAAACTGTGAGCCAAGATAAACCTACTTCTCAAAAACAACAACAACAACAACAACAACAACACCAAGTGGATAAATTGAGAAATCTTTTGCCATACTTAGCAATAAAATAACAACAAAGCCAATAAAAAGAAAAGAGAAAAATAGGACATCTAGACAAATTTGAATTTCATCTAAGCAACACATGATTTACCAGTTTATCTGAAATTCATATTTGACAGGGTGAAACTCAAATTTGCTAATACTAGGTCTATGGAGAGCACACTATGAAAAATGTTTAATTTGAATCATTTAATGAATTTCTACACAAAGTGTGGTCCATGACCAATATCACCTGAAAGCTTTATTAGAAATGCAGAATCTCTGGACTGTACTCCAGACCTGCTGAATCAGAAGCTGTACTGCATTACCTGCTTTTTTTTTTTTTTTTTTTTGGTACTGGAGATTGCACCCAGAGGCACTTAACCACTGAGCCACATCCCCAGCCCTTTATTATATCTTATTTAGAGACAGGGTCTCGCTAAGTTGCTTAGGGCCTCACTGAGTTGTTGAGGCTGGGGTTGAACTTGCATTCCTCCTGCTTCAACCTCCTGAGCTACTGGGATTATAGGTGAGTACCACTGCATCCAGCAGCTGTACTATATCAAGATCCCCATGTGGAGTGTTCACTTTTTAAGGAGTGAGAACCCTGATATGAATATCTCCTGGCCTGAAGTTATGCACTGGAATCACTTGGTAGCTTTAAGCCACACATGCCTGGCTTCCCTCAAGTCCAATTTAATTGGTCTGAGATTCAATTTAGGCACGAGGATTTTTAAACTCTCCCTCCCCTCTGCCTCAGATGATTCTAATGTGCAGCCAAAGTCTGATCTCTCTCTTTTTCTTTTTTGGTACCGGGGATTGAACGCAGGGACACTTGACCAATGAGCCACATCTCCAGCCCTAGTTTGTATTTTATTTAGAGACAGAGTCTCACTGAGTTGCTTAGCACCTTGCTTTTGCTGAGGCTGGCTAGGGAGACTGAGGCAGGAGGATTGAACTCGCGATCTTCCTGCCTCAGCCTCCTAAACTGCTGGGATTACAGGTGTGTACCTCTGCACCCAGTTTAGGTCTGATCTTTATGTAAAGGAGGAGGACCACAAAAGGAGAGGACTTTATAAGAATGACCCATGGTGAGTCTTTTCAGACATTTCTGTGCCCCACAGCAGGTCTACTGAAGCCAAATCTCCAAATATGTGCATTTTTCAGGAAGTGTCCCATACAGTTTTGCCATATATGTCCATATATGAGAGCCATTGATGCTTAGGGCAAACTGGAGTGGAGTTCTCTGGCTGCTATCAGGTTTCCAAGCTGTGGAAGGAAGAAGACCCACTCCTAGGAGCTCAGACTTCAGATCAGCTCTATGGCATCCTCAGAACCACAGGTGGCTTTTGTCACCAGAAAAAGTTTCATGAGAACTACTGTGATACATGAGGATGGAGATGTTCAGTGTCTCCTATCAGAACATGCATTTATCTTGACTCTTGGGACATGAAGTGGCTTCCCACAAGTCTATTTAGAATTTAAAATGAATTATGAAAATGGTTTTAGCAGACACATGGAAGGATTTATGTAATTCTGAGTGATATTATCCAGTGCCAGTGTTGACTTGTTCACCTGCTGATACTGAAATTCTAGCTGCAGAGAATGACATAAAATCACTTGTCAGGTGTGTTGGATCCCTGGACAAGCAAATGGGCTAAACAGGAACAAAGAAAGTTTTCATCCTTTTCTCTAGTAGCCATGGTAGCTGAGTGCAAAGCTTGGCACAAGGCAGGCAGGATGTTAGTCAAATAAATCAAGAAATTCAATTAAATCCTGTGGATTTCATCTGAAGTTCATGCTGGACAATGCCGTTGTCCATCCTTTAGATAATTTTGCAATTCATGCAGGACACAGCTTTGCATGCCTGTAATCCCAGCAACTAGGGAGACTGAGGCAGGAGGATTGCAAGTTTGAGGCTAGCCTTGGCAATTTAGTGAGAACCTGTCTCAAAATAAAAAAAGGGTTCAGGGTGTAGCACTGTGGTGGAGACCTTCAAGGTAACAAATAAATAAAATGCAAATAAGTAGTATCACCTGATTCAGGTAAATTAGATCATTGGAGTAAAACATTTAGCACAACATCTAGCACAACATCTGGCACACTGTGGGAAATTCTATGCATATTAGCTACTTACTAGTATTATTGTTGTTATTAATCAGAACTACTGAAAAATAGACTTTTTGCCAAAGAGAGAAATTTTTGAAATATTTCAGCATAAGACTGTATGTTTCACAGGGAACTCCTAGGATACATTTCTGCCTCTTCTTTGCTGCTCACAAGGTAGCCCAGTGGACCAGCTCCAGTAACTTGAGCCTCAGTTCAGCTTCCAAAGGAAGCTATCTTTAAGGGACAAAGAGACCTGCAACAGGGGAGACCAAAGGTTACTGCTTTGTTCTCTTTATTGTCTCAAATGATTGCATTTAACACTTCAGGTCTCTTAATCAAGAACATAACTGGTTTGTCTTACCTGGTAGCTGGAGAGAGTAAACACTAGGTCCTCAGCTTCAATGCAAATACCGTGGCTGAACCTGAAGATATTCTCTTACACACACACACAAAGGGCAGTTCTCTTCAATAATGTCCTTGGAAATTAAAATTAAAAAAGCAAAAGAAGTTACTTTCTATAATCCTCAATTTGTTTACAAATAATAGAAGAAAGAGAAAAAATGTGTTTAAGAAAGAAGAGAAGAAAAAAGTCTTAATTTTATAAAGGGTCTTGAGCTCCTGAGCTTAAAAATGACAGTGTGGAACTACAAAGAATTTCCCCCTCAAAACACTGGGCTAAAGAAGTTAAGAGATCATGTCTCAACTATATATTTTACAAAATCATCCTGGGACTTGGAAATGAAGTTGTGTGCTTTCTGCTCATATCAGCAACACAAATGCAGACAGTGTGTATTCTTTGATACCTTTGATGACAACTGGTATTTACAATGCATGGGAGAAAATGGCCTTCAATGCATTACACTGTAACAATATTGACTCTGCAATAAGAAAAACAGCAAAAATCTCAACTATTAGAAAAGTGAGAACCACAGGTTCTATATAGCTTGAAGATACCAAGAATAGTTCCTTTGAGTATAGAGCTTTCATGATGACAATCCTATTTATATGAAGCTGTGTAAGAAAGTTTCCATTCACTCTAATACTCATTTCCCATCTATACTTAATATTAGTTACTGCTTAGTATTAATTACATCTTAAAGCCAGGGTGGGTAGCATGGAGGCAGAGCGGAGTTAAGTAGTTAGGAGTGGTTATGCCAATATTTGGGTATTAGATAGACTTGGGTTCAAGTTCAAATTCCTGTTACTGTGTGATCTTGGGCAACTTGCTGATCCTTCTTGAGCCTTAGTTTCTTTGTCTATAAAATGTAATCCCTTGTAGGGTTATTTTGAGGATTAAAGAGAAAGTTCATAAGAATTCAATAAATGTTAGATACTGCTGTTGGGTCAGGAAAAGTGGAATAGGACAATGCGGGGCCCAGGCTTGCTGGCAATCATCAGGGTATGTTGGCCCACAGGATACCACAAAAGGTGCTAAGATACCAAGTGAATCATGTGCAATCCTGTTTAAACTGTCCTAGGAGCCTACTGGAATGAATCCTCCCGCAGCTGTGATACTAGGGGTAGATTAACCTAAGCTACAGTTATCCCATATAAAACAGTTGTAGTACCTACCTTTAAGATTTTTGGGTTTTTCTTTTGTTGTTATTTGTTTTTGTTGGTACTGGGAATTGAAACCAGGGTCACTTAACCACTGAGCCACATCTCCAGCCCCTTTTTGTATTTTATTAGAGATAGCATCTTGCTGAGTTGCTTAGGGTCTTGCTGAATTGCTTAGGGCTTCACTAAGTTGCTGAGGTTGGCTTTAAACTTGCAATCCTCCTGCCTCAGCCTCCAGAGCTGCTGGGATTACAGGTGTGCACTACCATGCATGGCTTTTATTTTATTATTATTTTTTAAATACATAAACTTTTTATTTTGGGTAATTTTTAGATTTACAGAGAAGTTTCTAAGATAATAATCTTTTCCTTGCTCAGTTTTCTTTACTGTTAACATTTTCCACTTCAAGGTATGCTTGTCAAAATTCCAGACTTCATTTGGATAGCCCCAGTTTTCTGACTGAAGTCTTCTTTGTGTTTAGGAAACCAGGAAAACATATTGCATTTGCAGCCTCCCCTGGTCTGTGACAGCTTTTAGATCTTTGCTTATTTTCCCCAATCTTGACAGTCTCGAGGCGCATGACCAGGCATACTGCAGGATGTTCCCCAGAGTAGGTTTGTCTGGTGTTTTCCTCAGGGTTCAACTAGGGTTACCTTGCAGGGTTTTTATGCAGGTTGAATGAGAGAATCTGCAAAGCACTCAGGGCCCTGTTTGGCAGGCATTTTCATTATCAATGTGCATTTTTAACACAGAGGAACAAAGCTGAGTTCTAGTTGAGAGCCAGGATCCTGCAGCCAGCAGCTTGGGCTATATATTGCTGCTGCTGCTTCCCGGCTATGTGTTCTCGGACCCATGTTGGACCTCTCTGTTTTCCTCATCTACAAGTAAGGAAAATAAAAGCACTTTCCTCATAAGGTTGTTGTGAAATTAAATTGATGCAAATGCTTAGGATTTTGGGGGGAATCTAGCAAGATCACTTTACTTTTTGCTATTAGTATTATTAATAATCGTGTTATACCATCTCTTCCTTTTTCATCTTCGGGCTAATTCAAAATCTCCATGTGGCCCTTTATCTACAGTAGTGAATTCTGTGTGAGACACCCTGTTTTAGGAGTGCCCAACTCAAGTGTTACAGGTTCTGGGCAGATCTCGGAAACTCAAAAGAAAAACTGTCACCAGCAGTTCTCATGCAACTTTCTGCCAAATTCAGTGCTACCTGGTCAGCCCCATCCTGGAATAGGATCAGATGAAAAAGTGGAGACTGCAGCTGCCCAGGCCTGCTGGGAGAGGCCTTACGTAAGCCACAGGTGTGGGGAGGGTGCAGGCTCCTGCTGAAGATCCACAGCCTGCTCTCCTTGGGGATCACCTAACCAGCTTCAGATCTCTGACACTGTCCGACTTCACATAGGAATCCCTTGTCCCCCCCACCCCCGACACACAGAAGATGTTTGATAGCTAAACTACTTGTACTTTAATCTTGTCATGACCTTCTAAAATTATGCAATTAAAGAGAATGAAGTGTCTGAGTATATGATTTAACCAAGTGGATCAAAGGGTTATTTTTCAAAGAAAAGGGGAGAAAGAAAGGTAGAGAGAAAAAGCAAAACAATAAGTCTGGGGAAAAAAAAAGACAATTGAAACCAGATGTTGCATTCCTAAGGTGACTTTTGTCTAATCTGGGTTGTTTTACTTACATAATAATCCTCCTTGATCAGAAGGGTGTCACCTTGATTTTGAGGCACCTCCTCCTTTTTTCCCTCCATACTGGGGAGTGAACTCAGGAGCACACTAAGCCACATTCCCACCTCTTTTTATTTTGAGATAGGGTCTTGCTAAGTTGCAAGGCTGGGCTTCAACTTGAGATCCTCTGGCCTCAGCCTACAGAGTCACTGGGAATATAAGCATGGGCCACTTGGCCAGGCTGCATGTCCTGCTCTGGTGCCATGAACAGTTCTTTAGATGATTAAAATAGTAATGATCTTCTGGACTAGTTCATACTCTAAGGGTCTTCTTTGTCTTCTAATACTTTACCCATTCATGAAATACTATTTTGAACAATTTTGTATTGTAAATTTGAGGGATTAAATAGGTGCATTTCCAAGAAACAGTCTTCCTTTTGATAGTGATTGTTTGTTTGTGGTTTTTTTTTTTTTGTAACTTTATAAAGAGATTTATTTAGCTCACAGTTCTGGAGGTACAAGAGCCTGGCACTAGTATTAGCTCCTGTTTAAGTTTCATTGCATCAAAACAAACAAAACCTCAAACATTTGCTTTGCTGAACAGCTACCTATTCATCATTCTGACCTATTTTTAGACCATCATTTTCTGACATTACTTGGCCTGAACTTTGTTGTTATTATTAAAAACCTTACTTTCATAAAATAAAACCAGTAGTAAAACTTCAGCAAAATATTGAAGAGGCATGAAATAGGCCAGAATATTTTAGGTGGAGAAAATACTTATGATTTTGCCTATTACTGGGATTTTTATAAATCTGGCCCTTTAAAGCAGAATATTGAAGAGAAAACTTCAAGGAAGGTGTGCTAGTCAGCTTTCCATTGCTGTGACAAAATTCCCCGAGATGAAAAACTTATAAGGAGGAAAAGTTTATTTTGGACCATGGTTTCAGAAGTTTCAGTCCATGTTTACTTGGCCATGTTTCTTTGGGGCCTAGAGTCATGGCAGAAGCATGTTGTGGAGGAAACCTAATCATCTTATGGTGGCCAGGAAGCAGAAAGAGTGAGAGGGAGGGGCCAGGCCCCCAATACTTCCTCCAAGCACACCCTAAAGACCTAAGCTCCTTAAACTAGGCCCCACCTCCAAGATCCAGCCTACCTAGATCTATGTAAATCTCCCAGAATCTCCATCACACCTCTAAAAGGTTACACCACCTCTCAACTGCCCCATAGACTGGCAACCAAGTCATTAGCCTTTGGGGGACATTTAAGATCCCAATCATAACAGATGGTTAGAGAATAAACATGACTACTGCCAAATAAACCAAATGTATCTAGGCAACTGCTAATTTCCTGAACATTGAGACTCAAGAACCCTCCTGCAGTAAATTATTAAGCTTAGTGAAAGGTCTGAGATTAGATAAAAGAAATGGAAAGGAGTGTTATTTCAAGTTGAAGGTCAAACACATTTAGTGCATTTCTGTGATGAGGATTTCTATTTTATCCTTCATCACAATGACAAGAACAAGAAGCTGGACAAACAAAATGGATGCAATGGTTCCTTTTGAAGTGCACCTGTGGCCTCACACAGGTGCCTCTTCAACCCTGCCCTAAGTACCGGAGGCGCCTCTTTGTCAAGGGAAAATTAAGGTGCTCCAAGTTTTCAGACCAGGTTGGGCAACATCTGCTGCCTTGCTTGAGGCCCCACACTGACCTTGGACTCCACTTTCCAAAAACTGGAGCCCCACTTGAATTTCTCACTTGGGACCCAATTTCCACTAAGACTAGACTGCTCGCTTCCCTGCCCTTCCAGGTATCCCTGGATGGTGTCCTGACAGAGTCTTGGTACGGGTCTGTGCCAACCTAAATAATGGACAGAGTTCTCCAAAGATCATTAAGATTATTTGGGAATAGCAGAGCGTCGCAATGGGGATGTGAGGCCCAAGTAAACTGTTTGTGTATTCAAGGAGGTTGAAGCAGGGGGAAGTTTTTAAAAAGCAAAATGAAGAGGATTACATAAGACATTCTGATGCAATAATCCTTGGCTACAAAGATAAGTTGAACAAGGGTGTTTAAGGGTCAATAACTTGAGTGATATCTGCCCAAATTTAAACAGACAGTTGTTGGGGAGACGTCCTTGAAGAAGTATGTGTGTGTGTGTGTGTGTGTGTGTGCATGTGTGTAAGGTTGTAGTGACCTTTGTGCAAGGTTGTGGTTCTGGCGAAGTCTTTGTTGTCTGGCACACATGCTTGGGAACCCTTCCTTTAGAATCTTCCAGATTTATTTATTATTTTTGCTAGAGCTTGAAAAAAGCAACTCCATTTTGACTCTGACAACTTTCACACCTTTTAGATCCAGCTTAGCTAGATCTATGCAAATCTCCCAGAATCTCCATCACTGCTCTCTGTATTGTCCACCTGTCAGAACTTCCTCTTACTCAGGACTCTCCAACCAAAAATCTGCCATCTTCCGTCACCTAAACTCTAAGATAACATCCTCCACCTATGTCTGGACTCCCTCTACTATACGTCCTGTTGTGGCTGGTTCCAATGTTCACCAAGTTCCCATCCTGACCTGAGAACTGGAGACAGCAACAGAAAGAAGAAAGGAATTGTGTTAAAGGTGCTGGAAGTTCCTTTCTGATCTAGGATTTTGACATTTTTTCCTTGAGAGCCACTGTCAGGATGAAATGAGGAAATGCATCTAGATTTTACTCTAGCTGAAATCTGAAGCATGAGATGGACTTACCCAGACATGAAGGAGAAGTAGAAGCATTCCAAGGGGAACCACCAAGTAAAACCTGTACAACAGCAACCACACTGTCTAAGGCAGCCTGGGTGCCCTCGCTGGACCATGGAAACTGTCAGTTGGACACCAGGGTCCTGGGATCCCAAGTCTTCTCAGAAGAGTCCCAACACAGGAGGCTGTTCAGCCACTTTTCACCAGCTCCCTTCCCAGCGGAACCTAGACATTCTTGATTAGCCTGTGGAAGGTGCTAATTAAAATCACGGAAGTGAACTGCTTTCCATTTACTCTCAGTTTTCAAGCACCACCATAATGATGCATGTTATTAAATACGTGTCAGATTAGTTTGGCTCTAAATTTTAATTTACTGCAACGCTAAACTCCATTTGTGTAAGTCCTCCTTGGTGGGCTGTTCACATAGAAAGATGATATTTTGCAAAGTTGTTTAAACATCATGAATCTTGCATTTCACTCCTTTATCTTCTCCGTATGCTTACACATTTTAGGCAATACTTCATATAATGAAAAATTATAAAATGTGAACCAGTTTTTCTTTAATCTACATGTCTAATCTATATATTAATCATCTGCCTTTTTTCTTCAAGGGCACCTTAATTGATTTTTACTACATATTATCTTTTTTTCCCCCTGTGCATATGTTTTAGAATCTAGCAAATGGAGAAGGAATGCTCAGCAGAAGAAAGTTGAAATTACTTGATTATTTTCTAATTTAGCTCACCCATCTGGTAGCCTTTTTCACCATTCTCTCTAAGGATTAATAAACAAAAGGTCTCTCCACATTTCCCAACTTGTTTCTTTGCCTTTCCTCGTGTATATTTGTGCTACTTCAGGATAATAACTCATTTCTGAGTTAATTCACACAGGGTTCTTACCAACAATATACAGAAAGGAACCCTTTGATCAGCCATCTTTAAAGTTCAGTGGGCCATACCAACATTGGGCTACTTGGAGTTGGAAAACTTTTGAGAATGCGATTCAGTTTGTATAACAAATCATGTTCTAGTGAGACATAAAGGGTTAAAAGATGAACAATAAGTTGGGGGGAGGGTGGGATTAATATTATTATACAAAGGGCTCTTCTAAGTATTCATTTATCCATTCAGTCAGCCTTCATTCAACAAAATTTTTTTTTATTCAACAAAAATTCACTGAGCACTGTTACTTGTTGAATTGAGTCCCCCTATCTCATGCCAAACTCATAAACCCCAGTATTTCAGACTTCATATTGGATCTTTTTTTTCCCCTTGGTGCTGGGGATGGAACCCAGGGCCTATCATGTGCTAGCACTGTACTATACCCCTATACAGAGACGGGTTTTTATAGAAGTAAACAAGTTAAAGTGTGTTCATTAGGTTGGGCTCTAACCCAATATGACTGGTATCCTTTTGAAAAGGGGAAATTTGAACATAGAGGTATACTTGGAGGAAAGACAATCAAAGGGCCCAAGGAAGAAGACGGCCATCTATAAGACAAACAGAAGCAGATCCTTCCCTCTCAGCCCTCAGAAGGAACCCACTTGCCAACACCTTGATTTTGGACTTCTAGCCTCCAGAATAGTGAGGCAATACATTTCTGTCATTTAAGCCACCTGGTCTTTTGTTATGGCAGCTCTAGCAAACCAATACAAGCACCTGCTGTGTGTGTGATGGGAGCAGTCAGGGGGCATTAGAAGGGAAATGATCTGATCTGAGTCAAGGGTCAAATTGGCTGCTAGAAAGATTTGTGTCAGTCAAGAATGGACAAGTTGGACAGTAAGAGGCTCTTGTAATAATCCAAGGGAGAAATCACAGCAGCAATGATCAAGTGAGCAACAGGAGAGAGAGGCTAGTGGTAGATCCTGGATCTACTTTGTAGTTGGAATCTACACCATTTACTGGCAGACTAGATATAAAACAAAAAAAGAGTCAAGATGACTTCAAAGTTCTTGGCCTGAAAAGCCATGTGAACTATGATGATATCAAGATGGGGAGCACTAAAGGAGGGACGAATTTGGGAGAGAAAATGAAGAGCTCTGTTTTGAACATGTTGATTTGGATGCACCTATTGAACACTTAAGAGGAGTGTAGGGAGAGTGTGAAGGTGGACGCAGTGGCCCATGACTATAATCCCAGGGACTTGGGAGGTAGCGGCAAGAAGATTGAAAATTCCAGGCCAGCCTGGGCAATTTAGGATGATTTACCACTGAGTTACATCCCAGCCCTTTTTTTTTTTTTATTTTGACACATGATCTTGCCAAATTGTTGAGGGCCATGCTAAAGCTGTTAAGACTGACCTCGAATTTGTGATCCTCCTGCTTCAGTCCTGTGAGTTGCTGGGATTACAGGTGTGTGTCACTGCACCCAACTGTTTGTTTGCTTTTAAACTGAGAGATGTTATGTTGGCATCAGAACTACCAGATTTTTATGCTACAGGAAATTATCTATTATGGTTTAGTTATTAGCTGTTCCCCAAAAAGTTCATAGGTGAGATAGTATAGGAAAGTTTAGAGGTGAAATGATTGGGTTATGAGAGCTTTAACCTGATTAGTGCATTAATCCACTTGAATGAATTAACTGGGTGGTGACTATGGGCAGGTAATGTGTGACTGGAGGAAGTAGGTCATTGGGGATGTGCCTTTGGCATATGTATGTTGTCCTTGGTGAGCAGAACAGTCTCTCTACTTTCTTGTGGCCATGTCCTGAGCTGCTTTCCTCCACCATGCCCTTCGGCCATGATGTTCTACCTCACCTTGGGCCCAGAGCAAAGGAGTGTCATCTATGAACTGAGACCTCTGAATCTGTGAGCCCCTCTTCTAAGTGATTCTTGACAGGTCTTTTGGCCACAGCAATGGAAAAACTGACTAAAACATTATCTAAAAGTAAAAGGAAAATTTAGGATGCAGGAGGCAGGACTTTTGCAAAGGTTGGTGGGGGATGGAACCCACACACAGTAGTGAAGACTTGGTCTGGCGTGGCATCCTGATGGTTCACACTCACTGTGTTTCACCCACTGTGACAGAAGGAAAGGAGCACCTATGGGAATGGATGTGGAAAAGTGGAAGTGTGAATGTTTGATGTTCTCGTGAAATCGGAAACAAGGGCATGAGTTGAGGATAAGGAGAGAGGAGAGCATGTGGAGGGTTTGAGGACAAACAAGAAGTTGAGAAATGGTCCTCTTAGGGAGTAGTGAGCAATATGCGAGAGGCTTCTAGGTGGACTGACGGCTCCCTTGAAGTTTGAGATCCTTCAGTTAAAGTGAGGCTAGTTGGGATGGTTGTGTGCTTTTCTTCACCGGTGGCTGGCTGCTTAGATAGAGTAAAAGACTAGAGAGTGAGTGGGATTTAAGTAGAGTTACAGACTGAATTGTGTCCTCTCAAAATTCATGTGCTGAAGCTCTAACCTCCAATATGATTGTGTTTGTTTGGAAATAGGCCCTCAAAGGAGACAAAAGAGGCTAAATGAGATCAAGAGGATGGGGCCTTAATCCTATATGACTGATCTTCATGTCGTTCTGAGATGAGGAAGAAACACCAGAGATTCTCTCTGTACACACAGAAGAAAGGCCCCGTGAGGGTGCAGTGAGAAGATGGCCATCTGCAAACCAAGGAGAGGCCTCACTAATAACCAGCCTTCCTGCTACATTGATCTTAGATCTCTGCCTCTAAAACTGTGAGAGGGTCTGTGGTTTACGCTACCTAGTCTGTAATATTTTGTTATGGCTAGTGGATTAAAACACCCAGGGGTAGAGTTTTTCCAGGAAAATTTTACAGAAGATGGAACAAGGAACCATCACAGAGGTGGACTGAACGAGAACATAGATATCGAAGCTGGGTTTGGTGGCGCAAGCCTGTGATTCCAGCAGCTCGGGAGCTTAAGGCAGGAGGATGGTAAATTTGAGGCCAGCCTGGGAACTTAGCAAGACCCTGTCTCAAAATTAAAAAATAAAATAAAATAAAATAAAAATAGGGCTGGGGATACAGCTCAGTTGGTAGAGTGCTTGCCTCCTATGCACAAGGCCCACGAAAATCAATCAGTCAATCAAAGTAAAATAGAAAGCACTGTGGCCTTAGCTCAGTGGTAAAGAGTCCCTGGGTTCAATACTAGCCCAAACGAACAAATAGCAACAACAAAAGCATTGCTTTTCCCCTACAAAATCAGTGCAGGGAGAATTATGAGGGAATAATACTTGGGTGAGAATTCAAGGTTTGAAGCCAGGAGCTGTGGTGCCTGTAACCCCAGCTACTCAAGAGGCTGATGCTATGAACATCGATGTAGCAGTGTCCCTGTAGCATGCTCTTTTTAGGTCTTTAGGGAATAGACCGAGAAGGGGAATAGCTGGGTCAAATGGTGGTTCCATTCCAGCTTTCCAAGAAATCTCTATACTGCTTTCCAAATTGGCTGCACCAATTTGCAGTCCCACCAACAATGAACAAGTAATTCACAATAGCAAGACTGTGGAACCAACCTAGATGCCCTTCAATAGACGAATGGATAAAAAAATGTGGCATTTATACACAATGGAGTATAACTCTGCATTAAAAAATGACAAAATCATAGAATTTGGAGGGAAATGGATGGCATTAGAGCAGATTATGCTAAGTGAAGCTAGCCAATCCCTAAAAAACAAATGCCAAATGTCTTCTTTGATATAAGGAGAGTAACTAAGAACAGAGTAGGGACGAAGAGCATGAGAAGAAGATTAACATTAAACAGGGATGAGAGGTGGGAGGGAAAGGGAGAGAGAAGGGAAAATGCATGGGAATGGAAGGAGACCCTCAGGGTTATACAAAATTACATAACAAGAGGAAGTGAGGGGAAAGGGAAAAATAATACAAGGGGGAGAAATGAATTACAGTAGAGGGGGTAGAGAGAGAAGAGGGGAGGGGAGGGGAGGGGAGGGGGGATAGTAGAGGATAGGAAAGGCAGCAGAATACAATAGACACGAGTATGGCAATATGTAAATCAATGGAAGTGTAACTGATGTGATTCTGCAATCTGTATACGGGGTAAAAATGGGAGTTCATAACCCACTTGAATCAAAGTGTGAAATATGATATATCAAGAACTATGTAATGTTTTGAACAACCAACAATAAAAAAAAAAAAGAGGCTGATGCAAGAGGACTGCAAGTTTGAGGCCAGCCTCGGCAACTTGGTAAGACCCTGTCAAAGTAAAAAATAAAAAGGGATTGGAATGTAGCTTGGTCATAGAGCACCCCTGGGTTCAATCCCCAGTACTCCAGGTGCACAAACACACAAAGAATTCCAGGTTTGGTAGGAAAAAAAAAGGTGGGGGTGGGGGGAGGAATGTATGTTTTCTGAGTTGAATGACAGGAGTATGATCACATTAGTTACCACTAGGGAGTAACAAGTGAAAAACAGGATGAAACTGTTTGATGGGGACAGGTCCCTGTGTGGGAAGGTGTGCAAGAATTCAGTTGGGACATGCTGTTTGAGGGTAGGTAAAACACTAATTTGAGGCTGAGGAGAGAACTCAAGGCTGGAACAATTTATTTGACCATTTCATGCAGTAATTGAATCTGGGAATAAGGTTGAGGTTAAAGGCTCTCTCACAAAGTGTTATTGTATATCAAATATGACCTTTTGTGGGGATTATGTAGTTTAATGCCGACAGCAATTTTATTTAGAAGCTACTGATTGCTATTGTTGCCTTTTGTTTTTTCAGATGAATAACCTGAGGTTTAGAGACATTTAGTAATTTTCCCAAGCTCACACAAATGATGAGTGAATTTGAACACAGGTGATCAGACTCTGGTGCCCAGCTCTCTGCTGTTGACTGTAGAAATATCCAGGCTCCAGGGGCAAGCAGAATTGGAGGCTAGGGAGAAAACAGTTTTTGAAACATTTGTCAGAGAACCAAAAACAAAAGGAAACAAAAAAGCAAACAAAAAACACAAAGTGGTGTCTTAGAAGCCATATGGAGGGTATCAAATGCTCAAAGGCATTCAAAGATAAGAGAGGTCATTGGGGATGAGCTATTTACATGAGCCCAAATCAGAAGATCATGGAAGCACATCCTGAGAACAGTCTTAGAGAACAACAGGGGTGAGGGCAGCCTGTCAATGTTAGGGAGCAAATGAGGCTGTGGCTTGATGTAAAACTGCACCACAAGGTCAGATAGCACTGAGAGAGGAAAGGCAAGCCTGGCCACCCAGAGAGAGTGTATCGATGACATCATCTTGGCAAATGTGCCTCCAGCCAAGGGTTGGGTTTTTTTGTTTTTTTTTTTTTTTTTGGTGTTATTATTGGGAATTCACCCAGGAATGCTCTACCACTGAGCTACCTATTTATTTATTTATTTTTGAAACAAGGCCTCTTGTTTCAAAAGCTGGTCTTGAACTTTTGATCCTGTTGCCTCAGCCTCCCAAGTTACTGGGATTATAGGAATGTCCTGCACTCAGCTCTAACCAAGATCTTTACCTCCAGCCCTCAGTTTTGCAGGTTCAGTTTCCAGCACAGGGGTCCAAGCTCATGTGAGCTTATGTTTAAAAACCAGGATGTTGATTGATTAACTAATATTGAGTAATAAGCTACCAAGGAAGCCAGATGCTCATGGTTTGCTAATGAGAGCATTATAGCTTGCAGGCAATGACTGATTAAAATGTTGCCAAGAAACATGAACTCAGAATGAGAGCAATCACCTAATATTATGACTGGTGTCATTAATCTGTGATAGATGGCACATCCCATTTCCACTATGAACTGTATTGCCATTTAGTTCAGATGCTCTGGGTAATTCTTCTTCTAGGCAGCTCTGGAGTTGCATTAACAAATTTTCTCTCTCTGTATTTTTCATTTGAAGAAACCATCCCATTCTCTTTGACTCAAAGATCATTCTCATATCTATGGAATCTTGCTATATCATACACTACCCTCATGTACTATTATTTGCTTAAGTATTTAAAAATATTAACTAACTTGCTGGGCATGGTGGTGTTGACCTATAATCTCAGCAACTCAGGAAGCTGAGGCAAGAAGATCACAAGTTCAAGGCCAACCTGGGCAACTTAGCAAGACTCTGTGTTAAAATAAAACTGAAATATAAAGGGTTGGGGATGTAGTTCAATGGTAGGGCACTTGCTGACTGTGCATGAACTCAATCCCCAGCACTGAAAAAAGAAAAAATTAACTTGAAAATACATAGCAAAAATATTTATATTAAAAGTAAATTTGATGTTACAAATAGAAATGGAAAGTTAGTATCCCTTGCCACAAACTAAAAGCAGCTATAAAATGAACACAGAACTTTTAAATTCAAATTTGGTTCTCTTGCTATCTTCCTAAATCATCATGAACACTAGCAATGAGATGACTACGCTTTCTGTGAAGTGCTTTTCTCAAATAGCAAATGCAATGGCCTTTCTCAGAAACCTTCTCAGTCACTGGACTGTCCCTGTGCTGTTGACACTGCAGGGCCAGGTTTACAGTGAAACAAAGCGTGAACTTCAGGACCTGTTGTATACCTTCCAAGGCCTTTGGTAGGTTCCTGCCTAATTTCTACCTAATTCTTTTTTGGAAGAATGACTCTACCATTACTGTAGGTTTAAGATTTCATTCCCCAACCTTGTATTCATTGCTACTTCTGGATCATTCTACAGGTGCCCGATCTACTCCTGAAATTTCCGCTTTCTATCATTTCATCCTGAAGGAGTACACTTTTCCACCTATAAGGAAGAGAAAAGAGAGAGGGAGAGAGGGAGAGAGGGGGATAGGGTAAGTATCTTGAGTGGTAGGTGAGAGAAAAGGGAAGAATTATGTTTACACTGGAAAAATATGAGTATGTGTAAGACTGATAGAAATGGAGGGAGGGAGACAATGTTTGAAAGAGGAGGTAACTAGCAAAGAAGGGATTCAACACAGGAGTGGGGTTTGCCCTTAGAAAGGAGGAAGGACCCTCTAGCTTTTTTTTTTTTAGTGTTTTTTAAAAAAATACCTTTATTTTTATTTACTTATTTTTATGTGGTGCTGAGGATCGAACCCAGGGCCTCACACGTGCCAGGTGAGCACTCTACCGCTGAGCCACAACCCCAGCCCCATCTCTAGCTTTAAACTGACAGAAAGGAGATAAGAAGAGATATATCTGAGTTTGATTTACACATGCAGGAGACTTCTGACTCAAGTGGCCTTTATTTTCTTTTGGCTACGACTGAGGGATGTGGAGGTCATGTGGATGTTGGGAAGTTTGTGTTTGGAATTTTAATATGGAGCCTGCAAGAGGAAGCTCACAGAGACCAGAGAACGCTTGGTTGAGCAGGTTTAAAGATCTGAGCTTGCAGATACTGAGCAGTGCAGTGACTTGATTCTCTCCTATATAACTCTGCAGCCCTAACAGCTTGATTTTTCCAGGGTTTGGGTCAGTTGTGGAAGGAGAGAAAGGAGGTTAATGAGCTGGAGGAAACAGAGTTGCTGATAAACATAAAAGTCACTGAAGGGATTTATCAAAGAGGAGGTTGTGTAGATTGGAATTTGGGAACTCTAGGTCTTAGTGAGGTCCAAGAGCACATTTAGTTGGAAAAACACTAAGAGAAGAAGAGACTAGAGTCTGAACAGGATTTCTGAAAGATAGCTTAAGGAAGCATGAGTAATGACAAGTCTCTGGGTGGCCAAAAGAGGAGAATTAGAAGGGTAAGAGATCAAGAGAAACATAAAAGAGGTCAAGAACTCAAGAATGCAAAGCTAGGGCTGGGGTTGTGGCTCAGTGGTAGAGCGCTTGCCTAGCATATGTGAGGCACTGGATCTGATCTTTAGCATCACATTAAAAAAAAGAATAAAATAAAGTCATTGTATCCATCTACAACTAAAAAAAAAAAAAAAATTGCAAAGCTAGACATCACTGAGGATGATGGAAGGATTGAAGAAAGAGAGCTCTGCACCAGACAACCCTGAATAAATAAAGAATGACTGGGCTTTCTGGAAATAGGAGCTTGAGAGAAGGACAGAGAAAGAATAAAATGTCCTTGTCCTAATCCCTGGAACTTAAATATTACCTTATGTGGCAAAAGGGATTTTGCAGATGTGATTAAATATTTTGAAATGGGAAGATTATTCTGGATTGTTTGAGGACAGTCAAGGAAATCACAAGGGTCTCTACAACAACAAAAAAATGAGGCAAATGAATCAGAGAAAGAGAATGTGATGACAACAGAAAAAGAGTCTGAGCGATGGGATTGCTGTCTTTGAAGATGCAGGAAGGAATCTCAAACCAGGATGTGCATCAGTCTCTAGAAGCTGCAAGAGGCAAGCAAGCCAATTCTCTCTAGGACATCTGGAAGGAGCACAAGCCTGCTGACACCATTTTATCTCAGTGGAACCCATTTTGGACTTCTGACCTCCAGGACTGTAAAATAATACAATTTTTGTGCTGTTAGGGAACAAACCCAGGACCTCATGCTGCTAGACAAGTGTTCTTCCACTGAGTTACATCCCAAGCCCCTAAAAGTGGGATGTTTTAAGCCACTTAGTTTGTGGTAATTTGAGGAGCAATAGGAAATTAATACAGATGGGAAGCTGGTTGACAGGATTTTTTTTAAAGGAAGGGATTTTGAAAGAATGTAAAAGAGCAATGCATTGCATGAAGAAGCCTATAGTCATAAAAAACCACCTCTGGTCATTGGAGAGGGCATATGGGCAAGAAGGAGCTCTCTTCACTTGAAGGAGTTGCAAGGGACAGAGTTCTCCAGGGAAATTCATGTTTCAGTTAAAGCCAGGAAGTACAGGAGGTAGAGTGAGAAGAGGTTAAGAGCCTAGAGAAATACCCTGATTTTTGGCATTACAACAAGAGTTTCAAAGGGTACAATGTAAATAGTTAGAAGCCAGGTTGCTGGGAGAAAATAGAGTTGACTAGGAATAAGAATGTGTAACAGGATCTGTGACCTCCACGGGGTGGCATGCTGTGTACATTCCATGGGCCCTTACTGAGAATCACAGGAAAAAGGGAGGCGGGCGGGGAAGGGGGGGATAGGAAGGACTGAGTTGGAGCTAACTTTGTTCAGCAGTTTTATTTGTTTTCTGGAAACTAAAATGATTTTTAAATTTATTTTTATTTTTCCATATTTTTATTGGTGCACTATAATTATACATAAGAGTGGGATGCATTGTTATATATTCATACATGCAATGATATAACAATATAATTTGGTCAATATAGTTCACCAGTATTTCCCCTTCTCCTCCCCTCTCCTCTTCCCCTGGTCCCTTTCCCCTACTATATTGGGTCTCCCTTAGATTTTCGTCAGACAGCCGCCTCTTCTAGGCCCCCACTTTCTTTCCCTTTCTCTTTTCTAGCTTTCACATATGAGAAAAAACATACAACCCTTGACTTTCTGCTCAGTTGTTTTAATCAAATGCCTCTGGCTCTCCCTTCAATTTTACCCACTAGTTTTGAGGCATGGTGCCTGCTTCTGCTGGCCTTAGTCAAATTCTGTAATAAAATTTTTACTTTCTAAAGGGTTTCGACAAATTTTATGCAGAGCAGCACGTCAAATATAATGCTAATGAATTAATAATCATCACAAACAAGTCTAAATTCATTTCCTTACAAACTATAATAAAAAATTGCTTCTGATTAGAGTGCCTTACCCATTGTGAAGATGAAGTTCTCTGAAGAAGCCAAATCTATATTAAATATCCTGCAGATTGACCTTGGCTGAGCAGATCATGGTGACTGTGGAGAGTTGGAGTGTTGCATGTAAAAATTATCTTAGGCTAGCCAGGTGAGGTGGTACACTCCTGTATTCCTGGCAGCTCCAGAGGCTGAGACAAGAGGATGGCAGGTTCAAAGCCAGCCTCAGCAACTGTGAGGCGCTAAGCAACTCAATGAGACCCTGTCTCTAAATAAAATACAAAATAGGGCTGAGGATGTGGCTCAATGGTGAGTGCCCCTGAGTTCCATCCTGGGTACCTGCCCCGACCCCCCTCCAAATTATCTTGAGCTATGTTATTGTCTTGAACAGCCATTTTCTTTCAACCTCTGTATCAGAACCTAACATCTTCATGACTATTCAGTGAAACCCTTGGAAAGTATCACTAAGCCTAGCAGACCTCCAACCTCCACCAACACTAAAGCTGAGAATGCTGTAGAAGAACATCTGAAACTTGTAGAAGAGATTTTTCTACTTTGCTATAGGCCATTGACCTAATGTCCCCACCAATGTATTTGATTAATGTATTGATTTATGACTTTCTTTGCCCTGTGGCCACAAAAGTCCATGTAACCTCTTCCAAAAGGGTTGGGCAACTGGAGGATGTCATTCAGGGTAACTTGAATCTGTGTTCCTGGGCCATGATCAGTCGTTATTTGGCTAAGAATAAACTATTTGCTTATTTCCTTTAAAGCAGAATTATTTAGTGTTGACACCATATTAGGCTCACAAGTGCTCATGGGGTTTAATTAAATTAAGTCACAAAGTACTGGCAGGCTTGCATTTGGAGAGTATGATACTCCTAAAAGCTTTTTTTGTTTACAAGCTAGAAAGAGATCAATCCTTCCCATAGAATCAGGAAGGAGCTAGGCAGAAGAGGATTCCATACCAGCGTCATATTTAAGACCATAGAATCTCAAATCTTTAGCCCTGGTGGGTGAGCTCATCCTTGTGAACGTCAAGACCCTCCTTTTGAACCTCTGACATAAGACCCAGAACAAAAGCAGGCTTGGTTCCTTTGCACTGGATTGAACCTTGAATCCTGTTCTTTAGGATATTACCAATCCATGGTAAGGGGAAACAGGAAAGGGCAACCCAAAAGAAGGACGGAAAGGAATATTTCTCTAGAGGAACAAGAGCAGAAGTGACCTTGGCTCCCCACCCTCTCTGGGCCTTCCCAGAGTGGGCATCCCTCAGAAAGCAAATGATAACCCCAAGTCTCTTACCAAACTAACTGCACAGATAAGAAAAAGGACCCAAGAGAGGCAACAGCAAAAAGAGCTAGAAATATAAAGAGATCAGTCACTGGCAAGGCTTTTAACTTCTTTGTTAGTCATATCAAAAGTTCTACTTCTTTATACCAAGGCCCAATTATGTCCTTGACTTTCAAATACTCCCCTCCATGTGTGGAGTAAGAAGGTGGGGAACATTGAATTTCCCCCCTGCAAACCAGAAAGTACATATTCCTTTTTTTTTTTCATTTTTAATACTGGGGATTGATCTCAGGGGTGCTTCACCACTGAGTCACATCCCCAGTCCTTTTTATTTTTTATGTTGACACAGGATCTCACTAAGTTGCTGAGGGTCTCACTAAAGTGCCGAGGCTGGCCTGGAATTTGCCATCCTTCTGTTTCAGCCTCTCTGTTGCGATTGTAAATGTACATCACCACATGAGGCTAAATATTCCCTTTCAATACTCCAAGTTCATAAACTAAAAGTTATATATATATATATATATTTTTTTTTCATTTGTATATATGTTCATCCATTTATTCTTTCCTATATACAAAGCCAATTACTTCTTTAATTAAGGCCTCTTCACTCTTATTAAAGTTATTAGCATATTCAAGAACATTTGCTGCTCTTCGTTTCCCAGTGGACCGTGGCATGCATTTACAGGAACCAGCTGGTGTTATTTATTTATACAGTGTGAATCAGGTGCTAGAAGGATAAATTACTGCTTTTCAACTACCTATTTCTCCACCTTCAAGTGGATGCATCTGCAGCTGAAACCAGGGTGTCTGGCTACACCCAAACATCGTAGAAGACTGATCAGCTAGCTCTCAGACATCCAAAGTCATATGCAGAATTAACTGTCTTGGGACAACTTTTCTGTGAATCCAGAGTTGCTGCATAGGGAGATGTGATTTTGAGTAACCCAAGTTCAGGGGCTGTGGAAGGTAGGACTAAGGCAGCATCCACATGTGATGTCACCACAAGGCTCTGTCTCCTAATAGTTATCCTTGGTGCAGAGAAAGCATAAAAATGGTATTGACCACTTATCATTTTATAAATATTGAGCTGCATATCTCAGGACTGGTGCTTATTTTTCTGGAGACCAGAAACTTGAATGGGCTGACTCCAGGAAGTCAGCCCTGCAGAGACACAGGGCATACTACACTTAGGAAGGTTCATGCTTGGTTAGTGATCCACAGTCACTGTCTTGACATTCTCAATGACTTTTTAATAAGGGTCCTGGTATTTTCACTTTTGCATTGCACTCCCCAAGTTATATAGCCTCTTCTGATCACCAATATAGTTGTTTTCAACGAGAACTATCTAATTCAGTTATTTGATAGTTCAGAACTTTCTTTTGTGTGCATTTGTTTATGTGTCTATATCCCTTTTATAGATTGCAAGTTTCTCAAGGCCATGGACTTTCTAACCTTTTTTTCCCCCAGGCCTAGCAGAGTGTCTGACATATTGTAAGTGCTCAGACTTATATCTTTTGAATGATGGGATGCTTGAAAGAGGCGTCAGAGATATTCCCATAGCTAAGGTAACAAGCAGACTATTGGGATAGTGCCACATTTGGTATCAAGTTCACCTTAAAAGAGGTCATTAATTCTGGACACTCCCTCTCTACCTCCTCCTCAAGCCCTTCTCTCTGTCTGGGCTATAAGCTGCTTTAATGCTTCATTGCCTTCAGTGGTTCCTTGCTCCCTTGATTCCGTAAGCTGAGCAGGGAACCTCGCACTGACCCAGAAGACTAAAAGGACCAAATCAGATGCTGTGGTCAGTGATCAGAGATACAAACCTCAAGAGTTCTGAACGTGGGCAGGACTTTACCCGGGCTAAGTGACCTGAGGGAACTTAGAAAAGTAAGGACAAGCTTCATAACCTTCACACAGTTAAATAAAGAGATGCCATCCTGTTCCCTCTTGGCAGTTGGATAATGAATCTGGGAGAGAGGTAAGCACCATCAACACTACAAAGGTTTGGATGAGGGTGTAGCAGTGGTAGTGTGTGTGCTTAGCATGGACGAGGATACATGCCTTAATCCCCAACACACACACACACACACACACACACACACACGCCCAAAAGATCATCTGAGTTGTGGGTCATGGTGGAGGTACTATTCTTGCAACATTCATGGTGCTTCTGAACCCAGTCTAACAATTTTTTTCATTATAGCTTAAATATATTGGAGAACTATATAGAGGAAACACAGGTCCCTGCATATCTCAGGTCTTTCTGGACACCAGAAACACAAACGGGTTGTACCACAAGTTGCTGCCTGGAACCGTGTAGAATAGTATACTGAGGCAGAAAAGAGTGGGGTGATCAATTAGTAATGCCTGCAAGGGTACTTAAGCATTCCTTGAGTCTAGGATGGTATCAAATACATAGGAAATGTTCTAATAGGTCAGTGAGGACTCGCTATCAATGTTCATTCTATCTCTGTAGCTAACAAGTAGTTTTGAGTAAGTTCTTCAGTGTGGGCTTTGGTTTCCTTTGCTGTAAAAAGATGTGCTGAAAAACAAAATGAAAATAAGCAAAAATAAATAAATAAGCAAATAAAGACTGCATGGTCTAAAATATCTTCTAGTTTTAATATGCTGTAATCATGATAATCTCTTTGAAAATGAAGACTGTGTGCATTAAACAATACCCTCTCACAACTCCATTTTGTCTGCATATGCTTAAATCTTCATGTCTTTAAAAGGCCTGTCTCAATCTTGAATGCACCAAGTTATGTAACATTTTTCATTGAAAAGGCAGAGTACATTTTTTTTTAATCTGAAGACTCTGACAAATCTGGACTGTGGCTAATGATGAGAAATGGGCATTTCAAGAATTATTATCTTGAAGTGACTGCTCTAACTCTCAGAACCTGAACTCATGAATTTGTTTTTTTAATGTTTCCAAATTGAGGGGACATATTCTCTAAAGATTTGTGCTTCTCTTATTGGTTTTAAATCAGAAATGAGCCTTCATGGTAAAAATTACAAATGGAGACATTTGCCTTCCTATGGATGCCGTTCTGGGGGTTAAATCAGAACACGTTCACTCATTACATTCTTTTCTTTACTCTTTCCAGCAGTTGTTCCCCATCTCCCTCCATCTCATCCCCACCCCTCGAAAAATAATAATATCCTTATAACTTCATTAGAGGCTGCCCAGGGAACTTCTTAATAAGATGACCCACAAAATCAGATAATCAGGGTAATTTTTGCCATTACTATTTATTTTGTTTTATTTTGAATAAGAAAGAAGTCATGGAATCAGAGGAATTTTCTTGTGGAATTAGCACAGTGCTCTGGCATCAGAGGAATTGTCTAGTTTAATTTATGAAAAGGCACCAGACATCAGTAAAACATTTAACCTCTGGTGGCCCACATTGACATTTGCTTCTGTGGGATGATTTCAACAACACTGGGAATGCAACACGATTCACATGATTTCTCCTTTAACCTGACTTGATCTCTGAACAACTTCACGAGAGGTTCATTGTTTGTAATTAAGGTTTGGTCCCTGATAAAAATAAAATGGTTATGGGGGAGATAACACATTAAATAATTGCTAGCCAGTAACCATCAACCATCACTTTTTTTGAGTTTATTTTTAATTGCAAAAATAATAAGCTTCCCCCCACCCCCTGCCAGCTCTGGGGATGACTCCAGGGGTACTACACCCCTGAACTACCTCCTACATCCCCAGCTCTTTTTGTTTTTTTTATCTTGAGACAGGGTCTCTGTAAATTGCTCAAGCTAGCCTCAAATTTAGGATCCTTTCACTTTAGCCTCCCGAGTCTCTGGGATTACAGGCACACTCCAGCACTCCCAGCAAAAATAATAAGCTTTTGTTGTAAAAAGGTAAACATTACAGATAAAGCTAAAGAATTCCTTGGTCAAGTTAATAATATTGTACAATTCCACAGACTACTGTTATACAATGGTTGTACAGTGTTTAGGAGAATACTCTGACTGAGACTATCTGCTATTCCTGTCCTCTCACTGGAGGCTGACTGTCAGTTGGGCATAAATCCTCCCAGATTTTTTTCTATGCATTTGCAAATATAGGCACTCACACAACATAAGGAACTATGTATCTTGTGTTGTGTTCCTTTTTATATAAATGGGATCATGACATTATCTCTGTGTGTGTGTAATTCTGCAACATGCTTTTAAAAACTTAAATGCTATTACTTGGAGATCTTCCCATATAAGTGTATATATTTTTATATATTAAGACATTTACAAATCGGGAGGATAAGGCAGGAGGATTGAAAGTTCAAGGCTAACCTCAGCAATTTAGCAAGACCTTAAGCAATTTAGTAAGACCCTGTCTCAAAAAATAAAAAAGGCTGAGTATGTAGCTCAGTGGTTAATACCCCTGGGTTCAATCTCCAAGGCGTGCGCACACACACACACACACACATACACACACAACCAAAAATCCCCAAACAAAACCCATTTAACCACTTTACATTATGCATGGTTTTAAAAAAAACAAATAACACAGAGGACAAAAAAGCAGCCTTCATCCTTCTTAATACTCCTTTCCCTTGGTCTTCCATTTCAGGAAGGGAACCACTTCCAACAATCTTTTAAAATTCCTCCAACAATTACTTTCATATCTATAAATAATATTTCTTGATTTATTAACTCAAAACAATGCCTGTTAACTTTCCGCTCTGATGGATGAGGTCTAACTTCCTTTTACTGCCCCCATGTGCCTGCTCTCCCTCCTCCTGACACATTATGAAATGCAGAGATCTGTATGTTCTTTGCCGTCTGAATCTGAGGAATGAGATCCATGATCCATGGAAGATGGAGGGTGGGAGCAAAGACTCAGAGTTTATTTAAGAAACAGAGAGGAAGCTGAGCTCCCAGGAGAGGGTTGCTGCAGACCTACAACTGTCTTAGGATTTGTATAGTGTTTCTGGAGGTGACCTTTAAAGATATTGGCTAATGACTTCAGGGCAGGGAGTTTCTAAACCCAATTGGGGTGAAACACTTGGTGTTCATGCATTCCTAGTCCATCTGATCAACACAGCTTCTCCTCTGGGATTGGCTCAGGGTTCCAGCACATACCTTCAGGCTCCAATGAAGTTCCTGGTCAGGAGCAGCAAGAAACACAGAATCTGCTGCTTATAGAGGTCCTCACCCTGACTGCGCATCATGTCTCCGGTCCCTGCTCTCAACTCCAGCACCACATTTAGTTTCTTAGCTGGACACATCTGTATCTTCAAACTGCCAACACAACTTTCATTCCTTGTTGTATCAAACACAGACTGTGAATCTTGAAACCGTGTTTTAAAAGACAATGACAAGGTAATTTAGCATGTTCCCCTCTTCCATAGCAGACCTCCATTAATTCTTTTAATTTTTTCTTGCCAAGACTGATATTACATGGTGTCACCATATTAATCCTCCATGATCAATCTGTAGTTCCATTTTAGAACCTGAAAAACAACAAACAACATTTGCATTGCCATGTCCAGGCAAGCATGCTCACTGCAGATTCCAGAAGTGCTGAGATTGCACTTTCCGGGCTGGAGATGTGGCTCAAGTGGTAACGCGCTCCCCTGGCATGCGCGGGGTGCTGGCTTCGATCCTCAGCACCACATAAAATAAAATAAAGATGTTGTGCCCACTGAATACTGAAAAATAAACATTAAAAAATATTTTCTCTCCCCCCCCCCCGTCTTAAAAAAAAAAAAAGAGATTGCACTTTCCTCTTTTAAGATCTGTGGTCCAAGTGTGGGTGCCCTTCAAGGAAGACAAATCAGAGCTTCAAGTAGAAATGAATTTTTCTCCTTTTTTCTTCATTTCCTCTTCCACTTTTTAAATTTTTTTTTTAGTTGTCAATGGACTTTTCTTTTATTTATTTATACGCAGTGCTGAGAATCGAACCCATGCCTCACACATGCTAGGCAAACACTTTATCACTGAGCTACAACTCTAGCCTCTCCTCTTCCTCTTTTTCCACCTCCTCTTTTCTTCTTACACTCTCCTTTTCCACGTTTTTTAGCCTCACCTACTGTTTTAGTCCCCTTCCCCACTTCTATTCTTTTCCTTCCTTCACCCAGATGGGAGTCTTTTCTGAATTTAGGCTGGCTGTTAATAATTTTGTCTTCTTCTGCTCTGTATCAACTCTCTGCTCTCCACTTTGCTCTCTAGAGCAAAAACTCTCAAAAACTCTCCTACTCCATTTGTTGTTGTGGATATATACATTTAAAAAAATATTCCTTTGTTGCTGTTTTCATGGTGTCTTAGGTGAGAAAGAAGCTGAAGGCTTGTGCCCAATCCCTCATCTTGAACTGAGGTATTATCTTAATATGTAAGGTCTATCTGATCCTTCCCAAAAGGGGAACAATTCAAGAGAGAATTTTTGCATGTGCAAGACAGGAAATAATCACCTGGTACAAAGCACATTTTCTGAATTCTCTTTATTTTTCTGCAACATTTGATTATTTGACCACTCCCTTTCTTGAAACTCTCTTGGTCCCTAGCTTTGAGATCCTGTTTTCCTTGTTCTCTTTCACAACTTACACTTTCACCAGTTCCTTTTTCTCTCTTTGTCTTTTTAATGATTCATCTTCATTCCTCTCTTCTCCCTCTATTGTTATATTATCCACAGGTCAAAGACTCTCCGAATTGATATCTCCCATACCCACATCTTTCCTGACCTCCACAGCTTCATTTCGAGGATCCTATAGGACATCTTCACCTGTGTGTTCCCCAAGCACTGCAGACTCTACATGCTGAAAACTGAGCTCACGATCTTCCTATTGCAGCTGCCTTTTATGTTGGCTAACAGAACTATCATCCAATAACTCCCTAACGCTAGAAAATTTGAGTCTACATTTCTGTAGCAGACACTGGTCACAGAGTTATTTCCCATTCTTCCTGAGCACACCCAGGCTTCATAGCTGTTAGATATGGCTGGTGGAATATGGGAGGAAGTGTATGTCACTTCCAGATCTGGCCCAAGTGTATGATCTTTCTTGTGATCCTCCACTCTCTGCTTCTGTGCTTTGTTATTTAGAGTTTGACCACGGGGCTGGTGTTTTCCTCTTTGCACACTGGAAGAGGCAATATATCATTCAGGAAGGAAGTCACAGCTTCTGAAAGGATTGCTGCTGAGAATGCTGTTACCCAGTGTGATGATGGTTTTTATGTTTCCACTTGGCTTGGCTATGGTGCTTACTTGTTTGGTCAAACATTAGTCTAAATGGTGCTGTGAAGGAAATTTTTAGATATGATTGACATCAGTAGGCTACTGAATTGGGACTGGCTTACTTCACTTAGCATGATATTCTCCAAATCCACCCATTTACCTGCAAATGCCATAATTTCATTCTTATTTAAAGTAGGCTTTATTTAAAGTAGGCTTTAAATAAAGCTGATGACTATCTATCATGAACGGGTCTCATCCAATTAGTTGAAAGGTTTAAGAGGAAAGACCAAAGATTCCTGAAGAAACTGTGCCTCCAGACTGCAAGATAGAAAACCTGGCTGGGTTTCCAGCCTGCTGGCCTGCAACACAGGTTTTGGACTTGGTGGTCCCCATAAAACCACGAGCCAATTCCTTAAAATAAATCTAATTTTCCAATCTCTCAATTTCTTTACTAATGAATATTTTATTGGTTATAGGTTTTTGTTTTTGGTACTGGGGATTGAACCTGGGGGCACTTTACCACTTTGCTATATCCTCAGTCCTTTTTTTAAAATTATTTTATTATTTTTAAAAAATTTATTTATTTTTTTACACAAATGGAGCGCAACTTTTCATTTCTCTAGTTGTACACGAGGTAGAGTCACACCATTCGTGCAATCATATCCATACATGGGGTAATTATATCCGTGTCATTCCACCATCTTCACCCCCTGACACACACACCCTTCCCTTCCCTCCCTCCCCTCTGCCCAATCCAAAGTTCCTCCATTTTTCCGTTGCCCCCTTCCCCCAATCATGGATCAGCATCCACTTATCAGAGAAAACATTTGGCCTTTGATTTTTTGGAACTGGCTTATTTCACTTAGCATGATATTCTCCAATTCCACCCATTTACCTGCAAATGTCATAATTTCATTCTTATTTAATACTGAGTAATATTCCATTGTGTATCCCACTCTTCAGTCTATGTCCAAAAGACTTAAAACCAGCATACTACAGTGATGCAGCCACCTCAATGTTTATAGCAGTTCAATTCACAATAACTAAACTGTGGAACCAGTCTAGATGTCCTTCAACAGATAAATGGATAAAGAAACTGTGGTATAGATATACAATGGAATATTACTCCCCAGTCTTTTTATTTTTTATTTTGACACAGGGTTATGCTAAGTTGCTGAAACTGGCTTTCAACTTGCATTTCTCCTGCTTCAGCCTCATATTGGTTCTATTTCTTTGAAGAACGCTGACTGTATACCAGGGAAAGAATCAATTTCTTTCCATGTGACCTTTCAACATTTCTATCACCATCTCACTCTGAGACTGGATTTAAGGCATATCTGTGTGTATACCAGATACTGGCCAAAGATGTAGATAAGATACAAAGCTTTTTCCAGAGTTGAAACATAAATGCTCTTTCCCACCCTATCTCATAATAAATTTTTTTCAAACCAACATTTAAAACAGACACTCAGATCTTCTTGGATACTACTCAAGTTTTACTGGAAATTGAAGAGAAACTTAAAAAGCAATAGAGTTACCTACTAAGAAGGTCACTGAGAGAAGACACACATTTTTTCCTTGTGAATTGGTACCGGTATAGGATTCCCAAAAATATGCATCCAGGATGTTGAAATATCCTCTTAGCAACATCTTACCTCTCTCCCATTCCACACTTGTGCAAAAACCCAGGTTGAAGATTGAAGCCAGATAGCACAAGGATCCTAAAGGAGCCTGCAGAAAGTCACTTCTAAAAAACCTTGGCTAGGGCTGGGGATGTGGCTTAAGCGGTAGCGCGCTTGCCTAGCATGCCTGGCATGCGTGTGGCCCGGGTTCGATCCTCAGCACCACATACAAATAAAGATGTTGTGTCCATCGAAAAACTAAACAATAAATATTAAAAAATTCTCTCTCTCTTTAATAAAAAAAAATAAAAAATAAAATAAAAAAAATAAAAAACCTTGGCTAGGGAATCAGGTTGTAGGTAATACATAGTGGCCATCCCTGAGGAGTCAAATACTGAATCAGAAAAAATTTAAAAATAAAAGAAAGAAAGAAACATTGAAAAGATAGATGTGGAAAAGGTAGAACTGATGTGGGAATTCACGAATTCTAGTCTCATTTAATTCTGGGGTTAAGATACCATGCAGGACATGGGCAGTGAAAGATTCCCTTGGACTTCTGTGGAAGGCCACCATGCTCAACCACAGTGCTCAATTACAGCACCACATTCAATTCCTCAGCTGGTCTCTGCTGCTGAGTTACATCCCCAGCCCTTTTTATCTTTTATTTTGAGACAGGGTCTTGCTAAGTTGCTGAACTTGTGATCCTCCTGTCTCAGTGTTCCAAGTTGCTGGATTACAGGTGTGGGCCCTGGCACCCCCTTCTACCCATTCTCTATACCACTGCTACATTAATCTTCCTTAAATAATCCATCCATCCTGTTGTCCATTCTACTCAGAAAGCTTTAGGGATCATTGTCTTCCTAGAGCATCAACTCTCAACTTAGGGGGGATAATGTTTAGTTGGGTTAAATTTAAAACTCTGTCATATGTTAAAATTAGCCCCAGAACTTGCTAATTTTGTCTCTGTATGCTAAATTTCTGATATCTGCTATAGTGATAATGTGGAATCACTTAAATTTTTTTTATATTACAAGACTATATAAATAGGAAGTATTATTTGGGTATTACTGTGAATATACACATTTATCTGTGTCTTAAGAGTTCCCATAATAGTTGAAAGGTTTTGTCTAAAATAAGGTCTTGAATAGCTGGAATACATCAAGTTAGTTTCAGATATTGAGTTTTCTAAATTCCATATTGGTCATATTCTGGGTTAGTAAAGTGGCTATCATTTGGGGAGAAGTATCTTTGGGATCTGAATAAATTTTTCAAATCCTTAGAACAAATGTGATGACTTAAGCCACTGAAAAGAATGACCAAGTACAACACCAACACAGGGATAGACCATTCATTAGATTTCTAAAGCCAACTCAGAGCCAACAGAGTAATCCGTACTCAATAGGTATTGTTTTTGAATTGCACTGCAATTCAAAATGGTGTGTGTTTCAATAGTATGTTTCATTCATTTATTATTTTATTTTTATTGTTTTGAGAGAAGGTCTGGCTATGTTGCCCAGGCTGATCTTGAACTCCTGGGCTCGAGTGATCCTCTTGCCTAGCCCTCTTTGTAGCTGGGACTACAAGTACACACCACCATGTCTGGCTTCATTCATGTATTGATTCTTTCACTCAATAGACATTTATTAAATATCTAGAAAGGGTATATGCCGAATACTGAAGATATATACTAAAGTGATTGATGGGAACACTGTGGGAGTTTATAGTTGCAAAGGGTGGGAGGTTGGAGACAGGCTTAGTCAAATAATCTCAAAGATACAATCATCAACATGATAACATATAAGCTGGTCTAGAGTGTCATTGAATGTGCTTCTAAAAAGTGACATTTAAACTAAGATCTAAAGGCTGGCTGAGATGGCCAATGAATTCTTATCAGCAGTGACTAATGGTCTCTGGCATCTGACCCTGGGAATTGCTGGATGAGAAGAGGCAAGAGCTGTGCAGGGAGGCAGGATGGCCAGAGACAGGATGCTGGGCAGCCCCACATCCTCTCCTGCAAGTGAAGCCTGGTAGGGTTTCTCAAGTCACTCTGTGTAGGTTGCTCCCCACTGCCTGCATAAGGCTGAGTGGCTAAAAAGGATTAACATTAAAAACCTGAGTTTTAAATGAATTTGATAATGACTTGGAAAAATACTGCACAAAGGCATATGCAAATTTAACTTATTTGTTTACTTTTTATTTTGAGGCAGGTTCTCACTATTGCTTAGGGCCTCACTAAGTTGCTGAGGTTGGCCTCAAACTTGTAATCCTCCTGCCTCAGCCTCCTGAGTAGCTGGGATTATAGGCATCTGCCATCATGCTGGACAGCACATGCAAAATTTAAGCTCCATTTAAATAATGGTGAAGTTCTCTTCTGAAGTTTTATATATATATATATATATATATATATACACACACATACATACATACATACAGATATGTCTTTGGGACAATCTCAATGGAGAACCTTCTGTTTATAACCTGTCCAACCCTGCATTGGGCTCCATCCTGTCTGGGGAGAATAATACACACTTTTGGCATCAGGCAAGAGACTTCAGCCTGTAGCTAATACTTTCCCTTTATATAACGTAACTTCTTTAACCGATGGGTTTTCAGGCACCACAATGTTATTAATTCTCTTTGCCACTTGAAAGACACAAGGCTAAGTAGGTTAAGGATTAAAGGGATTTACGTGAGAAAAGCATTTTTCTTGTTTCACTTTTGTCATTTGAAAAGAAGATAATGCTTAGGAAGATGGGATGGAATTTCCTAGCAGAAACCACAGGATCAGGTTGCAATGTAATTGAGTGTCGTGGAAGACAAAGGCAGTATGTTTTAATAGGAGCTCCTTCAGGCCAACCCTTAAAAGGCTGCCTCTTATGGATACTAAAACTTTCCAAAGCGTTCCTCAGGCCAGCTTGCCAGGCTACGCCCACCAAGTTCCCCCCCCCCTCCCCCTTTAACACCTTGCAGAAAAGAATGTTCTAAACATAAAACAGTATGTACACGCAGAAATTAAAAATGAATTAGGGATCCAAATTTAATACATGTGAGAAAAATAGACCATGCTGCTTCTGTTTGTCATCTGTATTTTTATCTTGCCTTTTTTTAAAAAAAAAATCTTTTTTTTTTTTTTCTCATCTATCCTTGAGCACATCACAAACCTTTGGGAAGCTGACTCTTCTCTCATCTTTCAGGTTCTCTCTCGGGGCAATTTCATAACTGGTGTTTTACATTTTATAACATCAGGAAGTACAATTATATGAAACATTAATTACTTCATATAATCCAGAGTTGTGGAGAACTTCTCAATAAACATTTGGGTCACAGCTAGATTATGAAAGTAGTTTAAAAGTTTGAAAGGGCACTGTTTTTAACATTGGAAATCATTTCCTGCTGTTTTAATTACCAAATTCTTCCTTTCATTTAGCAAAGAGATTTGTTCCTCCTGTCCTTCCGGAGTTTGCAAGTCTGTGAAATCTTTAGCAAGTTGGAATTCACACAACTCTGAAAAACTGGGCTGGGGCCTGTTTAGCTCCTTGATCTCTACAGTTTATGGGCTCTCATCTCAGGCTCTGCTTTTCTTTAGTCAATCTGCCCACCCCACCCCCAAAGTCTCATAGGGTGCATAAGGAAAACAAAAATACAGCATCCCCAGAGGTTGAAGAGCATCATCCTCTCACCAAAATGCTTTTGTTTTATGACTGTCCTTGTTCTAAAAACAGTGTGTTTTCCAAGGACAAGAGGTTGAAGTACAGGAATAAAGGGAGGTAGGCTGCAAAGGAGAGAGAAGATAAAAGTGGTCATGACCAGAGAAAAAAAGCAGGAAACAGAAAAAGGTAACCAAGGCCAAAATTAGCACATCCCATGGTCTCTTATTTTTAGTGCTTTCTGGTTTTAATTCTATTCTCATTATTTGTTGGACTTAGTATAAAACATTTAGCATTTGCAGTGTTAGCATGGAAGGAGGGTTGCTTGGATGGAAAGTACAGACCTCACAGAGTTTAGCCTCCTTTCCCCAATCCATCATCAACAAGGGATTGGCAAGAATTCTTTTACTCCGTGACTGTGGGCAAGTAACAAAAATGTTTTAAAACTAGCTTCACCAAAAATAGGAAAGTCACTTGAATCAATATTGAGATATCTCACAGGACCAGGAAGGTGGCTGAGGGTCCATAAGGGTGGAACCAGAAAGTAAGGAGGACCCTGGGAGTTTCTCTAGCTGCAGGCTCTCTGTAAATCCTCCCCCACCCCAACCCCATCTCTACACATCTCATTTTTATTCATCCTTCATCTTGCTGTCTGCCTATGGTCTAGATTTTTCTGCCTCTTTTGTGCATTGAGATCCTTTCCCAGGGCCCCTGGAAAACTTGATGCTGAGGGTTACCGGTGACGAGTCTTGCTGTTTCACATGTTGAAGAAAAACGTTAGAGAAGCATGCTGAGCCAAGAATATATCAGGGTTTATTTAAAAAGGGGTAACATTGGGGCTGGGGATGTGGCTCAAGCGGTAGCGCGCTCGCCTGGCATGCGTGCAGGGTTCGATCCTCAGCACCACATACAAACAAAGATGTTGTGTCCACTGAAAACTAAAAAAATAAATAAATATTAAAAAATTCTCTCTCTCTCTTTAAAAAAAAGGGGGGGGGGTAACATAGACTTCAACATAGGAGGGAGAAAGGGGCCATAGCTGGTATCCCTAGAAGTGAGGGGTTTTGCCTTTTTTATATGTCTTAGGCTTCCTTTGTTCTCCTGCTCTCTTCCTTCCTGCCTACAAGACCAGGCCCAGAAGATGCTTGGTGGGATGGCCAAAAGGTGAGAAGCAGATGGGCCAGAGGGGCCAAGGTCCTCTGATCTGGGCAAATACTCCCTGTAGGGAGGGACAATCCTTGGGACAGGTTACCTTAGCAACAGGCTGGAGCAGGGGCAGGTTATCTTGATAAGGGTGGAGGAAAGGCTTTGAAGGCATTAACGTTTCAACTCCTCTCCAGTTTCTAGAACTCACTCAAATTGGCCTCCTTGATCCCACCTGAGTCGATTTACCTGTCTATACTGACTATCTAATTCTGGCTTCAAACTGACTAGCCTCTCAGTACCCAACTACCGAATGCTCAGGATAGAAAAGCTTGTAGACTCCTGCCTGTCAATGAATGGCCTCCCTTGGGATCAGGTGACCCCTCTTCTCCAAACAGTTAAAGTCAATGGAAGAAGCAGGCAGGGTCACACAATACAAACATGTCTTTAGGAATCCACATCTGCATATGTGGAATTGTTCTCAGAGAAAGGGGATTTGGTGAGGCAGAATCCCTCAAAACTATTCACCCGTGTCCCAAAGCCTTAGTTTCTATTTATCTGTTACAGTTCTATGTAGAAGCATCGAGGGGAGAAAAGGAGGCAAGAAAGGCCTGCTTTGTTCATTGAAATTTCTGACATGAAGTAGTTAGACATTCACAAGTATTTGTTGAGCAAAATAAAGAGGTGGCAATGCAGGAGAGGAAGAGCAGAAGGTGATAAGCATAGATGAAAGTATTCAATTTTGTATTCATTTTCTTTCCATGGTCTTTATAAATGATTGTCAATTGCATTGTGACCATTGTATTCATACACAGGTGGACCCATTCTCCACATCCTTAGACTTTAGGTAAATGCTCATGAAAGCTGCACTGCATAGCATTTCACACCCAGGAAAGTGACTAAAATTGAAAGAACAGGAAATTCTAAATGAGGGTGAGAATGGGGAAGAACTGGAACTGTCATACATTGCGGATGGGAGTGTAGATTGTACAAATTGGAAAAACTGTTTTGTTAAATATAAACCTACCATATGATCCAGTAATTTCACTCCTGAGTATATTTTCAGGAGAAAAAAAAAATGAGTACTCATATCCAGTAATAACATGTATAAGAATGTTTATAGAAATTTTATTCTTAATAACCTAAAGCTGTAAGCAACCCAACTGTTCAATTAGAATGGATAAATAAACTGCAGAATGTTTATATAATGGAATACCACACTGTAATAAAAGAATAGCTACTGCTCCATGCAACAGCATTGGACCCCAAAACAAGAGTATACACTAAACGTACGTACTGCATGATTCCATTTATATGAAGCTCAAGAATTCTCAAAAGCAGGTCTATGGCTGGGCGCAGCAGGAGGATCATAAGTTCAAAGCCAGCCTCAGCAACAGCAAGGCACTAAGCAACTCAGTGAGACCCTGACTCTAAATAAAATACAAAACAGGGCTAGGGATGTGGCTCAGTGGTTGAGTGCCCCTGAGTTCAATCCCCAGTACTCTTCTATCCCTCCATCCCCCTCAGCCCTCACCCCCCACCCCTGCACCAAAAATAAAAGCAGATCTATGAATATAGATACTAGAGGCTCTTTGCGGCTAGGATTACACATCTATAATCCCAGTGATTCGGGAGGCTGGGGAAGGAGGATTGCAAATTTAAGGCCAGCCTGGGCAATTTAGTGGGACCCTAAGCAACTTAGTGAGAACCTATCTCAAAATAAAAATTAAAAAGGGTTGAGGATGCAGCTCAGTGGTAAAGCACCGCTGTGTTCAATCCTCAACACCAACATGGAGGGGAAAGTCAGACTAATAGTTACTTTTGAAGGGTTATTGACTGGCAGAGATCCTGGGGTGATATTCCACATATTGAGCTCTCTGAGTGGTTGTTGCACAGGTATAGACTTATGTAAAATTTAATCAAGTAGCACATTTAAGAAAATGTATACTTTTTACTGTATGTAAGTTATACTTAAGTTAAAAACAAAACAAAACCCAACCATTTGCTCTCTTCACACAGAAGGAGCTTGGTAGAACTTCTCCAGGCTATGGAGAATGCCGTCGTTGTCCCTCTGTCCTTTCTCAGTGTTACTCAACCATACTGATCTGATGCCATGATTTGCTTCTAGATATTGTTTCCAAATGTTTTGATTTGATAAAACCATGTGAATAAATAATACAGGGACTTCCTTCTGCTTTGTCTGGAGGGAATGAACCGGCCACGGAGTCACATTTTGTGTTTGGCAACATGGGGTGCAGATGGCGGGGGAGATAGCACACTTGGCACAATGCCACTCCATGCCTGAGGGATGATACATAGAAAAACAGATTTCCACAGGCATGTTAGTTAGCTCAGAGCCTGTTCTGGCTAGAAATACTGGCATCCCTTACATTTTTCTTTCCCTGGTTTTTGACAAAAGAATACTTTGTACAAAGTGGCAGTGGCCAGTGGGTACAAGGCATGATGGCCATCTTTCCTTTCTTTTATGATTTTAAGTGTCTTGCTCATCTTCTGTGCCTTCCTCTAAGGAGATAAGGTCATGGCTCCTTTGTGCCACAATCGCTGAACACACTGAGGGGCACACGATGGCCCCTCACCTTCCATTTGTGCCAGGGCCAACCTCACCACTGTGTCCTGTCCTGGACAGGCACTTTAATGAGTTTCCAGGCCCTGGCAAGACCTAGCCTTTCTTTGTGTGTCTCAGGGTGGACCCTTTTAATTAATCTCCAAAGCATCTGGATCCTGTTTCTCCACACGGGTTAAATGACTAAGCTTCTTGAGCCCCTCTGTCTAAGCCCCATGGGAATGAGACAGTGAACTGCTTTCTGAGGGATTCGCCTCAGCTCCATGCCATCTTCCTTATATGAGGTGACAAGGTGCAGTGGCCCGTTCCCAGGGTGGAAGTCACCATCTTGTAGCGATCGTTTCAATTTCTGAAACCGAAGCAGCACATTGTGGGGTCGGCAGAAGCCTGGGTGAAAGCTCCTGGAGAGGAATGGAAGGTTTTCTCTGCTCTGTGTTTGTTTTCGCCATTCCCTGGGTTCTTCCCTGAGTCCTGGGTCACTTCCCTTGCATCTTTTCCTCTGAGACAGTCTTCTTACTATTGTCTCACTGCATGCCACTAATTATTCTGTCTCATGAGTTGTAGCCCCCCAAGTCCTTTCCACTGGCTCGCTTTTCTTTTCTCCTCTAGAAGTAGTAGGACAGATCATCCCGCACTCTGCACCTCTCCTGTTCCCCTCTTCCTCTAACTGGACTCCACTCTACAATTTGACAAAAAAAAAATATGTAGAGTTTTGAGAGTCATCTACATCAATACCACCATTGGGACAGATTCAACAGGTCTTTATGGGGCCTGAGCTCCTATATTTGTAGCAGGTACCCTGGGATGCTGGGGACCCGAGGAGGCTCACTGAAGGAGGTCCCTGAAGCATATTGAGTAGCACTATTCTAGATCTCCCTCTAATTTCAAAGTTTCATCATTCAACACCATGTTTTCAAGATCTGTCCATATGTTACGTGTACCCTCAGTTCATTGCTTCTGGCTGGTCCCAGAATTCCATGGTTTGCTTCTCTTTAATAGTTGACTTTTCTGTTCCCCGAGGGATGGACACCTAGGTTGCTTCCAAGCCCTCTGTCACAGGATGCTGCAATGAACATTCTCTCCACATGTCCTCATGGACTTAGGAGTAAATGCCACTTGGGGTTCATAGCCAGGAGTGGTAAATGCTGAACTGTGAAGCATATATTTGCACATCTAATTTTTAAAAAATTATTTCCAGACTGATTTCTCTCCAAGTTAATAAGGGGTTCATAAACTTGTTAGGAGGCATAACGGGCGTTTAAATCAGACAATAAAATAAATAAATCTGTCAGACTCTGTAAACAACAATAACAACAACAACAACAACAAAAATACCACCATCTAGTTAAATCAAGACACATTTTGTTAGAAATACAAATCTATTTTTCATTTTACCAAATCACACCAGGAAGATTGATTAGATGATCTGTGTTTGACTTCCAGTCTTTTTAAAGGAGTTTTTAAAAATGTTCATTCTTGATCACTGGAAAATTTCCAGGTCAGACTTCTTGCTTTTGTTTGTTTGTTTTTTAACTCGTTCCACATTTTTTAAAAATGGCCATGTCTGACTTCTTAAACAATTTGGAAACACATTTGATTTCAAACAAACGTAAAAGTAAGATGAACTCACATGTACTTATCACTCAACTCACACAGTTATCTAGCTTATCACTCTAATTTCATTTTTCAATGGTTTAGAGCAATTCTGGATACCATTTCATTTCATTGTACATATTTCAGTCTGTTCTCTGGACTTTAAAATTCATAAAGAAGGGCTGGGGATGTGGCTCAAGCGGTAGCACGCTCGCCTGGCATGCGTGCGGCCCGGGTTCGATCCTCAGCACCACATACCAACAAAGATGTTGTGTCCGCCGAGAACTAAAAAAAAATAAAAAAATAAAAAAAAAATTCATAAAGAAATACAAAGAGGGGCTGGGGCTGGGGCTCAGTGGTAGGACACTTGTCTCGCACGTGTGAGGCACTGGGTTGGATCCTCAGCACCACATAAAAATAAATAAATAAAGATATTGTGTCCATCTGCAACTAAAAAAAAAAATTAAAAAAGAAATACAAAGAAAGAAAGTATAAGAAAAGCATTTAAAATTTTTCATTGAACTGTCCATTTTTATTGGTAAGCTTGTTTGGAAATGTATAGAGTCAGTGTATTTATAATGCAATAAAATTCCATTGTGTTTTATGTGATTCCAGAGCCTCAGAAACAGGAATTCATGATAAAAGGCATGTATTTTTTTTCAACGAGCATTTATTCTTAATGTTTCCCAGATATATCCATTTACCACAAGGTTCCTATGGTAAATAGGTTGGAACCAAAACATGACACTTCAAATAATAAGAGAGAGGAAAGATGGCCATCACGAATTGTACTCTGTGGTTTACAACCTGTAGGGCAACTTATTTAGGAGTCTAAAATATCTTTGTGTTTAAAACGTCAAACTTACCCAGTGCCAGAGGGTTATTTGATGTTATAACGTTCAAACAATCCAGAGACAATGGAAGGTACCATGCATCAGTAGGTCAGAACCAAAGATAGTGATGATAGCTTTTCTGTTGGGTGTGTTCTGGCGCCTAAGCTGCTCTGTGCTTTCTTTACCAGTTGAGCTGAACTGCTTCTTAAGCAGGTCTGGAGTTCCAGGAGGAAAACCTTGTTCAACTTAGATTCCTCGGCATTTTGAAGACAGTCAGAGAAGTCTCAATGCTTTTTGCTAGAAAACTGTTTTCTTCTGCATCAACTCTTGAAATGAATTTGTGAGCTGGAAGCTGGGAAGGTGGCCTTTAGTTGGCCTCCTATTTCAGCTCTGACTGTGAGGGTGGGGGTAGAAGAGCACAGTCCATGTTCACACTACGGCTCGGGCCAGTTGTGGAGGTTTGAGGGTTCAGCTGGGATTCATCACAATGGCAGCTCTCAATGTTTCTGTGAGGGGGTTACCTCGGGTGGTACTCTAAGGATTTGCCTCAACACTGCTTTTGCATAGCCCTTTATGTGAAGTATAGAAAACATTAACCATCCATATCAAGGAATGGGAATACTGATAGATGATGGGGGCTCAAGGCGCTTCTACTGCCCAGTGTCCATGACTGGAGACCTCTATGGTTGCTTCTCTCTCCCTGGGTCTCTAGAGCAAACTGTCTCCCAGTTTATTCTCCCACAGAAGTTTTACATACTTTGCCTGTGAAATGAATCCATACAGAGACCATTTTTATCAATATATTTATATCCCATATACTTTCAATAAATGGAGACAGCCCAGGGCACCTGGTTGTCTAGCTTTTTAAAAAATGATGCTCTTGGGGCTGGGGATGTGGCTCAAGCAGGTAGCGCACTCGCCTGGCGTGTGTGCGACCCGGGTTCGATCCTCAGGACCACATACCAACAAAGATGTTGTGTCCGCCGAGAACTAAAAAATAAATATTAAAAATTCTCTCACTCTTAAAAAAAAATTTAAAAAAAAATGATGCTCTTGACAGTAAATTCTAATCTGTGTGCGTAGGTGTAACTGACAGAGCTGATTCAGGACTACACAGTGCTTACAAGTTGTATTTTCTTTGATTAGATACCTTTGAACTTATCAGAGGGTCTGTTTTGTTGGCTATCTTTGAAGAGTCTCTGCCAGGAAGATCCTCACCAAATACAGGGGTTTTAAACCTGGAGACAGACATCCAGAGGGTGTGTGGATCTTCCATCACAGGCAAAATTTACTGGGCAAGGACATTTTCTGGAGAAGCCACATTTCTCATTAGATTTTCAAATGATTGCATCCCCCAGAAAGGTTAAGTTTCATTGTTCTTCACCTTCAAGCTATCTAGACAGGTTTAGGGAAAACTTCAACCTTCTCAGCCCTCAATACAGGTCTTTGCCACTCCCTCTCTGTTGGCCAAGGATCCTTGGCAGCTTGACAGGCTGGCCATTGTGTTTGAACCCATTTGTGTCATTGATTTTTGCAGGGACAGGGATTCTAAAAGGGCCTTCTTGTTAACTTTGTCACAAAAACTCTCAAAGCGGCAAGCCCTCTTTTGTAGGCACTGCACTCGAATTTAGTGACAGATTCTACTTAATACAGATGAACTTCAGAAGGTTGGTTCACTGCATACCTTCATGATCCATGGAAATTAAACACATTCGGGTATTTTTTTTTTAAACAGAGAGAGAGAGAGAGAGAGAGAGAGAGAGAGAGAGAGAGAGAGAGAGAGAGAGAATTTTTAAAATTATTTATTTATTTTATTTTTAGTTCTCGGCGGACACAACATCTTTGTTGGTATGTGGTGCTGAGGATCGAACCCGGGCCGCACTCATGCCAGGCAAACATGCTACCACTTGAGCCACATCCCAAGCCCACATTCGGGTATTTTTAGCAATATGCTCAGGTGAACTGAAATCAACCGTCATTTTCTGTAAACGTTGATTCTCTTTTACCAAATACAGACATACTGAGTGTGCCAGCAATGTCCCTGATCTACTGGGCAGATGAATGACATTGAAAACTCATCCACATTTATGTTTGTCTCCATGGATGTGAATAATGAATAAAAAAAATCATTAGGAATGAGAGGCTTCTCATTAAAGAAAAAGGCTTTCATTGGAAAAGCTGAAATACAAGCAAATTTTATTGGTACCATTACAAAGTTGCATAACTTGTCTTAAGATTATGTAGTATAAAGCCTCGCTTTTGGATTTCCAACTCTGCCTTGATATGGGTTTTTTTTTTTCCTTTCAATTTTCTGCTTCATATTTCTTAAGTTTCTGTTGTTGTTAAGCTCTGAGTATAAAAAGGACATTTGATCACCATTCCTCTGAGCATCTCTTCCAAAAGTAACTTCAGAATCTGTGGTTGAAGGCCTCTAAACAGGTTTCTTCCAAACTGCAGTTCACAAACCTTCAGTGGGTTGTAATATCAATTTAGAGCACTGCGGCACGGATTTTTTAAAAAAAGTTTTTTAGTTGTAGATGGACACAACACCTTTATTTTGTTTATTTACTTTTATGTGGTGCTGTGGATCAAACCCAGTGCCCCCCCACATGCTAGGCAAGCACTCTACCACCATGCTCCAACCCTAGTCCCTGGGTTTGTTTTTTAAAATGAAACAATATAGGATACCAGAGGGCATCGTATATGGTAAGTGTAAGTATTATTTTCTAAATTTTTGTTTAGGTTACTTATAAGTATGTGTGTTTTGACAGTTGTGTGCTGGAAAATATTACCAACCTGGCTCTCTGGGAGAAGAGGTATGTGGTATATGTGTACATAAATTCATTACAAATGTTACTGGTGTAAAGGGTTCAGAGCTCACAATTTATAACTAGTAAAAAATATGCAAAACTCTTTATTGTAAATTTCACAGTCAATTGATTTTCATAAATGTTTTCATTGATCTTTGCCAAACATTTGTATCCAGAGCCAACCCATGGTTACAATTCAACTCTAGGTGACAAAAATCAAACTATGAATAAGCACTTGATTTCTATTTAGCTCAGCAAAGAAGCCGTTCACATCATTGATGAATGAATGTATTCAGACATAATATTAGCTGACATTTCCATGCATGTTAACAAATAAGATGAAAGTGAAACAATAAAGACACATTGGAACCTTGCTCAATCATCAATGACACCCATGAATCTTTGTTGAATCAGATAATGATTTCCAAATACTGGGCTGGCAGGATATGTCTTTAATTATTTTTGTGCTATTCACAGTGTAACAGCTATAGATACTTTAAATTTAATCTGTATCATTAATGTTTTCGCCATCGCTTTTATGAGTAGAATATCAACAAAACAATAAATCAAGCCCTGGTTTATAGCGTTTGCCAATTTCTGTGGTGTAAGTATTCCCATCATTTCAAGTTCTCACTGTGACACCCCAGAATTGGAAAGAGAATTGGAAAGAGATTCCACAATTTCATCAACATCTGGTATTTTTACCACATAAATACAGGAGACATAGCCTCAAGATCAGAGCTGAGAGTAAAATGTAGTACAATAATTAGGAGGTGATGAGTTTTGAGAAGTTATTTTCTTTGTTTTTAATATCTTATTTAATTATAAGCTTATATAATTTCACTTTTAATAATGGCTGCCTTTAATAACTAACACACAAAAGTTATCAGAGTGTAAGAGTCTGCTCTGATGAGCCCACATAAGCTGGCTTAAGTATAACACTGGTAGTACTGTACAATAATATAAAGTAAAATTCCTGATGAAGGTTGCAGTTAAAAAATAAGTTTGACAAACACTGCTCTAAAAATCGAATACCCGTGCTATTGCAGACACTCTCAGAGGTTTCTCAGTTTGGTATTGAACTTCACAGTTATCTACATGTTGGAAGAGAACTGTAAATTAGGTCATTTCCCTCACTTTCCTGCATATTCTTGGGCATTTGATTCCTTTGGCATTTAATGCCTAAAAATCAGAGGTTTTCTGTTATTTTGCTCTTAGTTTAGAAGAACTTTACCCAAACATTCTAGATCAAACTCCTTCAGGGCTTGTTTCTGTAATCATTTTAAATCTAGAAGGAACCACAGAGAATTCCATAAGTTTGAATCTCAAGGGGGCCCTCAGTTCTGTTTGACAATCTTATTACACTTAGCCTCTTTGTTCTCTTTGAAATGACTGTATACCTGCCTTCTCCTGTCTCAAACATCCTCCCCAGTCCTCACAACCCAGAGTATCAAAGGTAACCATGGTAATATTTTTACATAGCTCTCTAGATTTTTATATATGGACATGTAGAGTTTGCCCTCTCATCATTCCCTGCTTTATTGAGGTATGATTGTCACATAAAAATTGGATATATTTAAGGTGTGCAATGTGATACATATGTATCACAGTCAAGCTAATTAACCTGTCCATTTCTCACACAATTAACTTTTTAGGTCTAGTCTCAATAGCAAGTATAAAATACATTGTTATTAAGTCTAGTCACCAGGCTATGCCTTAGGTCTCCAGAACCTATTCATCTTATAATTTAATTTGTATCCTTTGACTAACATCTCCTCATTTCTTCTGTTCCCCACCCCCTACTCAATCCCCGATAACCACTCTGTTACTCTTTGTTTCTATGAATTCAAATTTTAAAAATTGTCTTTCTGCACCTGACTTATTTCATTTAGCACAATATCCTCCATTTTCATCCATATTGTTATAAATGTAGGATTTTCTTCTTTTTTATGGCTATATAATATTCTATGGTATATATATATATATATATATATATATATATATATATATATATATAGTCATAAGTCACTTAACAAGAAGAATGCATTTTGAGAAATGAATCATAGGTGATTTTGTCCTTGTACAAACATTATTGTGTGTTCTTGCATTAACTAAGACAGCTACTATATCACTAGGCCATGTAATCTTACAGGATTACCATCGTCATACATGTGGTCCATCACTGACTAAAACATCATTATGAAGCACATGACTGTACATACACCAAATTTCCTTATCCAACATAGGCTGTTTTCTTATCTTTTTTTAAAAAAAATATTTTTTATATCTTTATTTTTATGTGGTGCTGAGGATTGAACCCAGTTCCTGGAACGCGCTAGGTGAGGACTCCACTGCTGAGCCACAACCCCAGCCTCTTATCTTGACTATTGCGACTAATGCTGCAATGAACATGAAAGTGTAGATATCTCTTTGAGATCATGAATTTGTTTCCAATGCATATACAACCAGGGGTACTTTTACTGAATCATATGATAGTTCTATTTTTAATTGTTTTGACCCTTCCTACTGTTTGTTTTGTTTGTTTGTTTTTTTGCGAAGGTGATGCTAGGGATTGAACTCAGGGGCACTGGACCACGGAGACACATCTCCATCCCTTTTTTGTATTTTATTTAGAGACAAGGTCTCACTGAATTGCTTAGCGCCTTGCTGTTGCTGAGGCTGGCTTTCAACTCTCGATCCTCCTGCCTCAGCCTCCTGAGCTGCTGGGATTACAGGCGTGGGCCATGGTGCCCAGTCTCCCTACTGGTTTTTATAATGATTATGGACTTTGCTTTTTAATAAGCTCACAAAGTATCAGAACTGTTCTTACTAAAAATAAGATTATTTGTAAGTCTTTACTAAATCATAATAGCTAAAGTCTACTGAACAATTGCTCTGTGTCTACCACTACTGTTCGTAAGTGTGTAAATGACAGACATCTGATATGAAATGACCAAAGCAATAAAAACATCTATTTGCTCATCTAAACTGCCTCTAGATCTTGGTGATGTGGAGGAGCCAGGTCCTCCCATAACTATCTGCTCCTTGACCCCGTGTTGGCTTCATTCTGGGAGTGGCTTCTCCCTTGCCAGTGGCTGCAGCCGCCATCAAGCTGCAAGCTTCTTTGTTTACATGGAGCCAGAGTAAGAAAGATGAATTAACCAGTTTCTTTCCAAAAGACCCCAAGTAAGCTCTTCTATCACCTCATTTTTTTCAGATTGCCTGAGTCCCATCTATCCTTGAAGAACTGGTGTGATTGAGATGATCAAGCTTGGCTCAGCCCAAACACAAGGGGCCGATGGATGTTTCAACATCACTCACAGCACCTATCCATGGTACACCGGTGTTTTTCAATTCTGCTTTGTCATCTTCTTTCCTATTTAACAACAGATTGTGGACATTTAAAAGTTTTCTTCTAAAAGGTAGTTCAAAATCACTGCATTATTCATTCACTCAATATTCAAAATAGTTGGCACTCTGTCACTATCTTAGGAATTCTAATTGAGGCAAATAGATTTTTGGAATGAATCCTTCGCTATCCTGCTCTTCATCTGATAACTGAAACTTGGGAACAAAATAGAATAAAACATTTGATAAATATCTGAATATCTTAACTCTCACTGTTCGTTATTCAAAACCCAGAAATCAACTCATTAACACAGTGTGCTTCCCTATTCAAATGTGGGTTCTAAGTAGATTCAGGTAAGGAGGAGTACCTACCTATATGGTGCCATGTGCTAGGCTGAGCCTAGGAAGATGATAGTACAGACACACACACAGCAGTACCCGTCTGCATGGAGTTTCAAACAGAGAGTGAAGATGTCAAACAAAAAGTTGCCCAGGTGAATATTTAATTACAATGATGCTAGGTGCTATAGAGGAATCAAAAAGAGCCAGTGAAAAATGGATAATGTAACCATGTACAGTGGCACAGCCTGTAATCCCAGCAATTTAGGAGGCTGAGGCAGGAAGATCTCAAATTTGAGGCCAGCCCTCAGCAACTTAGCAAGGCCCTAAGCAAGATAGCAAGGCCCCATCTCAAAATAAAAATAAAAAGGGGCTGGGATGTAGCTCAGTGGTAGAGTGTTTTCCTTCCATTTGTGATATCCTAGATTCAATCCTTATTACTGTTTTTTTTTTCTTTTTTAAGGAAAAGAAAAATGAGAGATGTGTGTTTTAAACTGTTCGGTGGGTATGGGAAGGTTATGTCAGGAAAGTAACATTTAAGCCAAGATGAAAAGTATGACTAGAACTTGGCCAAGCAAAAAATAGAGAAAAAAAACCATGTGACTGTATTCACATCACAGGAATGTGTCTCAATTTATTTAATCAATCCCTCATAGTTGAGTATTTGTATTTTTGTTTTTTACTTTTAAAATAACTATGGTAAATATCCATGTACCTAAATTATCTTAGGACCCAAAATATTTTCTCAGGAAAAAAATTCTGAATATTTTCTGAGCCAAAAGATAGGGACTTTTCTTTTCTTTTTTAATAAAAGTTTTTCTTCTTTTAAAAAATGAATTTATACTCCACTAAGAGTGCCCGTTTCCCCCACGATCTAATCAACACTTAGCATTATGTTTTTGAAGATATCTTTGACAATTTGATGGAGAACAGTAGTCCCTTTTATGAAGTTGAGAGCATTGTTATATCTGCATTAATTTGTGTCTCTCCTTTAGATAATAATAATGACTTACTCATGAACAATCATGTCTGTAAAGGATACTTATTGCAGCATTTGAAAAATAATAGTAAGAGATTTGGAAACTGCCTAACTATTCATCAGTATGAACTGGCTAAATAAATATAGTCATCTACTCAATGGATAACTATGTATCCATTTATTTTAAAGCATGAAAAGAAAGAGGAAGTTCTTTATAAAAGAGATTTATAAAAGAGGCCTAGGACCTCTTCCCTCGTCTACCTACCAGGCAACTTTAAAAACCATCTATTGGCTGATGCCTCCCAAATGTATATCTCCAGAAGTGACATTCTTCTACATCTTTAAGCTGTCTAATAGCTAAGAGGAAAAGGAAGGAGGCAGAACAGTGTGCTGAATATAGGACAGGTGGAACAAAAGTAAAAAGGAGATTTTTTTTTCCAACACTTATTTTTAGTACTTTAAAAATTTTAATTTACATCACTATTTTGCATATTAAAAAGTAAATCACTTTTAAACAGTCATGGTGCCTAGTATCTTATGAATACCTACCATTTGCCAAGCATTGTGCCAACAATACTTTGTACATGGCTAGTGGCTTTCCTGCTTCCCAAGTCTTTACACAGATCACCACTCCTCATCCTCTAGTGTACTTCAGCACCCCAAACCCTACAGCTTTCCAGACTTGTCCAAACCTCTAGTCTTTAAGTCCTTATCATCTGTCCCCTCATGCCCCATTTCTTCCAGCCACAGAGTTGCATGTCCATCTTTCTTTCTTCTTCTTTTTTTGTGGTTCTGGGGATTGAATTGAATGTAGAGGTTTTCTACCACTGAGCTAACTGCCATCCCTTTTATTATTTATTTAGAGACAAGATCTTGCTAAATTGCTGAGGTGGTCCTCAAACTTGTAACTCAGCCTCCCTAGTCTCCAGGATTATAGGCTTGTGCCACCATGCCCTGTTCTCTCCCACACTCTCTGGTATTATACCTACAAACCCACCTGTGTCTAAACATTCCCTCTGCCTGGCCTCCACTTACTGTTGAAGTGCTCCTGTGAAGACCAGTCTTTCCCCTCTCTTCGGACTCTCCTCTATTTACACCCTTCTCTCTTCCTCTCTAGATCCCTCTGTAGCACTCAAATGGGCATACATATGACTAACAGCTCCCTTTCCTCTCCCATACTGCTCTCCAGCCAGTTGTCCATTTCTCTTCACAGCAAACCAATAAGAGTTGGAGTACTTTATCTAATCCTCAGCTCCCATGAACAGGTTGACTCATTCCAGTCTGCTTCCAGCCCCACCATGATGCAGTGTTCACCGGGGTCAAATTCCACATTGCCAACTCTGGTGGTCACTGTTCTGTTCCCATTCTCCTTGATTTCTCCGCAGAATGTGGAAGTCTACTTTTTCCTGAATCACCTCTTTTGGCTTTGAAGATCACATACCCTTCTGATGTTTCTTTTGTTCTCTGGCTACACCTTTATAGTTTCATCTTTAAATGTGCATCCTTCCAGGGCCTAGGACCTCTTCCCTCGTCTACCTACCAGGCAACTTTAAAAACCATCTATTGGCTGATGCCTCCCAAATGTATATCTCCAGAAGTGACATTCTTCTACATCTTTAAGCTGTCTAATAGCTGGCCATGTCTGCATCTTTACTGGGACATTTCATGGCATATCAAAGAGTTTTGATCAAAGTAGAACTCTGGGTTTTCCATTCTCACTCTCCCAGCTTGTCTTTCTCCAGTCCTCCTGGGCTCAGTAAATGGAAATCCAAAATCACAAGTCAAAGTCCTGTCCTAAGACAGAAGCTACATCAGTTGTTTGAACAGTGAATTAACTAAAATTGTCAACTAGAAACTAAGTATAAAGTTGCTAAGGGAAAAGGTAAGACGACTCTGAGATACTGTGGGGGGCAGCAATTGCAGGAAGCAACTGTCACTCTTAGGTCCAAGAGAACAAAAGGAAGAGGTTGGAATGACTAACATTTAAATGCAAAGGAGAGGTCCTCACAGAGCTGAAGCCTGGAGAAGGGCTCTCTGCTTGGCTGGTGCTGCTGTCTCTCCAAGGAGGGCTTGATACAGTTAGTCCTGTGAGTGTCAGAAGAAATACTGCACTCAGCTGATCCCCCTGCCTTGGGGAACAGCTGCAGGCGGGTGGAGGAAGCGTTGCTAGGACAAAGTGCTCAGAAACAGGAAGCAGATGGGGAGCAGCCAGTCTCTTTTTCCACCTCAGGCCTTCTACCTCCCTCTAGTACTCGAAATTGGCAGGACCTTGTAGGGAGACAGCCAGCAAAGCAGAAAGCGATGTGTGGATTCCCAGCCCTGACATTATAAAATGGAATATGAAAGGGTGAATTTGGAGCTGAAGCAATAAATAACTTAATAACTGTCAGAGCCATCTGCCTGGTTGATCAAGCCAATAGCCTAAAAGGAGAGTTGTTTCCTCTTCTCATTCCTCATATTGAATCCTTCGCCACATCCTAAAAGCTCTACCTCCAAAATCCATTCTCAGTTTGCCCACGTCTCTCCGTCCCCACTGCCGCTCAGCCCACACACCCTCTTCCCTGGCTGATGATTACAGTGGTCTCTCCTACTTTCTATTCCTGACTCCTTGTCTCCCGAAATGTATTCTCCTCACAGTAACCTGAATGTTCTTTCAAAAGCATGAATACTTTTTTTTAAAAGGTTGACATTATAAATAAGATCATACAGTGTTTATATTCCTGTGTCTGGCTTATTTCATTTAACATTATGTCTTCCAGTTTCATAATGTTGTGACAAATTGCAGTTTTCCTTCCCCTCCTCCTTCCTTTCTTTCTTTTGCAGTACTGGGGACTGAACTGGTGTGTGTATGGGGGGTGGGGGGACTCTAACACTGAGTTGCATCCTCAACCCTTTTTATTTTATTTTGGGACAAGGGTTTACTAAGTTGCCCACACTGTCCTCAAATTGGTCCTCAGCCTCCCAAATAGGGCACTCTGCCCCTCCCCAAAGCCAGGAAATTATTTCTTTTTTTTTTTTTAAGGCTGAGTAATGTTCCATTGTGTGTGTGTATACATATACCTATATACACATTGAAAATTCTTTATTCATTCATCTGTTGGTGGACACTTAGATAGTTTCCATATCGTGGCTATTGCTTCAATGAACACAGGATACCTGGTGAGGTATCTGATTGAATTTTCTTTGGGTATGTTCCCTGCAGAGGAATTGCTAGATCATGTGGTAGTTCTATTTTTAATGTTTTGAGGAACCTCCATACTGTTTTCCATAATGTCTGCACCAATTTACATTCCCACCAACAGTATATAAGGATTATCTTCTATTCATACTCTTGCCAATACTTGTTATCTCTTGACTTGTTGATGACAGCCATTCTAGCAAGTATGAAGTAATAGCTCATGGTGGTTTTGACTTGCATTTACCTGATGATCTCACTTATATGTAGAATCTTTTAAAAAAAGTTTAATAAAGAGAAAAGAAAGTAGAAACGTGGCTACCAGGGGTAGGGAGGGGAAATAGTCAAAAGTGAACCAATTTGCAGCTAGGAAGGATGAAAATGTGCAGAGACCTAGTGTAGAGCATGATGACTGTTGTTAACCAATACTGTATTCTGCAGTGAAAATTTGCCAAGAGAGTACATTTTATGTATCTTAACACACACACACACACACACACACACACACACACACGAAGGCAGCTATCGAAGGCAGCTATCGAAGGTGATGGAAGTGTAATCATTTCACTATGCATATGTATATCAAAGCATTGTGTTGTACACTTCAAATGTATATCATAAAATAAACAACAACATAAATGCTCCAGTGGCTTCCCACTGCATGTAAACCCAAACTCCTCACTGTGATCTAGATTGCCTCTCAGATTTCATTTTATGTCCCTCCAGCCATCCTGGCCTTCTTCCTAGTCTTTGCGCATGCCAAGTTGGATCCAGCCTCAGGCCTTCTTCTTGCTCTTTCCTCTGCCTGGAACCCTCTCCCTCCATCTCCCTCCATCTCTCCTTCACAGAGCTGGCTCCTTCTCATCTCTCACACCTCAGCTCACATGTCACCTTCTCCATGAGTTCTTTCCAAACATCATTATTACTACTACGACTTCTGCTTCTACTTCTGCTACTACTACTACAACTACTACCACCACCACCTGGGATTGAACCCAGGAGTATTTTACCACTGAGCTACATCTGCAGCCCTTTTTGATTTTTATTTTGATAGAGGGTCTCAGTAAGTTGTCCAGGGTGGCCTCAAACTTGTCATCCTCTTATCTCTGCCTCCTAAGGAACTGGGATTGCAGGCATATACCATGGCGCCTGGCCCAGCTGAAGTACTGCATGTTAGAAGCAATTCCAATCACCTTGTTCATTCATTTGTTACTGTGGGCCATTTCCTTAGAATGCTAGAATGAAAGCCAGTGAGAATAGGGACATTGTTTTATTCACCTCTCTACCTAATTTAGTATCTGGAGTAAATGCTGGCATGCAGAAGGTATTTGACAAATGTTTGTTGAATTAGTAAATCTCATATAATCCTCACAACAATTTTTCCTCATTATGCAGATGAGGACATGAAGATACAGAGAGAAGATACAGGACGTGAAGATACAATTAAACAAATTGCTCAATGGCAGGGAGAAAAAAAGATTTGAGCCTAAATAGTTTACTGTCAAAACTCAAATACCACATTTTAATCTTTAATTTGTAGATATAACACCTAGATTGCATGCTTCTCCAAAGGAACTATAAATAAAAAAATCTCCTTCATCTCCTAAGAAGAGTGTCCTTCTTAGCTTTTCATAATCACCTGTCTCACCATGAAAGCAGCCTTTTTATGGAGATTCCTACAAGTCATGGAGGAAATTGACAGCTTTTTTGAGTGATCATGAGTGAGTATTTTAAGAATATATAATTTTCCTAAATGTCATCTTCCACGAAGAACACTTAAGTGACATAAATCTTCCTTTTTGAAAAAGAAAACCAAGGGTTGGGTTCAGATTAGTAAATGGAACACAATTGGTTCATCTGAGCTTTCATCTCAAATATTCCTACTGATCTCAGTTGGCTGCACAGAATCTAACTGATCCGCTCTCTTTGTCAAAGCTCTAGTTCACATGAAGAAGCAAGAAAAACATTCTCAGATCTTTTATCACTTAAAAAAAAATTCAAGTTATTACTCTGGGAGGGATTTCACAGAGGTAGAATCAGCATTATCTCAAATTTCCCATGAGCCTGCCAGCCATAATGAAAGGTTGCTAAGAAATATTTCATTTCCATCAAAGAACCACTTTGGAGAAATGGAGCCATGGGTGTTTCCCACTGCCCTAGGCTCCAAAACCCTTCTAAACAAGTTCCTTTTAGTCCTTTGGGTATTAGCTAGAATCATCCTGGAAAATCTCTACAAGATCAAATAGTAATATGTTCCTAAATTATGGGATTATTTTCTGTGCTTCAAGCATTTAAAGTAAGTACATGAATTAGCTGTGAGTAAATATTTCAAGATATGGCTACACTGATTACCTTGCCTCAAGCTGATAGTCCTTCAGATTGCTAAGATTTCCCACCACTAGATATCTAATTTACACAACTCCTCCCTTTCCAGTAATTCCTTCTACCAGAAATCAGTTTACCATGAAGTGGAGAGCTAGGAGCCTGGAAACCATTAAATGGGATACGTGAAGAGATCAATCCTGTTTATGTTAGGAGAAATAAATAACACTGCAAACATACTGAGCGGGTTCTGATTTTCAAGTCCTATTTAAAAGTTTCCTGGCCTTTTGACTACCAAGTGGCAAGAAGGTATAAGATGGTAAAATTGTCTTCTACTCTTCCTGCACAGTTTTGCTTACTTTGAAAATCAGTCTCCTCTTTTATTCTATTGCCAATATTCTCATCATGATGCAAAAAGTTAGTAAGTCTTGTTATTCTCCTCATGCCCCAGTGCCAGAATTATAATAGGCAGGCGTATTTTGCCTTGTTCTTATGTGTGTAAGTCTTGGGGAATACTATACTGCATCATTTCACTTTATCAGATTGACATAGAACAAAATCCTGACAACACAGAATTGACAAAAAAATGTAGAAACTGAGAACATTCCTATAATGCTAAATGGAAATATAACTTGGCACATCCTCTTGGAAATCAACTTGTCAATATTTAGAATAGTTGAAGATCTGCATAACTGCAGGCCTAGCAATACTATTTCTAGGAATAAACTCTGCATGTTTTCATAAGCAAACACTTATAAGAATGTTCTTTACATTGGAAATTGGCCAGATTTCCATCAATGATAGAATAGATAAATTGTGGTGTATTTACTACAATAGAATATTCTGTAGAAATTATAATGAATTCATGAGCTCTGCATTCTTCAACATGGGTACATCTTTAAAATACAACATTAAGGAAAAAATTTAAAAAGCTAATTGCAGAAAGATGTGTTCAGTGTAATACTATTTAGGTTATATTTAAAATCATGCAAAACAATCATCTGTGTTGTTTACAGATATGATCTCATATAGAAAGTATATATAAACAAGAATGGAACTGGCAAACACCCAATTCAGGATATATAAGGGTTTTGATAGGATTTACAGATAAATTGGACAAAAAATACAGGAGCTTCAAATACATTTGTAATTTATTTTCTAAAACAAATACAAGAGCTGAAACTAATATAACAGAATGTTAAAATTTTTACAAAGTTGAGTTGTTGGACACATTGACAATGGTCATATTATTCTCTATACTTTCTTATTTTAGAATGTTAGAGAAAAATCACTACTACCGTGGATGGTTTTTCATTCGATAATCATGGTGGAGCTGTTACCAACATCCTTGGCCAATGCCCTGTGTGTGTGTGTGTGTGGGGGGGGTGTCCCAACAAATCAGGACTGGCCACTCCTCACAAAAGAATAAAGCAGTCAGAGAAGCAGATGGCAAAAACAGAAAATGGAACTTTAAATTTCAGAGTGTTACTCAAGGAAGACAGACCTAAGGGCTGTCTTTGGGGTGCCAGTAGCTGTCTTGGGACCACAGCGGGAGAACAAAGGCAAAATCTAGGAATTTGCATAGCACACTGTCTCATCAGTGGTGAGAAGTTGTTAGGCAGAATCTCAGTTTGGTGTCACTGCCTGCGGGGTAATCTCCATTTGCTTCCTAGGATGTGTATCTATGGGCCTGTGATCCAAAGTTTATTTCACAGGATCTTTATTTATCAGATTGGTGAATATGAAATTTAAGACACACTGAAGAGAAAGAACAACTTGAAAAGGGACAGGTCAGAGAGACAGAAAATGGAGTCAGTTAGGTTAATAACTGTGTCCTCCTTCAGAGCATCTTCTATGAGTCAGGCATTATGCTAAGTGTTCCAAGTCAAAGAGTTCCTGTCCTCAGATGACTTAGAATCTACTGGTGGCTCTTCTTAAAGCACATCCTCCCTGACCCCATGGCAAGTAATCTGTACGTACTCATCACCTTTTGCCTTATATTATGGTATTGGGAGTCATGCCATCTTTCCTTCTACAGCAGTGCTACCCAATAGGGCTTTCTGCAGTGAACAAAGGACTCTGTATCTGTTTTATCCAATACAGTGGCCTTTAGTCACCATGTAGCTATTAAACACTTGAAATGTGGCTGAAAAATGAAAATTTTAAACTTAAATAGCTACATGTCAGTGCATTGTAGAATATAAGCTCTGTAAGGACAGGGAGTATGTCTCATTTTTATAGCCCAGACCTCAAGTCCCACTTTTATCCTCAGAATATGTACCAAGACAGGGCTGGGGATGTGGCTCAAGTAGTAGCACGCTCGCCTAGCATGCGTGAGGCTCTGGGTTCGATTCTCAGCACCACATAAAAACAAAATAAAGATATTGTGTCCACCTAAAACTAAAAAATAAATATAAAAAAGTAATATTAAAAACAAAGAATATGTACTCAGACACTGTTTTTATTTTCTTTGTTGTGGTTGTTTATTTGTTTTGTGTGTGATGGGGATCAGACTCAGGGCCTTGCGCATGCTCAGCAAGAACTCTACAATACATCCCCAGCCCCAAGATGCTGTGTCTTATGAAAGACTGGGAAATGCCTGCTGAATGTCAATTCTGGAATTGAGTGCTTGTGATGCCACGAACTAGTGTGTAGTCCAGGGAAATTCACTTCATCTCTGTATATTCATTTATCAGACATGTCCTGTACACCAGTTCTGTGCTAAGGGGATCTAAAGAGAAATAAAACACAGTCCCTTTCCTTGAGAAATTCATGGTCTTGTCTGGCAATAGTTCTATTAGAAATAAAATGAGAAGGTTAATCCTGAAGATTTTTAAGATCTCTTGCAATCCTAACATTCTATGAAAACATTCATTATATTGTTCATTTGTGCCTATAATCACTTTGAGAGTTTATTCAAATGGACAACAACCCAGTAAACTCATTCAAAGCCCTTTGATCTCATTTATTCATTCATTTAACAAATATTTACTAAATACTCTATGGAGTGTGTGTGTGTGTGTGTGGAGAGAGAGAGAGAGAGAGAGAGAGAGAGAGAGAGAGAGAGAGAGAGAAAGGATATCAGGAATTGAACTTGGGTACCCTGTTGAACTACATCTTCAATACCCACCCCTCTTTTGAGATAGGGTCTCAAAATTGCTAAGTTGCCTTGAACTTGTGCTCCTCCTGCCTCCTGAATTGCTAGGATTACAGGGTGCACCACTGTACCTGACTTTTATGGGTGTTTGGCTTCCTTTACCCATTGTTGAGAGAGCAATTCTCGCCTACAGTTTATGGGGATGACGGAACATCCAACGCCTGACATTAGACAGATGAGACTGCGTAGCCATGACATGCCACACAGGGGTGCATGTGGGAACAGAGTGAACCCCCAAATCCTGTGGAGGGAGGATTTTCAGTATGGAGATGACCCCTCCTTTTTGTGGGAAGATATGATTGCTCTGTTTGAATAATTCCATGGGCCAGTGGGGAACCTGCTGCTCAGGGATAAGCAGGAACCAAGCCCCATTTGATAAGGAAGGTTGCGTCACTGGGGAACCTCATCTGTGGAGCATGGGAGCAGGACGAGGAGAGGCGCCTGCAGCTAGGCCAAGTGAGGCCTCCTAATTTTACCAGATGTCAAGGTGATGCATAACACTGACACTTATTTTAGGATTCACACCACAATGAACCAGGTACCATGCAGGGTACCCTCATGAGTGAACCCATAATGAACAAGGTTCTCCTGCACCCATTGGTCTTATAGTTTAAGTTTCAGGGGCTTATTGATGAAATTAGTGAACTGCAATATGTTTTACAGGAGGGACATTCCTTCCACTAACTTTAACCCTGTCAGGTATCTCAGGGCCCAACCGCATGGAGATGGGATAATGGCTCCTTCCGGCCACTAGAGGGCATTTCCTGCTTTCTGCATAGGCTCCTGTTTCCTTGGGTTTTCCTGAAATTGTGAGCTCATGCTCTGATTGAATCCAGCAATCCTCTGGTACATCCACCTCCAAAGATTCCATTTAGTAGGTCTAAGGTCAAGCATGGGCCTCTATGATTTGAAAATATTTCCGAGGTAATTCTGATACATGAACAGAGATTAATAACCAAACTGGTTTAGTAAGACAGTCTACATTCTGATTTTCAGGGATTCCCACTCTGGTATATGAAATGAAAGGATTCTGAGCTGGGGATGTAGTTCATAATAGAGCACTTGTCTAGCATGTGCAAGATCTTGAATTCAATACCCAGTACTTGAAAAGAAAAAAAAAGGAAGGAAGGAAGGAAGAAAGGAAGGAAGGAAGGAAGGAAGGAAAGAAAGGAAGGGAGGGAAAATAAAAGGATCCCTCATGTTCTGTCACATGTGCAGTTAGTGCATCACTTACTAAACAATTATCACTTTTGAATTAAATTTTAAAGCAAAATTTATCATTTTTGGATTCAGCATTTTACTTTATTGGTTTTCAGTGTTCAATTCCTTATTTTTATATAGATTCTCTATGCTCCAAAGGTTAAAATAAAGAATAAGAAAGCAAGCAAAAGTAAAGGAAAACAAGACCTATTTTGGAAGCAAAGCTTTAGATTAACTATGTGACCTGATGAGGTTCTTTAGGAGCCTATGTAGTGACATCCAACACCAACGGTTAATATTGTTAATAAACACCAACGTCTAGCACCATAGTGTGCCCACTGACAATTCATAGAAATCTAACAAATATGCAAAACATTCAATATGATATATTTTTGTGGCATGGAAGTTTCTCCACAAGTGGCTGCAGTATGCCCTGGTCACCTGTAGAGTACAGGACTCCCGGAGGATGTGAGTCCCTCTCCCAGCTCAGCCCAACTCAACTCTGTCTCAGACTTATGACCAATGAGTCACTGTTTCTAGGCCTCGTTGGGAAGACTGAATGTGTATTAAAGTCATCTGTGGATAGTTATGCCTAAAGCAATGTGGCCCAGACCTCACTAGACTCAACCTGTGAGTGCCAACAAGCTCACATTGACATTCATGCTAAATTACAATGATGTTCCACCTGACAAGGAAGCCCTTCCGGCTCTGCTGACTTAAATATAAAAACGAAGAGGTGTTTTGAAGCAAAGTGAAGCTTGTCACCTAAATTCCTAAAGTTCCTTGCTTGGAAAACAGACATGTTGGTTTGGTCTCTAGCCCAGGACTTCCGGCCGGCATGAACCCATGTAAGCGTTGAGAGGAAAGAAGGTGGCCAAAAGAGGTAGAGGATAGGAGGATAGAATATTTTCCTTATCCAGCATCCCCCCCGCCCCATCTCTCTTCAAACCAGACACAAAATTCTGCTCAAAAAAAAAAAAACCAAATATTCTCGAGCATTCACTTTTGCAAATAGGTAACTGAAGGAGTCGTCAGCATGCCAACAACTCCACCCTGAAGAGGGTCTAGGCTCAGGTGGGGCACCCTGCGACAAACAGAGATTAACAGGGTTATCCTTCCCACCTCCTGACTTGTTTCCATCTCATTTATTTTGGAGGAACAGGAAATGAGGAGCCTTAATTGGAAACAACCTGATTTTTCCATCACTTTAACATTGAGTCACTGAATTTTTAAGTGTAAACTTTGAAATGTAAACTTTACTCTCTGTTAACGTTTTGTTGTGGTGATTTTTGCTGTTATTGTTGCTCTGTTTAGATTTGCAAGTGAAACGGGCTCCCCTGGAAATCTTAAGTGAGTTCTTGGGTGATATATTTATGGTTGCTTGTTTTAAAATCAACATAATTATTTGATTATGAAATATTTCATGAGTTAAAAAAAAAAAAGCTAAAAGGAAGACTCCAGGCAGGAGAGCCACAGAGTCGTTTAAGGATTACAGACTTCCTTGCAAAGCAGTTATGCTTAATTATGAAAAATGCACTCCCTGGAAGACAATGAAAATTCATCTAGAAAAAGACAAGTGTTCCTCCTTTAGGTAAGCTGACAGTTCATTTCTGCCCTCCGGTGACTTTAAGAACACACAAAATGCTATTCTGTTCATGAATTGTCAGGAATTTTTTTTTCTCTTTTTTTAAGCTCCTGGGGCTAAATTATAAATGTCTTTTTCCAACCAAGATGATTAAATGTTGAAAGATGGCGTATCTGGTTCTGGGGTAGGGGACAGCAGAGCTGCCAGCTGAGCATGCTAGGACCTTGCCTGGCCTAAGGACTATAAGATGGCATTTTTCTTTCTTTTTTTTTTTTTTTTTAAATCAAGCCAATGTAGGAGGCTCATTTATGGGTCTATGCAAATCAGACATTCCTCAGTGTTTGCTTCTGAATTACTCACTGGTATCACTCACTCTGCTCTACAGGAATAGAACAAGAATTCACCAAATAAAAATTTGAATGAGGTTGTCTGTCCCAATACCCAAGACATCCAACTGGAAGTTTTCTCCAGAAGCATAGGTGTGTCAGGGTGTGGACTTACAAATGATTCTCTTTTGAACTAAACAGGCAATTAGAAATCCCATATCAGATATGCCTACTTCAGATGGGGCAACCAAGAAAGAATAATAACATTTACAAGAAAATGATAACAAATATCTATCATGAAACTCATCTCCTTTTTTTAATAATTGTCCTCCATTTGCAAACTACATTTCTAGGCAAATCAAATTTCTCAAGAGAGTATGAGAAAGTGTAGGCTTTTCTTGTTTTAAGAAGCCAAGCCAAAACTTTAGCAGCTAATAATGACAAGCATCATTTTCCTGAACACCTGCTTGCTACTGATAGGCACTAGCCTAGGCATCTTACACGCTGTATCTCATTTAACTTCCTAACAATCTTGGACGTAGGTATTATTATTTTGCCTATTTGACTGATGGGGAAACCTAGGCTCAGAAAGATTAAGCAACTTGCTCAAGTCACCCAATAGTGAAGGATGGATAGAGCACCCATGGACAGTTGTGTAAGTCCTTTGCTGTCCACAAAGGTGCCCAGCCAGGGCAAGAAACAGACTGACATCCAACTGGTGTTCCACTTACCCACCCAGAAGTGACATTGGCAGTCCCCAGAACAGAACTCGGAGTAGAACCTGTTGAGCGATTCCAGATTGCCCATGCTTCATGCTGTACCCTTGCCAAGCACATTTTCCTACCTCGAGGAGTCCCATGAAATCATGAACTACTCCATTCTTCTCTATTGGCAGGGCTTGGGGATGGGCATAGGGAAAGGATGAGTGTATCTCCTAAAAGTAGATAGACACCCTGTGACTTTTGGAGTAGCCACGTTTTCTTGTTTGATGGGAGGGGCTGTGATTGGGAGCAGCAGCAAACGTTGTCCTGGAAACTGCCAGTGGTCTGACCCGTGGGAGGGCAAACAACTCGTGGGAGTGGAGGCTGCACTGCATGAATGCTACCAAGGCTCTGTTGAGAGACATCACTTCAGAGCAACGAGCCAACAGACAGAATTCTCAGACTGCCTCTACCACCATTTGTACCTTTGGCCAGACGTTTGACCTCAGGGACTTTTACTTTTCCATCTGAAAGTGCAGACAATGATAATAACTAGGAAACATTTTCAAGCAGGCCAAATTTGTCTTTGGTGCTTTAATTATCTATCCAGCTCTTGTTCTTCTACTTCCCCCCTCTCCCACCATTCCTGTTTCCTAATCTTTCTGTGGGGGTGTGGGAAATGGGGAGATGAATAAAAACTAATCACATTATAGATGTTACAGACTAAAAATATTGACTTTCCCTAAACTATCTCCATCCCAAAGGGAGTTTGCCCAAAGGATCCAAATGCTATGGGGGGGGGGGCGGGGAATTTCAGCAGCAGAGAAAGGTCTGGGTTCCTCCTGGAGCCTGTATATATCCAAGTCAAGTGAATAAAGGGTTTGGTGTCCTGGTACAGCTTTGTGAAGTACATTGTGCTTTTAAAACTCACATGTATGCATCTATTTGGTGGAATATTATGCAGCCATCATTAAATGATCATTTATAAATACTATGAGGCAATGTTAGGCTCAACTCCTAGATATAATGTGGAGGTGAAGTGCAGGAGCCCCCAAACATGTGTCAACTATGGAACACAATTACATAAAGACTACATAACCTACGGAGAGCCTGGAAAGTAATATAGAAAAATGAAAACAAATAATTGTTTGGAATGGTGGTGGAATAGTAAATTAAAGAATATCACCATCTGAAGTATATTTAGAAATTCTAAAATAAGGGCTGGGGCAATAGCTCAGAGGTAGAGCACTTGCCTTGGCATGTACAGGGCCCTGGATTTCATCCCCAGGACTGAAAGAGAGAGAGAGAGAGAGAGAGAGAGAGAGAGAGAGAGAGAGAGAGAGAGAGAGAGAAATTTCATAGGTAATTAAGTTCCCTATTGTCATAATTCGTAATTTTTGTTAGCTGCAGGACAGGCTGAATAAGTGTTAGCTACAGGGTAAATATGAATAAATACCCAACCTCCACACTTCCTTAGCCCTTGCTTTCCATTTGTTTATCTCAGAGGCTGAACACCCAATCCCACCCTTCCTTAACCCCATTTCCTCTTGCTATTTCAAAACCCACACCTGGTCCCTGCTTGGCCTGCCTGAAGGCAGAAAATGACACCCTTAGCAACTACTAAGTGACAGTAACTGTCCGCCAATTAGGCATCGCTTGCAGACCCAGAGACCCTATTAGATTTTGGCTATAAAAAAACTTTCTTCTGCAGGGCTCTTTCTCTCCTCTCTTTCAGTCACCACCACAATAAGATCTCTTGGTCACTCCGAGTGTCGTGGTCACTTTCCTTTCCATTTTCAGACTGGTGATATATCTTATCTTTCACTTGGCACAGGCATTTTTAAGATTTAACATTTCTGTAAAGCTCTTAAATATTGTTTTTGGGCAATATAAACATACTATGTCATCAACCAAAAGCTCTGGGATCTTTATATTGAGATGGTGTGTTTAAGAATTTGTCAAGGTTCTTTTAAAAAGGGACTCCGGTCAAATAATATGGGGCAAGATTGTGGTGATCCTGAGGACAGAGAACAGTATGGGTACTTTTGTACTTCAGAGCATTTATTTAGAAATAAATCAGAGGTAGAGGCTTCGTCGAGATTTACGGATTGAATGAATGAGTCATTTCCTGAAGTGTTTGGATGATTCTGGAATCTACTGTAGCTTAACCACCACCTTTGCAGGGGTTTCTGAATGAGCATTCACAAGTGCCTATTAGGTAGAGAACTAATAATTATGTCATCTCCATCTCCCAAATAAAGGATAGGATTCTTCCTGTAAATGTCATTTGTGCCCTAATCTAAAGGGGAAAAAAAATAGATGAAATTTCAGACACTGCAACTACCTTTCCACTTGATGGGCTTTAAAGCTTTTTTTCTCCAGCACACCTAGAGTTTCTGATCTTCTGGAACCTCCCTCCTGTCCTTCCCCCTTGGAAAGCAAACTTGTCCAACCCTAGACTATTAAAGTTAGGAGGAAGCTGATGAGGCATATGGTCAACTGGCTCTTTTTACATGAGAAAATTGGGATTCAGAAGGTGAAGTGACTTGCCCTAGGTCACATGACATTTTAGCAGTAAAATCAGGACACTTTCTTTTTTTGGGAACTTGTCCTTTTCTGAGATCTGCCAATTCAGTCTATAAACTTAAATCAATAGGGCCTCTCATTCCTATTATAAAAATAATGTGTACTTGCTGAATGAAATATAACAATATAAAAATGTTTAAAGAAGAACCTAAAAATTATTCATGATTCCACCACTCAGAGATAAGCAGTGTTAACATGTGCGTATTTCTGGTCCTTTAGGCACTCCTTCAAGGGGACAGGATTTTAGGGTAGCAAGTGTGCAGAAGGTGAGGGACACTGAGTTCTGACCAAGAGTGGGGTTACTGTGGTACATGAACAGCCTTGGCATATCACACTCAGGATCGTTATGAGAGAGGACTTACATCATGTCCATCACTGGTCATCTCCATCTTAGGTATATCAGTCTCCAGAACTGTGAAAGAAAAGCCTCTGTTGCTTTGGCTATTTACTCTATGGAATTTTTTTGTGGCAACCCAAGCTGACTAATCGATTTTAGAACAAAGAAATGGAGTGCTGCTATGTAGCAAATATTTAAACATGCAGAAGTGACATTGGACCTGGGTAACAGGTTCCAGGGCTGGAAGTCTGAGATCAGGGTGCCAGCAAGGTTGGGTTCTGGTGAGGGCTGTCTTCCCAGCTGCAGATGGCTGCCTTCATGCCGCATCCTCTCTCACCTTTTGTTTTAGAGAGAAAGATCTCTGGTCTTCTTCATAGAAGTGTGCTAATGCTTGAGGGCCCCACTCTCATGATTTGATTCCTCTTGCTACCAACTGAGACTTTCTGCAAAATTTACTTGCCAATAAATTGTGAACATTTTCCCTCATCAATAAATATTCCCCTAAAACTATATTTTTAGTCTCTCTGAAAGAGTCCACAAAATGCATACATCATTATTTATTTAATGAATCTCCTATTTTTGGAAATGTATGATGTTTCCAATTTTTTACTATTAAAAACAAGACTGTAATAAACACCCTTGAATAGTTCTTGAATATTTGCACATATCTCCTCCTGTTTCTTTTGGACAAATTCTTAGAATTGCTGGGTGAAAAAGTATAAATATGTTAAAGGCATTTGACATGCATTGCCTGGTCAACTCCAGAAAAGTTGTTTTAGTGTTCAGTTCTACTTATCAGAGTTGGGCTCTTTTTTAAGCTCACGGAAATTCAGACCTCAGCCCCTCCTCTTATTTAGGCTTCATTAAATTACTTCAATCACAAGGAGCTACAGGATTCTGTTACTAAGAGAGGGAAGTTTCCGAAAGGAAGAGGCAGAACCTATTCATGGGGTTTTTCTTGTGTTTCCTACTCAAGATGGAGCTCAGCAACATTCAAACATCTCCTATGTTCTCTTGCATTACTTTGATGTTCTGAGAAGTTCAGTATTTTTGAGCTGACCCCTTTCACTTAGACTAAGAGAAAAATAGAGAGCTTTGTCCACAGAGACAGGTTCAGTGGACTGATAGCTTCTGAGCCCTTGGGTGACTTCCAATGATCAGACATGGTAAAACCAGAAAAGTAGCCAATCAGCCCCTTTCCTCTTTCACAGGCTCAAATCTAATGTCTTTTCCTACTATGAGACACTCTTCTCTAATAAAAACAGTAAACATCCTTCAATCAAACTTTCTGAATCAGAAGGGACTTCTCACTGGAATTTTGCAAGCATTACATGTTTTTTTTTTTATCCCTTTATTCTAAATATTTAAAGATTCTATCTACCTTCAGGGAAAAGCATTCACATATCCTACTGTAATCTGCTTACTTGTTCCTCCTTAAAGAAAGAAAATAATGCCAGCCATGATGAACACATACCTATAATCCCAGCAACTTGGGAGGCCGAGGTAGGAGGATCACAAGATTGAGTTCAGCCTCAGCTATTTAGCAAAACCCTTGGCAACTTAGTGAAAACCCATCTCCAAAAATATAAATAAAATACATAAATAAAAATAAAAAGGACTGGGGATGTAGCTCAGTGGCAAAGTGCCCCTGCGTCATTCAATCCCCAGTACTCCAAAAAAAAAAAAAAAAAAAAGGAATAAAAAATAGGAACACTTATAGAGCACCTACTATGTATAAGCAGTATAGTTAAATATTTTGTGCCATTTTGTTACTTTATCTTTGTAACAGCCTTCTGTTGTATGTTATTATGTCCATTATACAGAGAAAGGAACAGAGTCACAGAGAATTTGAATAATTAATAACTGCTGAGCCTGGCTCCAGAGACCACACGGGGCTTTTGCCTCTCTTTCCAATCCTGCCTGGGATCTCCCATCAAACCCCTGCCTCTTTTGTTTAATAATAGCAAAAGAGACAGACTTCTGTGGACAGGGTCATCCTCAGTTATCACAGTGGCCCTGGATGTTCAGATTTTGGCCAGATCTTTCTCCCCTCCCTCCATTCTCTTTTTTTTTGTTTATCTAATTTTATCTGATTTCATCTCTTCTTCCCTTGTCTGGATGTGGTTTTTGGCTCTCTGGCCTGTGGTTAAAAAACCATGACATCATTGTGGTTCAGAGTGGCTCAGTCCCTCTCCTTGACTCTCAGCCCAGTATTCAGGCTGACAAAGGTCACTCTCTATTTTAGTTGCAGCTAGAGTTAATGATGATTGTGATAGCCACAGGGTGTCATTCAGGAGACAATACACAAAATCAACTTAGTAAGTGCATTTCATACCCATGAAAGGTATTTTCATTACTCCAGTAGACAACAGAAAGACTTTTACTTGGAAGCCTCCGGGAGGCAGGCGACAGGGCGCTTATCATGTCATTGGCATGTGGGTGTCTAGTCTCTTCAGGAGAACTTCTCACTTGTTGTTCACCTTTCCTCCAGGGCCCACAGATGTGCTCTCCTGCCAATGGGACATTGAGATGAGAAGTCAAGGGAGCAGATTCAACTGGGGTTGCCATGAGGCAGGGCCAGGTGTGTAACTGGCTGCTCACCGCTGGTTAGCTGCCAGGCAGAGGTCTGTGCTGTCTGGACAGTCCAGACCCGGAGACTAAACTTCTTCCTGTGGAAGGGAGTCTTCTGCCTTGACAGTGCTGGTGCCAGAATATTGGTCAGAAATCCCTTCAGGAAAGAAATATCAATCTACTTGAAAGTGAAAGTCATCTCTTTCACCTACATTTTTCAGTTATATTTGATAGCAGTTCTGGATACCAAAGACAGGTCTTATCTATGGTCTATGCTGTGGTTCTTTGTAATCCTCCAAATGTGCTGCTGATTTCACACAAGGTACCCTGTCTGACTGGAGTCTCTTGGTTTGTACTTCTTCTTATAAAACATTTTCTCTCTCTTTCTGTCTCTATGTATACATATGTACACACACATACACATACGCACTATACACAACATATCATGCATATGTATTCCCACACACATATGTATAGAGACATGTCTCATGTCTTTTTTGCTTTTTTTTTTTTTTTTTTTTTTTGCATTGCTGGGGACTAAACCTGGGGCCCTGTGCATGCTAGGCAAGCACTCTACCAATGAGCCACATCCCCAGTCCTTCCCTCTTTTCTTATCCTCACTGTCTCTCCTTCAAAGGAAACAATGCTATTTCCATGACTCCATGTGTCCTCCACAGTTTTACCAATGCTCACATGATCCTGTGTAAATGAATACATACACACATAAATATGTTTATGATATATATTTATTATAGAGGTGCATGTAATTTTTTTCTTACAAAGATGAGATCATATTATATTTACTTCTGCATTATGCTTTCCTTACCTGGCATTCCTTGTGATAATCCCTTTAAGTCAACCAGGATAGCTCCAATTCAGTTTTTCCAATTCAGCTTCATTATATTCTATGGTGCGACAAGACTATAACCTGGACATTCACATTATTTCTAGATTTTTGTTGCCAAGACCAATGCAGTGATAAGAATCTTCATATTTAGTCTTATGCATTTTTTTTTGGCAGTGCAGGGCTAGATAAAAGTTCTCTCTACCACTGAGCTATATCCCCAGCCCTTTTTAGATTTTTGTTTTGTTATGTTTTTATTTTATTTTGTTTTATCCACTTTTGATATTAATTAGGCCAGATTCCCAGGAATGGAATTCTGGATCAAAGCATACACACATTTTAGTGAGAGTTACCTGTTTTGTAGATAATCTTTTTTTTTATACCTGGGATTGAACATGAGGTGCTTAGCCACTGAACCACATCCCCAGCCCTTTTTTGTATTTTATTTTAGAGACAGGGTCTCACCAAGTTGCTTAGCACCTTGTTAAGTTGCTGAGGCTGGCTTTGAACTCTCCATCCTCCTGCCTCAGCCACTTGAGGGGCTGAGATTACAGGTGTGCACCACTTCACCCAGCTTTGTAGATAATTATTTTCTAATTAAGTTTTAAATAAGTGTTTGTATAAAATATAGTGGATTCTATTTTTATCATTACTTGAATTAAGATTTTTCTAGATACAAAAATTCTAGGGCTGGGAATGTGGCTCAAGCGGTAGCGCGCTCGCCTGGCATGCGTGCGACCCGGGTTCGATCCTCAGCACTACATACAAACAAAGATGTTGTGTCCGCTGAGAACTAAAAAAAAAAAAAAAAAATTAAAAAAAAATTCTAGTGTGGACAGTTTTTAACCTATTCATTATGTTCATTACTTCTCTTGTGATAGAAGTTTTTACTTTAAATAATCACATCATCACCTCCTCTCCCACCTAATCCTTCTGACTAATACTTACTCAGCTTCCCGGAGATCAGCTCAAATGCAGAAGTCAGCTCCTGCGTATCTACTTCCCTAACCCGCCCTTCCTCCTATAATTCCCAGGCAGAGGTAATCTCTCTCCAATGCACAAACCAATTTATCATATCATATTGTACTTGTCTGAGTTTGTCAGCTCCACTGGACTGCAAGTTTCTAGAAGGCAGAATCAGCATCTCATTTACCTTTATTAAATCTGGCATCCAACACAGTGCTTTAACATCTCATCAAAGGACACATGTTCAATGTAAATTCTTACTTTATTACCATTTAAATGGTTTTGTCAGTGCTTCTAAAAAAACAAACTGAAAACGAAAATTGAGTTAACTCAATATTTCTGAATGAGAAGGCATCAAAGCATATTTGGGTGATTAATAAGTAGTTAGAAATAGAAGTTCATTTATTTTTTTTACCACAGACTATAAATTAGTACGTAGAGGAAGATAAGCCAAGAGACAATATGGGCTGGGGTGTAGCTCACTAGTGGAGGACTTGGTTAGCATGTGAGAGGCCCTGGGTTTAGGGCCATAGCACAGCGGGGGGTGGGGTGGGGGAAGAACCAATCTGCATTTTGATAGACATTAAGTCCCTATCCAAACATACAATGTCTGAATGTGTGATGGTCATGCTTTTGAGAATATAAAATATTGACACTGACATCACAGCTCTTAGGTGACACCTTCTCCCAGGATACTCTGTGGCTGTATGAAGTCTCATTTGCTATTTTCCCATCAGAAAGCATTGCACTAGGTAAAATTTCCTGTAGGATGTGTATATAATGTAGAAATTGATATGCTCTCATGTCTTATTTTCTTATTTTCATCTTTTGTTTACCTCACGATTATTGAGGAAACAAGTTTGAGAATACAGGTATTTAAAATGAAAGGCTTGACTACATAATTCTTTATTAAAAGGCTTTAAAAAAAAGTCTTAACAGATTCAACTTGGAAACTATTGGAATAAAAATATTTGAAAAGAGGATTATCTCTGAACTTAGTATTTGTTCATGTTTCTGAGGTATTTATGGTTTGGAAGACAATAGTGAACTTACAGTTATCTAGAGTTGAAGTTCAATTTGGCTTAAATCAGCATGTAGTTCCTGGAGGATAATAGATGTGCATTAAATGTATATTGGATGAAAGATTGATGAATTGTGGTAGCTGACAGCCTCATTTATAACTTTGTTAACTCGTGGATTTACAGTTGTTTTAAAATGCTCACATCCAACATTCTCTAGCTGATGGCTTGAAAAAAAAAAAGTTGATCCCTAAAAAGGGCAATTGGCAGAAGCAAATATTGCTTAAGGGCCCTGAAAGGAAACCTGTGTTTGGACTCTTTCCCCCTTGGCAATTTAGAGCAGTTTCTAGTGACAAGCTCATGGTAGTATTTTTTTTTTTTTTTTTTTAGCACTAGCTCACGTAAATTTTGTATGTTTTTGTTCCAACTATAAATAAACTAAAAAAACAAAAAAAATAAGTCTCCAAACTTTGAATCCAGAATGTGGGTGTTTGTCTATGTTATTGGGCAAAAGATAAGAATAATAAACAAGGTGTGAAGTTTAATGTGGGCAGCAATTTTAAAAAACACAAAATGATTTCAATCTTGTGACATCTTTCTTTCAAGGCATTTGGATGGTAAACCAGGGAATAAAGTTCACTTATAGAACCTGTTAAACAGAGAGAGTATCAATTCTTCAGCAATAAATTAAAATATAAAGTGTTGCATAATCTTCCCTTCAGCCAATATTCCACTCTCCCAACATCTGGAAACTGGGCAGGAGAAGAAGCAAGCTGCTTTTAATTACTCTTGGAAACCAAAGATTGTTTAAACTTTTAAGGTATGAGATAGAACAAGGGAGAATATTAAAAATAGCAGCTTTCACAAACCCCTCACAGATCTGTTGCATGAAAGATAAATGAAAACAGACAGCTCTAGTTTTCTTCTTTTGCCTTTGGCATCATTTTCTAAATGCTTGATCTTGATGGAAAATTGTTATTTTGTTGACAACCTCCGTAAAGACTCTGATTCCTCCATGCCTACTGGAGAAAGAAACCAGTCTACTGGTCTACCCCACAGGTAGGTAGCTGAATCTCATACCTGGGCATGATGGAAGATGAAGAGAAGACAGCCTGGTTCTCAGAGGCACTTAATGCAAGTGACATTTGGTACAATTAATTTACAGGTAGTTGGAATAAAAAGATGAATCCAAGGCAAAGATAACCTCCCAGAACTCTTCTTTCCTTCCAGGGTCTGGACTTCATTCTTCTGGACCAGGGATTTGTTTCTATTGAAATAAGAATGCAAAAACTATCCTGCTATTCAAAGTACTGTAGTTTTCAGAACCCTGAATTCAGACCCTGCCAAATTTGTTTCCTTTTTAAGCTAGGAAACTCTAAGGCTGAATCATGAGGCTTCCCCAAGACTTCCTAGGTTGGAGGAAATTGTGTCTCTGTGAGTTCTTCATGAGGCTTCTTCCTAAGCAGGTGGAACAGATGAAAATAGTGCATGGTGAACTGAAGCAGCCAGTTTCTCTGGTATATGAACATGTGTCCTGTAGCAAGGACACCCTGAACTCCAGATTCCTTTATTCTATATTGGTCCTGGGAAGACAAACCTAATGTGATCAGACTCTAGGGATCTAGCCTTATAGTCACAGTGTTCTCATGTATAGTCAGGACAGGTCTGTTGAGTACCTGCTTTTAGTTCTAGGCATTGTGCCGGACTCTAGGACAACAACCATGAGCAAAACATGCACATTTTGCCCTCAGAGATCTCATGTTCTAAGAAAGAGAGGCTGAGACTTTCAGCAGCAATTATGTAAGCCTTGGGATCAACAAGAGGAAGTACTTGGGAAGAGAGTCTCACCTTTGATTGTGGCCCATCCCATTCCTTCTCTGTTTCTTTGTAAAGGTAAAATTTCTAAGCTGATTCTAAGCCGCAAAGCCTGAGTTAAAGTGTAAGAAACCGGGCATTGTAATGCTTCTAAACTACGGGGCCTGGGTTAAAAAGTAAAAGACTAGGTATTGTTAAAATTCCTCTGCTACCCCCAAAACCTGTAATCCCTGTAGCTGTTAGGACAATACCTGGACTGCCCAGTAAATATTTCTTCTGGTCCCCTGGTTTTTCAATAGCTAAGGGCTCCAAGTAGCACAGCACGTAAGCATCTAGGCTCCAAAACCAATCAGTTTAAATGTGTACCCCGCTTAGAAATGACCAATCACCCCTGCCCAGACTGTTCCCGCCAATGAATGGACTAATCATGTCTCAGAGTTGTTGTTCAATTTTCCCGCGCCTCATGATGATTTGTTCTGATGTTTGCAAAGCCCCCCGCCCTCTCCAAAAAGTGTACTTAAGCTCTGCTTGACCTCTGCTCTGGGCTCTGGGCTGCTCTCCTTTCTTGAGTGGGCACAGAGCCCCAGCATGCTGGTTCAATAAAACTCCCCCCCTGCTTATCGCATGAAGCTGGTCTCTTGTGGTCTCTTTCTCCGACGCTTCGCCGGACCCTTACACTTTCAGAGAAGGTGCCTTTGTGATTGGACATAGTTGCTGAGAGCCATTGCCAAGTAGGAATGACACATGGCAATTTCTTTGTCAGCCTACTCCATGTTGCTTAGAGGAAGGACTCTCCATTGTGGAAATGGGCTTGCCTTTGGACCCAGGTCATTTGCAGTGACATTGCATGTATGCTTGAGTAAGGTGACCTTGCTCAAGGACCAGGGCGGATCCGGGTATAGGGTGGATCAGATTTTAGGGAGTATCCTGCTCCTTGGGTTTAGGGCGGTTCCAGGTTTAAGGTGTACCCTGCTGGGAATAGGGCGTATCCTGCTGCCTCAGGCACGCCTGCTCCTTGAGTTCCCGTTGAGTTCTCACCGGATTCAGAGAGTATTGGGGATTCAGAACGTGAATTTCCCCAGAACGTGTGTAGAGTGCCGATGTGAGTTGGGGAATAAAGAATTGCTGTTTGAATCTACAAGGCTGTGAGTGGCTCATGATTTTGTGCCCAGCCAGACTGCGGCACATAGTCTGTGAACATAGAAAATTAGCAAATTGGAAATGATGGTCAATTATCTCCAATGTTTTCCATGTACATTAAACACTGGCTTTGTTGCAGTAACAGCCTTTTCCACTTTAGGAAAGCAAACAGAATCAAATGTCATCAAATTAGTGACGAGAGCTCTCCATGCTGGCAAGCATTCTCAAACACTTTTCCTATCTGAAGATGTGCACAGTCAAAAGGCTAGGAGAAGAGGCCAAATGTGAAACTGTGTTAGTGTCACATTCACAAAGATCTTTCTTGGTCCTCAGGTGTACTGTTTTCTGGACTATGCAGTTTGAACCCTGAATGCTTCTGATTGCAAGCCAAAAAGAGTTGCCTAGAAAATGAAACTGTCCCTAGATGAGACTTTCCACCCGATTCTAGTCTTTGTGAGCAATGATGACCTCTTGCTTAATCTTCTACCATCTTCTACACAACAGTACTCAAGAGCAGGGCCTGAGATGAAGATTCATGTGCAGGTAATGTACTGAGAAAGGGCCTCTCTAAGGCCAGGGAAGGAAGTAAGAGAAGTAGACAAGGGAGTGAGGGAAGGATCTAAGTAAAGGTACAGCTTAAGGTAAAGTCCCAGCTTCTGCCTGATCCTTTAGAAGAGCAGCTCAGGAGTAGGAATTATGCCTCAGTCTGTCCTAACTAAAGGGCAATCCTTGGTAGAGTATTTACTTTGCATGCACAAGGCACTAAGTTTGATCCTCAGTACCACATAAAAATAAAATAAAGGTTTATTTTTAAAAAGGACAATCTGCCTTCCAATATACGGTCTAGTAATGGATAAGGCACCAGTCCCTAACTGTAATAAATAAAGATCAGGGATGTGCAAGAGAAGAGGAAATCAGAAAATGAAATCTTGGTAGGAGGGGTTTAGAAGAGATGTTCAAAGGAAGTGACTTGGGAGTTAGATGTCACAGAATGAGCAGGGCATCAGTGAGTAGAAACAAGAGAACATTCCTAACTGAGTCAAGTCAAGGAGAAAGGGCCAGACCAGGTCATCCAACTTGTCCAGATTCATCCAGGGGTCATTTGGGAAATAAATTTGGAAAAGAAGTTTGGGGCCAGATTTTTTTTTTTAAATCTTAAATGGGATACTTGAATTACATTTTTTTTTAGATTTGGGTCATCACTGAAAGTTTTTGGGAACAGAAACTACATGATTATAATCGTTTTGTTCTGGGACATACTAGAATTCCTGACACATGTGAGGCTCTTTGTAAATGTTTATTGGAAAGAACTGGATAACTAATTTCCTTACATATTAAAAATGAAGGTAGTTAATTAGATTTGCTCTTAAATTACAATCATATAAATTGTTGTCCTGAAGAATTTTTTTTCAATAAGGAAAAGCAGCAACTGTTCTGAATCTATAGATGGCAGTGTAAATGGAAACAGCTAAAAATGAAAAGAGATATTTTGGTAATTCAAAAGAATTCAACCATCAAGCAATAAGATATAAGACTGGATTCTATGACGCCTAATGAGGTTAGAGCAAAAGATAGCTCTCCTTTAAAGAATTTTACATAGCAAGTCAAAGATAAAGGCTCATAAAGTATCCTGGAGCAGAAAAGATCCAGGTAATATTGTGAAAAACAAAAACAAACAACAACAAAACCCTACAACACTTGAGGCACCCTTGCCCTTGAATGCATCAGAGCAAGATTTGGGTACTATATGGTCTGGAAAATTGAAGACACCTTTTGTTACAATTTTGTTTACAGGCCTTATAAAAAGGAAAAAGGAAAGAAGAACAGAATTTCATGGGAAGATATTTTAGAGTAATAATGACTTGTACATAGTTGATGTTCAATAAATATTTACTAATAAATGTAGGTGCACAGAAATGCTAGAAACCACTATAGCTTAAAAAACAAGAAAGTGGCCAAAAGAATAATTTGTCATTCTGCTGTTTGTGTAAATCTGTTGCAGGGGAGGAGGTTTGATGGAAAATTCCATCAGACAGTCTATGAAATCTGCTATGCCAATAGACGCATTTCATAAAATGAGTGCAAGCAGTCTTTCTTCATATGTGTGCCATGCCTGTATCACAGAATCATCTACTCTAGTCCCAAATGATTGGACCAGGGATTAGCTCTTAAGCAATGGGAAGTAAGGTCAAGTGCCTAGGAAATCGTATGGAGTGAAACTCTGCCTAACGAAGTGCTCCATATTGAATGGTGATGATACCCACAGACTGATCCTAGGACAACTAGAGCTATTCAAATTATTAGAAGTCACTGTTTCTTCCTCCCCTGAGTCCGCTGCACTCAAACATTTGTATTTTAAAGGACTGGATTAAGGCTTCCTTAACTTCATGGTTTTTACAGTAAGTCCACATCACATAGGGTATTTCAGTATATCTTCTAGCGCAACTTGAGAGAAACAAATTTACAGATTTTAGTTAAAATATGTATTTTATGTTTGGAGTCATGAAAAGGGAACTTGTCTATTCTAATAGATCAACTTTTAAAATTATCTTGCTGTCTCTGAAAACTTGCTCTGTGGGTCAGATTTTCCCTACTCCTTGGATAAAATTTAGGATAAGACTCAACCTTTCTGGTGATTCTTAGATAATAGAGGTCTTCCCTGACTTCCATCAAAAATGGCCTCTTTGGTAATTTATTATTACCAGGTCAGTGTGCTTAAAACAAATAGACAAACAAAGCCCTTTAACCAGGAACTCAAATTAAAAGCTCTCTCTCCCCTAGCGAGGGCCCATGGCAGGCAAAGTAAAATGGACAAAACAGTGTTTTCTTTCTGTACCTTCAAATTCCATCCTGCCCACTAGTTAACCACAGAGTCTGACCAATCTAGGTGGGAGCAGGGAAAGGGATCAGAAAAGGTTTCCCTCTCTCCCTCCCTTCTTTCCTTCCTTCCTTCTTTCTTTTTTTTTCCTTTTCTCCCATTCATTCTCTTTCTCTTTCTTTCTTCTTTGTCATTTATTTTTATTTTTTTAATTTTGAGACAGGGTCTCACTAAGTTGCCCAGGCTGGCCTTGAACTTGCAATCCTACTATCTCAATCTCCTGAGTTGCTGGAATTACAGGTGTGAGCCCATGCACCTGGCCAGAAAGTTTTTTCTTAACTTGGTGGGAGTACAGTCTCTGCTTCTATCATGTCCCCTACTGTACTTCCAGGGGCTACTTAGGTGAGCTGTTGCTCTTTAGACTCATCAGGCATAAATCAGACCTGGGTCTGTTACATATCCCAAAACATCCACCTCTCCTTGAAGCTCCTCCCTCTGGCCTTCAGGTGACAAATTTATTATTACCAGGTCAAAGGGGCAGAGAAGAGCTGTGGGACTCACACTTAGATCTCTCTGAAAGATTTTTCTTTCTAATCATCAGGTCTCTGGCCATTCTTATTTTCTGGTAGCACTTTTATGGCAAGTTCTGTGGTGCATTCTTGGCAAAATATACCAGTTTATGCCTAAGAGCCTCACTTCTAAAACATATAAAGTCTACAAATTGACACAAAAATGCTAGAGACTAATATGGAATGATGAAGACTAAGTCAAAAAGCTAAAGACAATCTTTAGTGCTGGGCACATAGTGAATGTTGAATGAATGCTGTTTTTATTGTTGTTATTATTATTATCATCATTGAAAATCCTTTCATCTGTTTATGAAGAAAAAGGTGGAGATTTGAGCATCTCAGTTGTATATAATATTTCAATAAATATTTGAGATCCTCTTAGCACCTGTGATCTTTAAAAAATTGATGCCTATATATGAAATGACAACCCTAGTACTTATTCTTTTACTACTTTCCATTAAAAGCTATCTCACTCTTCTTGGCCGACCAGGGATGACAATCTACTAATTAGGCTAAGAGGGGAAGAATGACAGATTAAAAAAAAAATACAGACCTTGGAGAAGAGGACCATCAGGACAAGTGCATGAATTTGAACTACTCCACTTCTTAGGATTCATTTGCCCCTTACTCAAGTCCCTTCCTCAAAAACATGGAGTTTCATAATCTTTGCTGCAATAATCACACCCCTTCATTTGAATATTTCTCATGATTTGTTTTTTAGTTTGTTAGTTTTTATTATCTTTTTTATTTTTTAATTTTTTAAATTTTTTTTTGGGGGGGATATAATTTCTCATTTTTCTGAGTGTACAGGTTGCAGAATTACATTGGTCATGCAGTCACATACATACCCACAGCAATAATAATGTCTACTTTATTCTGTTGTCCTTCCCTTCCCCGCTTCCCCTTCCCTCCCCTCCCATCACATCTCTCTACCCAATCTAATGTGACACACTTCTTTTTTTTTCTTTTTTTCCCCCCTCACATCTTCATACCTGTATTCTGTATAATGAAGGGGGTTTCCTTCCCTCCTTCCCTCTTCCATGCAATTCCCATTCTCCCTCCTTTTCCCTCCCACCTCTCTTCTCATGGTCTTCCTCCCTACCCCATTTTGAGTGACCTCCCTTATATCAGAGAAGACATTGGGCATTTGTTTTTTTTGGGGGGGGGAATGGCTAACTTCATTTAGCATAATCTGTTCTGATGCCATCCATTTCCCTGCAAATGCCATGATCTTGTTATTTTTTAGTGCTGAGTAATACTCCATTATGTATAAATGCCACATTTTTTTAATCCATTCATCCATTGAAGGGCATCTAGGTTGGCTCCACAGTCTAGCTATTGTGAATTGTGCTGCTATAAACATTGATGTGGCTGTGTCCCTGTAGTATGCCGTTTTTAGGTCTTTTGAGTATAGTCCAAGAAGAGGAATAGCTGGGTCAAATGGTTTTTCCATTCCCAGTTTTCCAAGGAATCTCCACACCGCTTTCCAAATTGGCTGCACCAATTTGCAGTCCCACCAGCAATGTATGAGTGTACCTTTTTCCCTACATCCTCGCCAGCACTTGTTGTTTGACTTCATAATGGCTTCAATTCTTACTGGAGTGAGATGGTATCTTAGAGTAGTTTTAATTTGCATTTCTCTGATTGCTAGCAATGGTGAGCATTTTTTCATGTATTTGTTGATTGATTGTATATCCTCTTCTGAGAAGTGTCTGTTCAGGTCCTTGGCCCATTTGTTGATTGGGTTATTTGGTTTTTTTGTTGTTGTTGTTGTTTAACTTTTTGAGTTCTTTGTATATCCTAGAGATTAGAGCTCTATCTGATGTGTGAGGGGTAAAAATTTGTTCCCAGGATGTAGGCTCCTATTCACTTCACATATTATTTCTCTTGCTGAGAAAAAACTTTTTAGTTTGAATTCGTCCCATTTGTTGATTCTTGGTTTTAATTCTTGTGCTATAGGTGATTATTAAGGAACTTGGGGCCTAACCCCATGTGATGGAGATTAGGGCCTACTTTTTCTTCTATTAGATGCAGAGTCTCTGGTTTGATTCCTAGATCCTTGATCCATTTTGAGTTAACTTTTGTGCATGGTGAGAGATAGGGATTCAATTTCATTTTGTTACATATGGATTTCCAGTTCTCCCAGCACCATTTGTTGAAGATGCTATCCTTCCTCCATTGCATGCTTTTGGCACCTTTGTCTAATATAAGGTAGTTGTAATTTTGTGGGTTGGTCTCTGTGTCCTCTATTCTGTACTATTGGTCTACCAGCCTGTTTTGGTGCCAGTACCATGCTGTTTTTGTTACTATTGCTCTGTAGTATAGTTTAAGATCTGGTATAGCAATACCACCTGTTTCACTCTTCCTGCTTAGAATTGCTTTAGCTATTCTGGGTCTCTTATTTTTCCAGATGAATTTCATAATTGCTTTTTCTATTTCTGTGAGGAATGCCATTGGGATTTTGATCGGAATCACGTTGAATCTGTAGAGTGCTTTTGGTAATATGGTCATTTTAATAATATTAATTCTGCCTATCCATGAGCAATGTATATATTTCCATCTTCTAAGGTCTTCTTCTATTTCTCTCTTTAGGGTTCTATAGTTTTCATTGTATAGATCTTTCACCTCTTTGTTGATTCCCAAGTATTTTATTTTTTTGAGGATATTGTTAATGGGGTAGTTTTCCTCATTTCCATTTCAGAGGATTTGTCACTGATATACAGGAATGCCTTTGATTTATGGGTATTGATTTTATTTCCTGCCACTTTGCTGAATTCTTTAACTAGTCCTAGAAGTTTCTTGGTAGAACTTTTTGGATCTGCTAGGTTGTAGGATCATATCATCAGCAAATAGTGCTAGTTTAAATTCTTCTTTTCCTATATTTATGCCTTTAATTTCTTTCATCTGTCTAATTGCTCTGGCTAGTGTTTCAAGAACTATGTTGAATAGAAGTGGTGAGAGAGGACATCCCTGTCTTGTTCCAGACTTTAGAGGGAATGCCTTCAATTTTTCTCCGTTTAGATGATGCTGGCTTGAGGCTTAGCGTAGATAGCTTTTACAATGTTGAGGTAAGTTCCTGTAATCCCTAGTTTTTCTAGTGTTTTAAACATAAAGGGATGCTGTATTTTGTCGAATGTTTTTTCTGCATCTATGAAGATGATCATATGGTTCTTATCTATAAGTTTATTGATGTGGTGAATAACATTTATTGATTTCTGTATGTTGAACCAGCCTTGTATCCCAGGGATGAAACCCACTTGATCATGGTGTACGATCTTTTTGATATGTTTCTGTATCCGATTTGCCAGAATTTTATTGAGGATTTTTGCATCTATATTCATTAGAGATATTGGTCTGAAATTTTCTTTCTTTGAAGTGTCTTTGTCTGGTTTTGGAATCAGAGTTTTTTATTATAATCAATGCCTCTTGCTGTCCCCACCACATCATTGCACATGGCATGTGCTTTACGAGGCAACTACAGCTTATTTTGAGGTTGTAACCTAGATAACCCTCAAGTTTAGATCTTCCCAATATTGACATGAGCCACGGACATTGTGAGTGGGAGAACTTTAATTTCATGTCTCTATAGGGAAGAACTAAACTCTAAGCTAGACTTACCACACTAACTAGGAGGTAGACACCCAGGAGGCTAGTAGGAGAACATATCCTCAAGACACTTCATGATGAATGAATGACCTGGGGAAAAAAATTAAAGAAACTGCATGATCTTAAGGGTTGGTCTCGCCTCAAAACAGGCTTCAGTTGCCTCACATGCACTCGCCATGTGCAAAGATGTGAAGGCAGTTTATATGCAGTGCCTCCTACGCTGGCAACACCTCTGCCATCAATTCAGAGAAATTCCTGGCCCAGATGCCAGACATACTGAGTCACCTGGAATCTATGGCCACCCACACCTTCCATTGCTGGCTGTGTGTTTCAAAAGGTGACTTAAATAATTTGCCTCTGGGGGATGGTTTGTACCATACATAGAAAAAAAGATCCGTTGGTCCACATGCAGCTAACCATTTCATCCTCGTGTCCGGGAACAGAGATGATTTTGTTGTTTATTGACCTATTCTTTACTTGGTAAGGAAAGATGAGACAGAAAAACGGGTTAAACTACACTATTTGCCTTTCAGATTATTTTTGGCAGGTAATCTTGTCTTCACTAGATGGAACATGGCAGCAACGTGAAATTTTAAACTTTTTGAAATACCCAAGGTCAGAAACATAGGAAAAAGTCTGAAATTTCCAGCTGGAGTCTGGCGGCAATAAGGGTTTGCAAAATATCAAAGATGAAAAGCTCTGAGTCGTGGGACATTCTTGGCTTCCCTTATTAAAAACAGCTATTGTGGCGCTTGTGCCTTGCCCCATTTCCTACCCTTTTGCATCCTTTGCTATTGTCTATGGGTAAAACTCCAAACTCTTCATCCTGAAATACAAAGACCTTGAAAATCCAGCGTAAATCCACTTTGGGCTGTCTCTTACCCCAGTCCTCCCTAAGACCCTGTTCCCTGATTATAACACAGCCCATCATTCCTCAGGATCACCGGAGATTCCTCTACTCAAGAGTCTCTTCTCACCTTCTCAACCTAACAAACAAAACACAGCCCACCTTTGAAGAAGGGTTTTAAAAGCTGGTCACTCCCCACTCTGTGCACCTGTAACATTTAGCACTTAAATTGTACTCTTCTATCTCCTTTGTTAGACCTGAGGCCCTCAGGACAAAAGTAATACTTCTTTGTCCATAGCTGCCTTGAATCGAATGAACAAGGTCTGGCACACAGCACCTACCCAACAATTGTATGTCCATTGGTGCTATTTTGCTTGGGTGGGTTCTGAGACTTAATACGTGTTATCTTGGAGGATATTCCCACACAGATGACATAGAATATAATGATTTTGATGCTCGGTTTGCTCTGAATTTATGCCTTAGCTGTAGAACCTGGGCTTTGACCTTGATCCTAGGACCATACTTTCAACTCATCACTAGATCCACTCTTGTATCCAAGTTTATATTATGATAACATGCTATCCCAAGGACTACTGAAAAGTGAAGTCCCTCCCTCTCTGGGAAAGACTGTACCTTGATTCTTCTTTTTGCAATACAATGGAAATTATAAGACACCAAGAAGCTAGTTAAAAGATTCTCTCTCAACTCTCTGTTGAACACAATGCTAGGAGTACTTACTTAAACCTGTATTACTTCTGGCCTTGGAGTGAAGGTGGGATTCTTCAAGTGTCTAAACCATGCTGGGTGTAGCTTGCTTTACAATGGACGATTTGCATGCAGCTACAGAATAAGGACATTGATGTGTGGTGGAGTGGAGTGTTTGGGGGACGGTTGTGATGGTTCTAAATCATTGCTACAAACTTTCTGGTATTTCTATCTAGAAGTTGCATCTAAGCCTCCAATTCTTGAATCTGAGTTGGCATGTTACCACTTCGACCAACAGACTATGGCAGAAGGGATGCCATTTACTTTTTGGGCTAGATTATAAAAACACATGCAGCCTTCTCTTGTTCACTGGAAGACTGTTCTTGAAATGCAAAGCCTGAGAAAACCTAGGTTGAGCCAAGCTATGGACTGAATGGGTCTTACTCAAAGTTCATATGTTGAACCCTAATCTTTAATGTGATGGTATTTGAAGGTAGAGTTGGGAGGTGATTACGTCCTGACTGTGGAGATTCCATGAATGGGACTTGTGCCTTTATAAAAGAGACTGTAGAGAGATCCCTTGCCCTCTTCTACCATGTGAGGCTATAATGAGATAATAACTATCTATGGGAAGAAGACCCTATACCAGAGTCTGCTGTGACTTGATCTTGGACTTCCCAGCCTCTGGAACTGTAAGAAATTTCTTTTGTTTATAAACCACCCTGTCTATGGCAGTTTGTTATAGCAGTCCACAGACTAAGACAAGCCATAAGCAGAGCCAAGCCACCTGGCTTTGAAAGGTAATGACTACCAATACTGTATATGTATGTGCTGCTAAGTTTCCATTCCTTACCTGTAAAGAGAATAGCCACAACCTGACAGGATTAAATAAGGTTATGCATTCACAACAGGTGAGTAAACTGCAGGTAGGTTTTTTAAAAAATTATTTATTTACTCTAATTTGTTATACATGATGGCAGAATGCAATTCACTTCATATTACACATATACAGCACAATTTTTCAGGTCACTGATTGTACGTAAAGTATTTTCACACCATTCGTGTCTTCATACATATACTCAGGATAATGATGTCTAACTCATTCCACCATCATTCCTACCCTTTTGCCCCCTCCTTTCCTCTCCCTTCCCCTCCCTCCCCTTTGCCCTATCTAAAGTTCCTCCATTTCTCCTATGCCCCCCCCCATTGCCATTATGGATCTGAATCCTCATATCAAAGAAAACATTTGGACTTTGTTTTTTTAGGATTGGCTTGCTTCACTTAGTATTATATTCTCCAACTCTATCCATTTATCTGCAAATGCCATGATTTTATTCTCTTTTAATGCTAAGTAATGTTCCACTGTGTATATATACCAAAGTTTCCCTGTCTATTCACCTACTGAAGGGCATCTGGGTTGGTTCCACAATTTAGCTATTGTGAATTGTGCTGCTATAAACACTGATATGGTTGTGTCTCTGTTGTATGCTGTTTGGGTTTAAACCAAGGAGTGGAATAGCTAGGTCAAATGGTGGTTCCATTCCAAGTTTTCCGAAGAATCTCCATACTGATTTCCATATTGGCTGCACCAATTTGCAGTCCCACCAGCAATGTATAAGTATGCATTTTCCCTACATCCTCGCCAAAACTTATTGTTGTTTGTATTCATAATAGCTGCCATTCTGACTGGAGTGAGATGGAATCTTAGAGTAGTTTTGACTTGCATTTCTCTAATTAACTGCAGGTAGTTTTACAAATATCAGCTATTACATTTCAGAATCTTTGCACTCCTTCCACTTTTTTTCTATTATCACATTCTTCTTCTGCTAATTAAATTTCTTATCAGCAGCAAATTAGTACTATAATCCTGGTGGTCTAAATCTTTGTTCCAGCAAGAGAAGAATAAGGAAAGATAAAAAGGCAAGCAGAGGTGGCACATAGTCATTTTCACTTCCAAACAAAGAACACTGCCCATGCGGCCCTAAAATTTCTCACTTATTAACTCGGGATGGAGAATTAGCAGAAAAATTCATTACTGGGGTTTGTGTCTGTGGACAGGCAACAGAGACTTTTCAGCCTTGGGTTGAAATAGACAGTTTAGAGTAATTGTGACAGAGTGTAGCCAAAGTAAAATGTAGCCAATCCACAGATTTCCACGGCACTTTGAGTCGCAGTTGTTCCAGATCTCCAGATCGCAGACAGCTTTTAGGATTTCAGCTAAGAGAGTGAGTGGCCAGGACAGCTGGCCAGCCTGGAGAAGTTTGAATAGCTTTTGAATCCTGACTTTCCATTTTACCAGACCAAAAAAAAAAAAAACTTAAAATATTTAAAGGGCTCTAATTACAACAAATAATGAAGAGCCTCTTAAAGAGACAAGCTTCATACAATTATAAAAGATCAAAGTTTTTAGAGCATTCACAAGTCTAGAGAGAATGATTTTTAAATTATTTTAGTCGTTGATGAGCACAATACCTTTATTTTATTTATTTATATTTTTTAATGTGGTGCTGAGGATTGAACCCAGTGCCTCACTCATGTTAGGCAAGCGCTCTACCACTGAGCCACAACCCCAGCCCAGAGAGAATGATTTAATTGTATTGGAAAGGTGAAGATTTGGTTACAAGACTCAGATGAAATTCACCAAAAATTTCCAGGCAAACTATTTGAAAAAAAAGATCTATGCAATGAATTGTTCTAATATAGTCCAACATCCCAAATCTAAACTGAGTCAAGTTGAAGTCCCAAAGTGAGGCATACTTGAAATAATTATTCCATTATAATAAGAATTCACACCTCAGGGGCTTAAACAAAAACAGTCATAAGAGAATAATAATAATAAAAAAGTATCTGTTTCTTGACACAGCTATTTTATATATATATTCCCCATAGGAAAGATAGCCACAGAGTTTAATAATTGATAGAGTACAAGCACCAATCATGCAGAACAGATTCCATAATGATGTGCCATTCATTGGAACCAAAGCTTCCCATCAGAACACCAGCTCTGCCTATATCCTGGGAAACAGCTCTTTGCTCATCAACTGCCATGCATCCTTGACCTACAGCAAAATGGCTCACCATTCAGAGCCTTCCACGTTTTCCAAAAATAAAACTCAAATTCTTTTTTTTTTTCTTTTAGTACTGGGGACTGAACTCAGGGGCTCTCAACCACTGAGCTACATCCCCAGCCCTATTTTGTGTTTTATTTAGAGACAGGGTCTTACTGAGTTGCTTAGCTCCTCACTGTTGCTGAGGCTGGCTTTGAACTCACAATCCTCCTGCCTCAGCCTCCCAAGCCCCTGGAATTACAGGCGTGCACCATGGAACCCGTCCCTAGGATTGTTTTACTCTCTGCTGTTTTATCATATCCATCCCACTACCAAAGACAGCTTTGCAACTTTTTGGCAAACTGCAAAAATGTGGTCTTCCTACGCAAGCCAAACATATTGCCTTGAATTAAGAGTTGTTGTCTTGGAGGAGGCAACTGGCCTCTGTGGGCCATTGGTCTTGTGTCCTGATGGATGTAACTGTCCCCACCTTTAATATGGCCTTGCAGGGTGAGGGCAGTTGAGCAGGATCAGGCCTGTTGAGATGCCTCACCATGTGAGCCTGGTCTCACTGGCCTCTGTCCTGACCAGCCAGTTTTGAATAAAAATTTAAAACCAAAGAGTTCCAATAACCAAAGAGTCATCGAGCTCAGAAGCAAGTAGGTTTGGTGGGGCATTTTGTTTTGTTCTGTTTTGTTTTACTTAGTGACTTTTCCTTTCAGCCTTTGTCTGGGCATTCATAGATCCCTGCAGTGAGCTTAATTTGTAGTTACCATACTGGATGGAAATCATTTCCTTACACATCTGTCTCTGCTGCTGTGTCTCCTTAAGGGCAGGAAGTTTGTCTCATTCTGCTCTGTCTTTCCAATGCCTAATTCAGTGCCAAGTATATCTGCCATGTACTCAGAAAAGGTTTATTGAGCTGAACAGTGTTGGTCTTAGCATAGAGAAAAAAAAATTGCATTGTATTGAAAGAGCAGTCTCGTTGGATCTAGTTCGTGGGTAATCCAACATAAGAAAGTGATTATTTATTAGATTACATTTCATGTTTTACAATTATATAATTCTAATCTAAGAATTTTAGTAGCTTGCAAGAATAAATTTGACACCCATGGACTGACTGAATCTCCCAAAACATACTTTTAGTACTATATATGTAAACATGAATCAAAAGTAAACCAGTATTAAGAAAATATTATTGAAATTTCTTAGTGTTCTCTTTTTAGAAGTTATTCATAAAAATTATTTTGTTTAAGAACAGAAAAATAATCATCTCAGTGTTTTTGTTTTATTTTAATGATCCTGGAATACAGTTTTCTAAAATATTTTCATATAGTTGACCCTCCATATTCTTTTTTTAAAAATTTTTTTAGTTATAGATGGACACAATATCTTTATTTTTATTTATTTTTTTTTATGTGGTGCTGAGGATCGAACCCAGGGCTTCATGCATGCAAGGCAAGCGCTCTACCACTGAGCCTCAATTCCAGCCGAACCCTCCATATTCTTAGGCTCACAGACCACAGATCAAAAAATGTTTTTTAAAATTTGCCTCCATAGAGCTGAGGCTATACACTGGTAGAGCTCTTGCCTTGCAGGTGTGAGGCCCTGGGTTTGATCCTCAGCACCACATAGAAAAAAATAAATAGATTGTGTTCATCTACAACTAAAAAAATTTTTTTTAAATTGTCTCCATACTGAATATGTACTTACTTTTTTAAAATGTAATTATTTCCAAAACAATACAGTATAGTTACCATTTACATAACATGTACATGGCATTAGATATTATAAGTAATCTAGAGATGGTTTAAAATACACAGAAGGGGCTAAGGCTGTAGCTCAATGGTAGAACACTTACTTAGCATGCATGAGGCCCTGGGTTCAATCCTCAGCACTGGGGAAAAAAACTTTAAATTATACAGGAGGATGTGTTTAGGTTTTATGCAAATACTGTACTATTTCATAAAAGTGACTTGAGCATCTGTAGATTTTGACATCCAAGGGGTTCTGGAAACAATTGCCTGCAGATCTAAGAAACAAGAACAATAATTAATTAATGAATGAATCAATCAATCAATCGTCCTATTTATTTATTTAATTAGTGTTACTGGGGGATGAAACCAGGACTCATTCATGCTAGACAAGAGTTCTACCACTGAGCTATATCTCCAACTCTTTTTGTTGTGTTTATTGTAGATGGTCTCAATACCTTTATTTTATTTATTTATTTTTATGTGGTGCTGTGGATCGAACCCAGTGTCTCATAAGTGCTAGGTAAGTGCTCTACCATTGAACCACAACTGCAGCCCTACCCCAACTCTTTTTAAAATTTAATTATGAGACAGGGTCTTGCTAAGTTGCCTAGGCTGGCATTGAACTTGTGATTCTACTGTCTTAGTCTCCCAAGTAGCTGGGATTACAGGCCTGTGTCACCATGCTTGGCTATAATTTTAAATAGAGATGTAAACAAGTAATGCTCCCTTTATTTTAAAAAATGCAAACTTTTATTAATTTATTTTTAATTTTTAAAAGGAATAACTTTATTGATAAAAATTTGAAAAAAGTATGGGCAAGGGATTAATTAAAAAAATCACCCTAATCTATAGTCCACAATAATCACCATGAATAGGTTCTTTCCTCTTAGTCTTATTTCTATGTACCTACATATTTTTTCATGATTTATGTTTTGTTGTTTACGTGGTTTCATATCTTTTTTACTTAAGGCCGTAGCTTGAACCTCTTTTTTAAGCAGATAAAATGGTAATACTGGTGTGCCCTTTTGGCCAGGACCACCTCTGGCCTTGCCTTTTCATGTTAGTAAATGGCAAATGGAATACCCTGTCATTGTCACCAGTGCTGTGTCCTGGGTAGAGATGGCTGGGGTTGCAATATCATCTTTAGCTTTTTGCACAACAGAGCTTATTTATTTATTTATTTTATTAATCTGGTCGTTTCTCAAAACACCTAAACAAATCTGAGACTTTATAAGAGACAAGAAGAAGAGAAAGACACAGAGGAAAGCAGCACGAGGAAGGAAAGAACCGGGGTTGCTTTCCTGGAATACAGGAAATAGTGACAGCAAGCTTTCTGGTGACATGGGAAATTATGCTTGATTTGCCCTTCATCATTACCCTGGGGGTCTCCCATTGCCCCTAACCTTCTCCACCTGCTGGGTGCCCTGGAGCTGGCCTGCTGAACTGCTGTCTTGCCCTCTGACCTCCAGCTGGGTTCAGCCAGTGAGGAGCCTTGCTGCTGTGCATATATATGGAAAGTGACAGTGCAATACTCACCTCCCAGCTCCTTCCTATTTGAGTGACTGCAGGCTGGCTGCTTCCCTCCACTGAAGACCACGGCCCATGTCAAGTGCTCCCCTCTGTGTCTGGCTTCTGGTAAGCACACCCTCCCCCCTTGTCCCTTCAGAACAGGCAGGGTGGGAGCCTTGCTCCACTGTTACCAATTCTGGGGCACTGCATGGCCCCTTGTGGTCTCCCAACACTCTGCCCATCTTGTAAGTATCCCTCCTATTAAACTCTGCTCAAATCAACCAATTTAAGGGGACTGTTCCCTGCCAAGACTGACTGATAGAAATATCGAAACCATATGTCCCTTTTCTAGGGCTAGCACACTTCCTTCAATTTTTGGAATTGTACTACCTGCATGTCCCCAGCAGGGTCATTTGGGGATAATAAATGTATAAATAACCCATCTTAAGTCCCAGCAAGTAGTTATAAATAATGGTGCTGTTGCTGCTACTGGTGATGATTAATAGAATAATAATAGATGTTGTCATATTCCTGTTCAATTCCTGGGCCAGATAGTCTTCACAATTGAGCTTAAATCCTAGAATAAATCAACAAGGTGGCTTATTTTCCTATTTTAATATTGAGTAAATCAAGTGTGAAGAGATTTGGGTAAATTTCATTTCATACCACACAATGCCTCCCCTCCTTCAAGTCTTGACTCAAATGACACTTTCTCAGTTTGGCCTTTCCTGGAAACCCCAATTTAAATGTTCCCCATTCCACTTCCCTGGTTTTCTTCTATCTGTAGCATTTGTCACCATCTAACATATTATACAATTTTTTCACTTATCTTGTTTAATGTCTGTCTCAATCCACTTGAATGTGAGCTCCATGAGGACAGGGAACCTCTGTTTTATTAACTGCATAATTCCTGCACTTAAAATTATTCCTGGCACATAGTAATTAAACACTTAAGGCATATTTTTTATTTTTTTTATTTTTTATTTTTTTTTTAAAGAGAGAGGGAGAGAGAGAGAGAGAGAGAGAGAGAGAGAGAGAGAGAGAGAGAATCCTAATATTTTATTTTTTAGTTATCGGCGGACACAACATCTTTTGTTGGTATGTGGTGCTGAGGATCGAACCCGGGTCACACGCATGCCAGGCGAGTGCGCTACCGCTGAGCCACATCTCCAGCCCTATTTTTTATTTTAATTTAAAAATTTTAGTGGTATTGGGGATTGAACCTAGGAACACTCTACCACTCTACCAGCCTTTTTTGTTTTGTTTTTGTTCTTGAGACAGGGTCTCACTAAGTTGTCAAGCCTGGCCTTGAATTTGCAATCCTCCTGTCTTAGCCTCCTGAGTCACTGGGATTACAGGTGCAAGCCATGGCGCCCAGCTGTATTTTACATTAATGAATGAAAAGTTGGAATTCCAAGTCAGGTCTTTCTTACCTGAAGGTCTTTGTTTTCCTTGGTCATATTTGAGGTTAATAGATAATAGCCTCAAAGAGAAGAGACAATACCATTATTTTTGTACTAGACACAACCATTATGCAACCTTCTATGACTGTAATGTGAGACAGTTAATGAAAGTAAACAAAATGAGGCTCACGTTTTTATTTTCAAAAATATGTTTACTATCAAGACACCCAGACATACTGTAAGACTGTGTGGGTTTGACAGAAGTGAGGAGCCATTTGGAATGCCAAGGAGAATAATATTGAGCAATAAATTTTGGTGCAGATGACAGCTACCCACTGTTGACTCCGTGCAGGTGCTTGCTGGGTGAATGGAAGCTTTCTTTAGGATCTGGGATCACAGATGATACACAGTCCTGCAAGCTGAGCAAGTATGCCAACCGGGGAAGCCTGGGTCTGGAGGGGCTGATATTCCAGAAATGAATCCTGATTGTGGCTTTTCTTGGTTTTTCAGGTGCTTTTTGCTCCATTTTCATGCACTTACTCAAGAAAAGAGGAAGGAAATAGTGGTGACTGAACAGATTGGGGTAAGAAATAATGCAACAGTGAGTTAGAAAGCATAGACTTTCCAATTATAGGTATACCAGGGAGACAGATTGTTACCAAGTGACTGGAACATGAGCTGTGGGCTCAGACATGGATCGTGTCTTCATCTATTTTGTGCTGCTTTAGCAGTATGCCACAGACTAGGTAATTTATAGTGAAAATAAATTTATCTCTCAGAGTTCTGGAAGCAGGGAAGTCCAATATCAAGGTGATAGCGTTTGGTGGAGGACTTTCTTGCTATCATTCCATGGTAGAAGGCAGAAAGGCAACAGAGTATGAGAGAAAGTTTGTTTTTATAATAAACACTCTGGACGTGACAACATTAGTCCATTTCATAAGGGCTTTAAAGCCTTATGAAAGGTCCCACTTCTTAACACAATTGTATTGGAGATTAAGTCTCCACCAGAGCACACGGGTTTAACTGCCTGCTCCGACACTCACCATGACCTTGGGCTCACTTAACCTTAGAAAGCTTACTTAACCTTGCTAAGCCTTGGTTTCTTTGGTTGTATAATTGGATAGTAGTAGTATTTATTTTATTGTTATAAGGATTAGAGGAGATAATTCTTATACCTGACACATAAGAGGTACCCAGTAAATAAGCACTCAAAATCACAGTTATAAGTACAAATGACTGGATTTGAATAGAAAGCTCTGCTGGCCACAGGGAGTTATTATATTTTGCAGCATCAGGCCCCTTCTTATTACAGAGAGGAGGGATTTTGACAGAGGACTACAAGAACTTCCCCTGCACCAGATCTGGGACATCTGACGTCACCAGTTGAGTTTTTGTTTTGAGAGAAAGCAGGTAGAATTGAAAGACTGGACTACTGGTTTCGCTTCTCAACCGATAGTACTATGTTCTTTGGTTGCCCCTTCCTGGAGAAAGGCTCTATATTATCCAAAGTCTTCTTGGAGATGATGCTTGCTTGCTGTTTTACATTTCTATTAGAAATATGTTTGAACTTGCCCTTCAGTGTCTCAAATGAGATAAGAAAATAATGAGAGACTGTCACCATACACTTACAATTTATTCTCTGAAATAAAATAATAAAATGAGTCTGAAGACCTCCTCCTGAGAAAATGTAGTCCACCTGGTCCACTGGGCTCATGAGTAATGCATGAATACTATGTTTTCTATCCCCTAATAAACTAGACATTAGCTACTAGCCACATGAGACTATTTAAATTTAAATTGATTAAACTAAATTAAAAAATCAATTTCTTAGCTGCACCAGGTGCATTTCTTGTACTCAGTAGTCCCACAAGTCTACTGGATTCCAAATTAATGCAAATGTGCAATGTACCCTCATCTTAAAATGTTCTATTGGACTCTGCTGTCCAAAGCATAGTATCAGTTCAAAGCCCAGACCCTTCAAACAAGTGAAAAGTCCTGTTTTTTAGGCCAGGGCTATAAATGGTAGGGGTAGATCTGAATATTGCCTAGCCTTGAATTTCATGGAGAAAATAAGAGACTATAAAATCCTTTCAACTGAAGTCTAAGTGTCCTTGAATTCCCATGACATTTTGATAGGAGGGGAAAAAAAAAAGGATGAACAAGGCCATATAGGGAACTCACGTCTGCATTTTGTGAGATCAGTAGAGGAAAGTGACCAGGGGAAGGAAGAGGAGAGAAAAGGGGAATAATATTGGCCAAATTATATTGTTACACTGTGTGCATGTACAAATATGTAACAACAAATCCCAACATTATTTACAACCATAAAACAGCAATAAAAATGTGGGGGAGAAAGATAGTGGTTTAAATCTCCTCCAAATTCCATTTTATTGTTCATCAGTAAGTCAAGCACACATAGAATCCTGACTATCTGACTAATCCTGACTAATCCACACTTGGATTAACTGCAGGTTCAAACTGTACATTCCAAATAGAGCAGAGAAGAGTCTGGAGAGTCTCAAGAACAGGGTGCCAGCCCTAGAGGCCTTGTGCATCACATGATCAAATCACCACCTGCTACCCTGTGACCCTCTCCCTCACATCTTCTCCCCAGATACATTCCTTTAGTCATCTTTGACTCTTTCTTTTCCACTGTCTTGCCTCCAATCTCCTTGAGTTGTTAGTTATTTTCAGCCATTTCAATCTCTGTAGATATGGGTTGAGGAGGAGTAGAGTCGAAAGTCCTAAACACTTTTGCAGGTGGAGCAGGATAGTATCAGAGACAGCTGTGGCAGTCTGACCGCAGGACCACAGAACTTTTAAAAACCAATCAGAACTTCTGCACTGTAACAAACAAACAAAAACAATTAGCATTTTGCTAGTGTCTTATTGAGCTAAGCGTCTCTCTCTCCTTCCCAGTTTTGAGCTACGTTTTTAAACACCCCTTTATTACTTTGTTGTTGAGTTCTGGGAAAGAAGGCATAAAAAGTCTTGTTCTGCTAAAACAACAACACTGAAAAACCTACAGGCTCACTTGGGTCGGCTGCATCTTCAGTGCCAAATAAAAGAGCATTCTGAATATAATCATGAAGAGTGTCAAACTATCCAAGCGAAGGAGAACTATCCCATTTCCAAATACTGTAAGCAAGATGGTCGCCCTAGTTTAGTGAAAGGGCTAGTAACCTCCCCCACCCCACAACATTGTGAATTTGTTTATGTTTCTTAGAAAAACAAGGCCAATGGACCCTCACCTTTCTGTCATCTGGTGTGCAGTTTGCCCTGCATGGTGCCATCTTCAGGATAATGTATACTCACAACGCTGACCCTGCTTTTGGAAAAAGCACACTGAAGCCTGGTGTGCAGCAAGTTGCATTCTGAGTGAAATTTGACCAGAAGCTCACGAGATAGAAGAGGTAGAAGAGGTGGAGGCAGAGCGCTCAAGTAGGAAGGGAGGGAGGCTCCGCCTGTCCCTGGCAGTCTCTAAGGAAGCATGAGGCTTGTGAGCATCTTCTGAGCTGCACCAGCCTGAGAGGGACTTGTTGGAAACCTCATATTGGACATTTCACTGTCAAGGACCCTTGGATTAGGGAAGATTATCATCTGTCATTTACAGAAGAAGTTTATAAGGGGTTTTGAAAGCCATCACCTTGAGGACCAAGCACACTCCCAAGATATTTATCCTATTACTAGAATCACATAGAAGGGTGAATTCTGTGCAGTCTCAGTATGACCTCAGTGGAGTAGTGCTGTGCTTTTACCTTTATGGCATGAGAGGCCTTCTGTCCAAGTGCAGGCAAAAGCCAATAAGGCCAGGAAAAGATGGTGTGAAAGATTTAGAGAAAGCAAATATCTCATTTTCAATTTACTAAACACTTTACAAATTATTAAAGACTATGCCCTTTACATCTTAATTTTAAAATGTATAGTATTTTGGTACTTGGAGAAGAAAAAAGGATATTGATGCCAAGGGCAGCTATAGAACAATGGTCGGGGATGAGGAGAAAAAAAATGTTCATGGGGGTGTTTCAGTGTCCTGGGAGGTGGCTTGCACATGCTAAAAGGATGGTACAGGTCTTTTTGGCTTTTCTTTACACTGTATTTTATTTTTTTGTGTATGGGGGATCGAACCCAGGGCTCCTACATGGTGGAGGATCTAAGCTATATCCCCAGCCCTTTACAATTTAAGCAAAAACTTTAAAAGCTTTCTTCTTTCTTAAGATTTTAATTTACATATTTTGTTGCATTTACAAAGCTAAAGGATCTCATTAATGGCTTTGGGGGTCTTTATTAAAATTGAATTTATAATTTTAGTACATTTTATTTTTGTGCTTTAATTGTCTAGTTATCGAACAAACTTTATCACAAACATATGATTCTTATACATCTATTAATTAAACTTACTAAAATGGTTAAATTTAAGTTCTTTCAATTATCTCATTATTGCTTATAATCCAAGTAAAATTATCTTATTCCTCCAAGATCTAAATCAATTAAGTCTTTTGAAATTGGAATCACAACTTGCTAGCTATTTTAAAAAGTCAAATTCTTAAATATGGCAAGTACTTAAAATACTCCAAACACAGATTATTCTAAACTTAACTTAAAAGTATAATTATTTGTGGGCTTATCTATTTCAGTATTTCTATGTTTAGTTATAAACCTTTTTAATGAGAAAGCAAGTGGTTTGGCAACCCAAACCAGAATGATGTTTTTTCCTCTTATACAGAGAAACTCCTTTCCAGGCTGGGGAATTTGATTCTTTCACTTAATCCCAACAGGTTCCTTGAAGCCCAAGTCCTAGTAATAGTGATCATATAATGTCCCATAATTTTAAAAATGGTGGTTGTCATAGACCATGTCCCTGAATCTATATCATATCATTACCTAATTCTCCCCTTTGTCATTGGAAATCTGCGACTCCATTAAAATTATAAATAACTCTTGCATTGCTTTGGCTCTCCTATGTTATAGATGACATTTTATTTAATTCTTCTTATTTTTTTTTAAACTAGGGTCGAACACAGGGGTACTCTACCACTGAGCACATCCCCAGTCCTTTTTTAATTTTTTATTTTCAGACAGGGTCTTGCTAAGTTGCTTAGGGCCTCGATAAAGTGCTGAGGTTGGCCTTGAATTTGAAATCTTTCTGCTTCAGCCTCCTGAGTCTCTGGGATTACAGGCCTGCATCACTGTGCCTGGCTAATTCTGATTATCTTAAGGCTTGGTCTAATTAGTCACAAATAAAATCATGCTGATAACAAAAAATAAAGTTTTATTTTTAAAGGACTGATGGTAATGAAATGGAAAATCATTTCAGTGAATTAAATGCAATTTTATAGAGATGCCCTGAGCCCAAGCACGTTATAGGGATATAACACAATCACAAATGAAGGAAATTACTGAAAAGTTAGCTAAGCCAGCATTATTTAAGACCAGATAAGCGAGGGTATACAGTGTAGTGGGACCTTAAACATAAAACTAAAGAATAAGAGGAAAAACAAAGTTGAATTCTGAACGTACCCTCGGTTACCAGAAACTCGTTTTTGTCAACACTGCTAAATATTTAACCACATAAATTTATAGCTCTGTCACCTGAGCCTGATTAAATCCAAACAGAAAAGTCCTCTGGGTTGTTATTAGAAAATCCAGGTCACTATTTAGGGTACAGAACATTCTGTGTCTTTTTGCCACAGGCAAAAGTATAGAAATTCTGTGTCTTTTTGCCATAGGCTGATTTCATTAGAAACCACATATTTTATGTATCTAATGTGTCCATAATTTTATTCATCCACTCATTTATGTAATTATTTACTGTTCTTTCCCCGGTCAGTGGCTTAACACAACACTCTTAGTTTAATTCACAATAATGTCATAGAATAGTCTGAGGACAGTTAGGAAGGATATGGACTCCCCCATGATGTTATTTGAAGACCCAGGTTTCTTACAAGCAGTGTCCTGGATGGAATTTTCTGAGTTCCTGCCAGCAGATGGGGGTAGAAAGACAACATGGAGAACCCTGGGAGAGGTTTCATGGACTACACCTTTTGGGTCGGCCTGACTTCCCCCTGCATCCTATTGGCCAAAACTAAGTCACGTGGCCTCACCTCCCTGACGATGTCTACAGGAGGAAGATAGAAAGAGCATGGTAAACACCTTGCCAGTCTCTACCACATTATATCATAGCTATAAATTAATATGTGGTGATTTGCCCAGTAATAATTAAATTGACAAAAATTATGAATCAAAATACAAATTGATGTCATTGAAGAAAATCTGGTATAATTTTATCATGAGTGGATTTTTTAAAAATTAATTCAACCCTATAGCTAAAGTAAGGAAATACACTTTATATCATTTTTTAAACCCCAATTTGTTGATTGGGAAACAAGCTTCATAGAACTTCTTTTTCAAGAATTGACACAGATTTCAAAATGTGGTATAAAGTAAGGATGTTGTACTCCTGTGTCACGTCACTTCTGGTTCACTACATTTTCACAACTTTTTACAAGTTGAGACTGTCTATAAAATTGAAATAGAGACTTGTCAAAGTGACCTGGTTTTTGTTTTCAGGTTACAGTGACTAGCTGATAAGAGCTCATCTTTATATAATGTTTCTATTTTTATGAAGCATGAATTTACTATGAAGGGAAATAATGTTCCATGGATTGTGTTTTAGGTCCAAGACACTGAGTGTGAAGAATGGACGAGTGAGTGAGAGATGGGAGACGTGAAAGCTACTGCAGGGGTCCAGGCAAGAGACACGGTGTTCATCAGGCCAGAAAATGGGAAGAGGAAGCATGAGGGCAGTTGGCAGAGATGGAACTCTGAGATGGAAAAGGTGCCATTGTAAGATTTCTGTCACAAGACACTGGGAAGACAACACTGTCAATTGAGATGGGAGCTATGGAAGAGAACTGGGTCAAAGGGATAAGTTTTTGTATTAAAACACGTTGACTTTGAGCTGTGGTACATGCCTGGAGTCCCAGGAACTTGGAAAGCTGAGGCAGGAGTGTCAGAAGTTTGAGACCAACATCAGCAATTTAGCAAGACCCTGAGCAAAATAAAAAGTTAAAAGGACTGGGGATGAGGCTCAGTGGTATTGTGCCCCTGGGTTCAATCCTCAAAACCAAAAAGAAAGAAAAAAAGAAAATGTTGATTTTGAGGTGTCATTATAGCATAGAGAAGTGATGAAATGCATGAGTTTGGATCAGGAAGACTTGGTTTTGAGTTCCGCTGCACTAACAGCTAGCCTTGATATCTTGGACATTTTAGTTAACCTCTATAAGCTTCAATTTCTTTATTTGTAAAATGGCGATAATAAAATCTATCTCAAAGAGATGTCATGAGAATAAAATTATTCCTTCCCTTTCTAGCATTTAAGGTTTGTGAGGCTAGAAATGTCTTTCCTACTCTGTCACATCCCTGATACATACTAAGTCCCCCATATTAGATAGTTTTATAATAGTTTAGTAATAGTTTACAACTATCATTATCCATGTAAATACATCTAGCAGGCAGCTGATAATCAAACTTTGTAACTCAGGTACTGTGCTGCCTTGAGACCCACATGAGAGGGCCCCTCCCTGGGCCTGGGGAGGGATACTATTCATGACAAAGTTTAGGGACCAGTCAATCCACAATGGCTTGTTACTGGATCACATGGGATAAGCACAGAAATTGAGCCTTTAGGAACTTCCAAACCATTTTGACATTGGTGCATCATCTTATTAAACAGGGTATAGACCAGTTAGGGTATGGCCAAAATGGAGTAATGAGTCATCTGCGGTGCAGATTGCATGCTATCAGTGACAATAGAACCATTTTTTAACAGGTGATATTTAAATATCAGTCACTTAGAACCTAAAAATGAGTAAACTATAAATAAATTAAAGCAGTTCTTTTTAAAATATTTTATGTATTTTTTAATTGACAAACAAAATGTATATATTTAATTAAAACATTTCTTTATTTTTATTTTTTATTATTTTTATCCTTTTTATATTAATCAAGCCAATGGATTTTTTAAAAAATTAATTCGACCCCATAGCTAAAGTAAGGAAATACACTTTATATCATTTTTTTAAACCCCAATTTGTTGGTTGGGAAACAAGTTTCATAGAACTTCTTTTTCAAGAATTGACACAGATTTCAAAATGTGGTATAATATTAAACTAAATGATGACAATGGAGTTGATTCTGAAGACATGAGAACAAAAGAGTTTATACTAGTGTTATTCAGAAGTCAAATTCTTCAGGTACTGAGTTAAATTTGGAGCCATAATTACTGATGAAGTGCTAAGACTGTAGTGTATTATCAGTAGAAATGTACTAACTCTCATGAATTTTGTTCTATATTTTGTATAAAAATTAAAGATGAATAAATCACTAGCCCATTTCTAAAGATAGTACACTACAGTCAAGTGCAAGTGTCAAAACTGAAGTGGTGTTTGCATACTAAATGTAAGAAATAAATGCAAAATCAAAAGAATCCTTTGAAAAAAAAAGAGTATTGAATTTAAAACCCAATAGCAGATGTTAACTATTTCACAAAGAGTAGCTTTGCAGCCTTCTTGCACAGTAGTGTTTGGAGTTGCTAAGAGTAAGCATATACACAATGACCCAGACATGAATGCAAGACTGCAACAAAGATGGTGACTTAAAAATGTTGGGAGACACTAGTAAAGGAGGTAGCTCAGTTCACATGCTCTCTTTCCATGAAACTGTAGCTTAACATATTTGAAGATTGGCTAATGATATGGAAGGTTAAATTACAGAAAAAATAAAACTAGTAAAGTATTTCTTATTGCAACTCAATGAATGCACAGCTGTTGTAGCTGACCTTTTATTCTATTATTTAAATATGATGAGTATCAGAAAAAATATAGCTCTGTTATTTTCTTAGCTTTACAGCCAATAAACACATCTGTGAACTGTATAAAACTATTAAGGATTATATTGTCCATAAATGCATCTGGAGTTTAGAGTTTTGTGTAGGATTATAGTCTGATGCACAGCTGCAAAGACTGGAGAGCATTCTGGATTAGTTACCAAGTGTAAGAAATTTGTGCCAGAATGTAAATCAACAGTCCGCTTCCTTTATCAAGAAAGAAGACAGCCAAACATAGGAAGTGTGCAGATCTGAAATTCCTTTCTTTCACAGAAATATCATTTAAATTTCATTATAATTTTAAAGGGCAAGTTGTTGGATTTGACTACTGATAAAAGATTGGAGAAGAATTTTGCTCCACATTCTGTCTAAAAATTTAAAATGAATAACCTGAGCTTGCAGAAATTATTCTGAAATATCTTCCATTAGGTCAAAATACCCCTCTGACACTGATTTCCCTAAAAAGCATGGAAGCAGTTTGGATATACATTGCTTCCTATACGTGGTATGTTTTCATCAACCCCATCAGGACAAGAATTAACAGGTAAGTTCATTTGTCATGTTAAAATCTTTAAATTTTGATATGAATGGTATGCATACAAGCATCTAATTATGGGGACCCCCATTCAATTTATAAATTTTTGCTATTCTCCTGGAGCAATCAAAATGTATGATGATAGTAGTGATTGCCTAAATATCTACTTTCAAGAACATCTTGAATCATTCCTTTATTAATGATTTAATTATATTATTTAAATGTAATTCTCTAACAACCTAAGAATAAAGGAATCTAACAATAAAAAACATGGTTTATACTTTGTATGTCTTTAATTTTCATTTCATTTTTCTAGTAATTAATTTTTATTTTGGTAAAAGAAGTGTTAAGCCAGGCACAGTGGCACATACTTATAATCCCAGCAGCTTGGGAGGCTGAGGCAGGAGGATCATGAATTCAAAGCCAGCCTCAGCAACAGTGAGGAGTTAAGCAACTCAGTGAGACCCTGTCTCTAAATAGAATTTTTTTTTTTTAAGGACTGGGATGTGGCTCAGTAGTTAAGCACTCCCGGGTTCAATCCCTAGTACCAAATAAAATAAAATAAAATGAAGAAGTATTGATCTGTAACAGATTAGAAATGAACAAAATGGGGAAAGATCCTTCATAACAGATTAAGAAGGGTTCAGGCAAATTTCTTCCCTAAGAACATATGTTGAAAGTAGATACTGCCATGCCACAAGTGCCTGAAGCCCTAAGCCTAGCTTGGTTGTGGGAGGCAATGGATAGAACGCCGAGGTATAGGCTGTATGTGTACAAGGCCCTCCATGTGAGGTAGGAACAAGGGACCAGTCCAGGTGCTAAGAACTAGGTTGTTCAATGCCACCATGTTCTAGCACAAACTCCAAGAATCCAAAATCTGAATCAAACTGTGGAGAATATATATTTGTCAAGACAGGATGACAGAATATATTTAACAATTGACAATTTTGGTTTTTTTCCATATTTTTATTGGTGCATTACAATTGCATATAATTGTGGGATTCATTTTTATATATTGGTATACGCACACAATATAACAATATTATTTGGCCAATATCATTCCCTAGTGTTTCCCTGGTTTCTTTCCTCTACAAATTTCTCTTCAGTTTTCTTGAGATTCCCCACACCAATGACCTTTCTTTTTCTTTTTTCTTCTGTAGCTTCTACATATAAGAGAAAACAGAGGACCCTTCACACGGAGTTTGGTTTATTTTATTTAACATAATGTGCTCAAGTTCTATACATTTTCCTACAAATGGCTCACTTTTATCCTTATTTATAGTTGAATAAAACTCCCAGATGTGTATATACCACTTTTTTAAAAAAATCCATTCATCCATTGATGGACACTTAGGCTGGTTCCATAGTTTGACTACTGTGAATTATGCTGCCATATACATGGTTATGCTTATATCACTACAGTATGATGACTTTAATTCTTTAGGATAAATACCAAGGAGTGATGTAACTAGGTAACATGGTGGTTCCATGTCTGGTCTTTTGAGGAACCTCCATACTGATTTCCATAGTGGTTGTACTAATTTACAATCCTACTACTGATATAAAAGTTTTCCTTTTTTCTCCACATCCTCTCCAGCATTTTTTTATTGCTCGTATTCTTGATGGCTTCCATTCTAACTGGAGTGAGATGAAATCTCAGTGTAGTTTTGATTTGTGTTTCCCTGATGGCTAAGATGTTGAAAGTTTTTCTTTTTTTAAATTTGTTGGTCATTTACATTTCTCCTTTTGAGAAGTGTCTGTTTAGTTCTGTTATGGTTTCGATGTGGTGTCTCCCAAAAGCTCACATGTGAGACAATGTAATGGGGTTCAGAGGGGAAGACAGTATTAAACTAATCAGTGAATTAATCCATGACTGTATTGAGTGGAAACTGGAGGCAGATCGGGTGTGGATGGAGGAAGTGGGGCATTTAGGGGTGTGGCTTGGGGTATATACTTGTATCTGTCAAGTGGAGACCTCTCTCTCTCTCTCTGTTTCTTGATCATCATGTGAGCCACTTCTCTTCCACCACACTCTTCCACCATGATGTCCTACCTCACTTTGAGCCTTGAGGAATGGAGCCTGCAGTCCATGAGCCCTTAAATAAACCATGAAATAAATCTGAAACCATAAGCCCTTAAATAAACTTGTCTTGCCCTAAAATTGTTCTGGTCAGATCTTTTAGTCATAGTGGTGAAAAACCTAACTAAAACAAGTTCATTTTCCTGTTAATTAATTGGGTTAGTGTTATTTTTTGGTGTTAAGTATTTGTATCCTTTATGTATTCTGGATATTAATCCTCTGTCAGAAGAGTAACTAGCAAAGATTTTCTCCCATTCTGTAGGTTCTCTCTTCATATCCTCATTTCTTGTGTTGTGAGAAAGTTTTTTATTTGATGCCATCTCATTTATGATTTCTTGGTATTATTTCCTGAGCTTTAGGAGTCCTATTGAGAAAGTTGTTGCCTATGCCTATATGTTAGAATGTTGATCCTATGTTTTCTTCTAGGAGTTCCTACGTCTTTGATCTAGTTTGAGTTGACCTTTGTGGAGGGTGAGAGATAAAAATTTAGCTTCATTATTCTACATACAAATAACAAAATTTCCCAGCACCATTTATTTAAAAGGCTGTCTTTCCTCCAATGTATATTTCTGGCACCTTTGTCAAGGAGAAGATGACTGTATCTGGGTGGGTCTGTCTCTGTGTTTTCCATTTTGTACCATTGGTCTATGTGTCTGTTTGTATACTATTACCATGTAATTTTACTATAGCTATACTATAGTTACTATAGCTCTGTAGAAATAATTTGAAGTAAAGCATTGTGATGCCTCTGGCATTGATTTCTTGGCTTAGAATTACTTTTACTATTCTAGGTCTTTTGTTTTTCCAAATGAATTTCAGGACTGCTTTTTCAAGTTCTGTGAAGAATGTCATTGGTATTTAGATGGGGAGTGCATTGCATCTGTTTACTTCTTTGGGTAGTATGGTCATTTTAATAATATTAACTTTGTCTATCCATGAACATGGGATGTCTTTCCATATTCTCTGTCTTTAATATATTTCTTCAGTGTTCTATAGTGTCTATTATAGAGGTCTTTCACCTCCTTGGTTAGATTTATTCTGGGGTACTTTATTTTATTTTTTTAGCCTATTGTGAATAGGAATGTTTTCCTGACTTCTTTCTCCAAAAATCACTGTTGTTGTATAGGAAAGCTATTGATTTTTGTATACTGATTTTGTAATCTGCTATGTTTTTGAATTTGCTTATTAACTCTAGCAGTCTTCTGGTGGGGCTTTTTGGATCTTTTAAGTATAGGATCATGTCATCTGCAAACAGTGATAATTTGAGCCTTTTTTTCCTATTATTATCCCTTTTATTTCCTTCTCTTGACTAATTGATCTGGCTAGAATTTCTAGTGATATCTTGAATAGGAGTGGTGGCAGCAACATCTTTGTCTTTTTTCTAGATTTTAAAGAAAATGGTTCCAGCTTTCCTCCATTCAGTATGATGTTGGCATGTCGGTTTTTCATTTATCCCCTTTATGATGTTGAGGTACGTTCCTTCTATCCCTAATTTTTTCCATTTTTTTATCATGAATAGGTGCCGAATTGTGTCATAGGCTTTCTCTGCATCTACTTAGATTATCATGTGATTCTTGTTCTTAATTGTGTGGATTACATTTATTGATTTGTGTATATTAAGCCATTGTTGCTACCCTGGGATAAAACCAACTTGGTCATCATGTACAATCTTATTAATATGTTGTTGAATATGATTTGCTAATATTTTTGCATCTAAATTCATCAGGGATGTTGGTCTGTAATTTTCTTTCCTTGATGTGTCCTTTCCTTCTGTTGTTCTACTGATTTCATAGAATGAATTTGGAAGTGTGCCATCCCTCTGTATTTCATGGAATAATTTGAGGAGCATTGGCATTATTTCTTTATGGGTCTGGTAGAATTCAGTTGTAAGGATTTTTATTGTAACTCCTATCTTATTGCTAGTTATTCGTCTATTTATATCCTCTTGATTCAATTTTGGCAGTTCATATGTATCTAGAAATGTATCCATTTCTTTTAGTTTTGTAATTAATTGGAGTACACATTCTCAAAATATTCCATATTGAATCTCTGGATTTCTGTTATGTCCTTTTTCATCTCTAATTTTATTAATTTGAGTCTTCTCTCTTTTTCTTTTGTTTAGTTTGTCTAAGTATTTGTCATTTCAAACCAACTCTTTATTTCATTTATCCTTTGTATTATTTCTGGTATGTTGTATCACTATTCCCATTTCATTCTAAATATCCTACTATCATCCATTTATCATCCAAAAATGTCTAGAAATATATTCACATTTTTTAGTTTTTTTAATTTATTGGCATGAACATTGTTAAATTAGTCCCTTATGATCCTCTGAATTCTTGTGATATCTGAGGTGATTTCCCCTTTTGTATCCCTAATTTTATGAGTTTGGGTCTTCTCCATGGTTAAATCTCCATGTATTCATATAGTTTCTGTAGTTTTTTTTTTTAATTTGGTGTTGATTTCTAATGTCATTCCATTATGATCAGATAAGATTCAAGGAATTACATCAATTTTTTTTATTTGCTAAGAGCTGCTTTGTGGCCTAAAATATGATCTATTTTGGAGAAGGTTCCAAGAACAGCTGCAAAGAAAGTAAATTCAGCTATTGTTGGCTGAAGTATTCTGTAGCTGTTAAGTCCACTTGATTTATAATATCTTTTAGGTCTGAAAAGTCTTTACTGAGTTTATATCTTGATGATCTATCTGTTAGTGACAGAGGTGTGTTGAAATTATAGTATTATTCTACTGAAGTCTACCTGTGTTTTAGTCAGCCTTTTCACTACTGTGACTAAAAGACAGAACAACTGTAGAAGAGGAAAAGTTTAATTAAGGGCTCATGGGTTCAGAGGTCTCAGTCCATATACAGCCAGCTCCATTCATCAGGGGCCCTAGGTGAGGCTGAACATCATGGTGGAGGAGTGTGACAGAGGGAAGTGGCTCACATGATGATCAGAAAGCAAAGAGAGAGGTCTTTACTTGCCCGATACAAATATATACTCCAAATCCACAGCTCCAATCCCCACCTCCTCCAGCCACACCCTACCACTTCTGTTACTACTCAGTTAATCCCTCTCAGGGGATTAATTCACTAATTAGGTTAAAGACTCACACATCTCAATCATTTCTCCTCTGGACCTTCTTGCATTGTCTCACAGGTGAGCTTTTGGAGGATACCTTACATCCAACTAATAACACTCTGCATCTTATAACACTCTGCATCTATTATTTTATTTATTTTATTTTTTCATACTGGAACTGAACTGGGGTGGGTGGTGCTTAACCACTGAGTCAGCCACATCCTCAGCTGTTTTAATTTATTTTGAGACAGGGTCTCACTAAATTGCTTAGAGCCTAGTTAAGTTGCTAAGGTTGGCTTTGTACTTGTGATTCTCCTGCCTCAGCCTCCCAGGTCACAGGGATTACAGGTATACACCACCATGTCTGGCACTTATTTTATGTAATTAGATGTGCTAATGTTTGAGGCACAAATATTTACTATCCTTAATCTTCTTGTTGGACTATTTGCTTTACAGTATGAGGTGACTTTCTTTGTCTCTTCTGTTTAATTTTGGCTTGAAGTCTGCTTTGTTGGATATGAGGGTAGCTATTCTGATTGTTTGTGGGCTTCATTTGCAAGGCAGATTAATTTCCATTCTTTCCCTTCCAACCTGTAGCTGTCTTTCCCCAGTAAGTCAAGTCTTTAGCAAACAACATATAATTGGATCTTATTTTTCAATTCATTCTGTCTGCCTGTGCGTTTTAATTGGAGAGTTGAGACCATTTACATTCACCATTATTATAGAGAGATGTTTATCAATTTTTACCATTTTGATTTATTTTTAATGTTTAATTTGTTCCTGTTTCTCATTTGCTTAGCTACCTTTCAAATGAGATTTTTCTGTTTTTTTTTTTAATTTCTTCTCTATATAGCATTTCTTTAGGTATTTTCTGACAACTTTATTCGTACCTTTAAAAGTTTTAAACATTAGGACATAGGCCTTTTGTTTGTTCTTTAGTCCAGACTCCACAAACATTAGGGAAGAAACTGTCTAGGAGTTTCATCCAAACTAAAGCCACAGATTGGGCAGTAAGTGGAGGTGATATCTGGAGCTGAGGGAGAGGCAGGAGTATATAAAGAAGCAAGTTCTACATGCAGATTGCTTGGTTCAAATCCCAAAGCAGTCACCTACTAACTGGAACTTTGGGCTACTTCTTTCTGTATCTTGTGATCTCATCTGTAAAATGAAGATGTTAATATTGTCAACCTCATGGGATTTTTTTTTTTTTTTTTGAGGATCAATTAACGCTTTTGTGTGTGTGTGACTGGGAATTGAACCCAGGGTCTCGCGAATGCTAGCAAGCACTCTGCCACTGAGCTACATTCTCAGCCCCCATTTTCAGGATCAAATGAGTTCATCCATGTGAAGCACTTACAGCAGGCCTGGCATAGTGTGAACTCTCAGTACCAAGGCAGGGCTAAATTCCTGGGAAAAGACCACAATACAAAAACACAGTATACTTAGGGGAATCTCAGAAAGCAAGTCTGGAGATTCAGGGAAGGCAAAGAGAATGCCCCCTAGCATTCTGGCAGGTGGTAAGTGCTCAGTAAATGTGGATTTGAGAAGGATCTTGGAAAGAAAAACGAGGAGCACTTAACACACCAAACATAGCAAAAAAAGGTCAAATAAGGGGAGTCCTTATGAGAGCCTATGGGATTCATAGGCAGGAAACAACTTTAAAAGATATTTCAATGTACAGGAAAACAGATTGCATTCAATTAGACACTTTTCTTTTTTAGCTTAGCTTTATAAATCTAGTGGAAATCACTCTTTAAAAATGAGATGGTGGGCTGGGGATATGGCTCAAGCAATAGCGCGCCCGTCTGGCATGCGTGCGGCCCGGGTTCGATCCTCAGCACCACATACAAACAAATGTTGTGTCTGCCGAAAACTAAGAAATAAAATATTAAAATTCTCTCTCTCTCTCTCTCTCTCTCTCTCTCTCTCTCTCTCTCCTCACTCTCTCTTAAATAAAAAGTCAAAAAAAAAATGAGATGGTGTAGGAAATGATGGAGATAAAATAGCAGCTGGAGGGGATGCAAAGTTGAAAGTTCTTTCATGTTAGAGGAAATGTGGGCAGACTTGTTGCTAAGAGATAGAAACCAGTGGAGAGGAAGGGATGATTAATAGAGCAAGAATTTAGAAGGATGGGAGGAGATGGAATCATGAGAAATCATGAGAAAAAGACATGGGGTCAGTCTTACCATGCCTGAGGTGAAAGGAAACAGGATCAGAGATCAAGATATGGAGAAATTTGTGGGATGATAAGTTGAAGTTCTGAAAGTTCTTTTAGGAGAACTTGAATTTCTGGAAAAGCAAGCAAACATAGCCGACTGGTATGGAGCATATTATTTTATCTATTGTGGCAGATAATCTTAAATTGGCTGGCTCATTCCTAGGTTGACTTTATATGCAGTAGAGCATATAAAGGGTACAAAAACTCTGTACGCTTTAACCAATAACTCTCCACCTCCTCCCTTGTCCTGGCTCTGGAAACTCTATTCTGTTTTTCCTGTCTATGCATTTGCATATTCTTGATACCTCATATTACTGAAATGATGTGATGTTTGTGTTTTTTTGTGTGTCTGCCTTATTCACTTAGCACAAAGTTTTTAAGGCTTTTTCCATGTTGTAGCACATATTAGAATTTTATTGCTTTTTATGGCTACAAATACTGTATTATTTGTCTACCACATTTTGCATATAATCATCTGTGGATGGAAACTTAGGTTGCTTCCACCATTTGGCTATTGACAGTAATGTTGTTATGGACATGGGTATACAAATATCTATACCCAGAAGTAGAATTGACCGGATAACATGATGATCCCATTTTTAGTCTTTTGGGGAATCACAACACTGTTTTCCAGAGTAAGAATATCATTTTACTTTCCCACCAATGCACAAGCAGTCCAAGTACTCCATATCCTCTTGTTATTTTCTGGTTTCTAAAAGTTAGAACAGCCACTCATTAGTAGCCATTCTAATGGCTACTAATTCTCTGTGGTTTTGATTTGCATTTTTCCAATGGCTAATGATATTGAGTAAATTTTCTTGTGCTTATTGGCCATCTGTATATGTTCTTTAGAGAACTATCTGTTTAAATCCTTTAGCCAACTTTAACCAGGTTGTTTTGTCATTGTTGTTATTGTGTTTTAGGAGTTCTTCATATAGTCTAGATATTAATCTCTTACTAGACACTTGATTTGTAAATATTTTCCCCATTCAGTCAGTTACCTTTTTGACTCTCTTGATTTTATAAGCCAGAGTCTATGTGAGTTGCTGTACAAGCTCACTGATGCAAGTTTATGTGTATTAGATATGAGGTGATACTCCTTTTATAAATTTCTTGTTCAGGAGGCAGAATAACCTCTGGTGTCTTCTACCAACAACCCTGACTGATACATTCAGTTAAGACAATCATATTTTATTTGGCAATACTTCCTCAAAAGGTAATGTTTTCTGAGAAACTCTAAATTGTGTGTGTGTGTGTGTGTGTGTGTGTGTGGTGCTGGGGATTGAACCCAGGACCTTGTGCATGCGAGGCAAGCGCTCTACCAACTGAGATATATCCCCAGCAAGAAACTCTAAATTCTAATTGTAACTTTTCTATCAGTGGTTATTGCCCATAAACTTTCAATATGTATGAAACCGGTTTAGTAGAATTTACTCATCTCAAGGGGAATATGATGAAGATGATCAAAGAATAGACACAAAAACGTAAGACTGAGTGAGAAACCAGAACTTCAATGGCACATTTAGATGTAGGAATTCTACTCCCAAGAGACTTGATTTTGCTGCAACTGCACAAGAGAGAGACACTTGAGGATAGATTAAAAAAAAAAAATTAAGCCCCAGGAGTCAAACTTCCCAGAGCAGAAATTCTAAGAGTATGTCACAAGAAGAAAGGCTCTTTATCCCAGAAGTAAGTGACTGTTCATCCTGAAGCTAACACGTTCTTGATGGAGACGACAGGGGAGCCAGAGGTAATCATTCAGAACTCAAATCTCAGTTATCCCATGTCCATGCTGAGTAAATTACTTCACTCTGAGCCACTCCTGTTTCTTCCAGCCAATGATTATGCTCTTGAAAAAACAAAGTGCTCAAATTAGAATGCTTGCTTTATTGTTATTTATGCTTGCTTTCCCACACATCATGCCGGTGAGTAATCGTGATCTCATCCCAAAACAAAACACTTTACATGAACTCTGCCACAGGAACGCTCATGTTTTTAGACCCCTCGTTATTTTCCCTCCATGACTTATTTCTCTATTAGAGATTTTTTACTTTTTCCAAATTTGAACATACCGTTCCTGTTGGGAAAAAAAAATTCTATCCTGCATTCACTATTTCCACTCCAAAAAAAAAAAAAAAAAAAAAAATCCCAATCTTATTCCTTGTGAAAAAAAATTGGGAGAAAGAAATGAAGAAAATAATTTAAAATGGAATAAAGGAAACAAACAAGCAAAGCACATACGCATGCTAAAAGCTGACAAGATTATTTTTGAAGAAATCAGAACTGATCACCAAGCAAGACATGGAAAGCAGGCCAGCTAGTACCCAGTGAAAGGTGGACAGGAAGATACAACTTCTCTTTGGAGAAAAGCGTGCTCTTCTTTTTTCCATGAATCTGTCCCACAGCTAGAGAAACCTCTGCTGCCTGCAGCCTGCAGAGGTAGGAAGGAGTTTGACCTTTGAGGTCCACACCCAATGGATGTGTCACTCACCCCCACCCCCACCCCACCTTTAGTGGGCAAAGAGCAGCCTTTGCAATCGCTTGTGCCACAACCAGCTAATGACAAGCAACATCAGACATCTGAGAAATAATTGACTGCTGCCTTCATTTTCAGCCTACAATTAGACAATTGCGGGTGCAATTATTTGTGTGTGCTATATTTTCCAACAACAAATAATTACGGCTAAAGAACTACCGGCATTGTGAAAGGGAGTTATAATTGGACCCCCTTTTAATAAGTTAGTGCTTCAAATGTAAGCAAGCATATAATTTGATTAGTGGAAAGACACTCAGGACTTTTTTTTTTTTGGATAATTACATTTTTATATTTTAACAGCTGCTTTCCGTCGCCCGTTTGTGTGCCTCACTGCAGCGTCACCGGCTTCATACAAGCATCATTAACTGTAAGTAAAACATGCCACACGTATGAAGAGACAGTAATCCCGTGCAGACCTCAGGGATACCCTTGAACCAAAACAGAAGAGGCACAACAAGTAACAGACCCCAAAGATGAAGGATGCAAATTATTGTCTGCTGCTTGAAATAGAAAGTGCTCAACCAGAGGGGACGGAGCTCAGCACCTAAGGTGTGGAGGACACAGGGTGTGTCCTAAATGACCCCGTGCGCCCCTCCCCCTCAGCGCTCCCACGCCTGGGAATCGCGTCCTTCCTCTGGCCCTCAGTGCTCTGCCTTTCCGTTTCTTCGCCTGTTTGTCCATCTTCCTGCACCGCCTTTCGGGTTATTGGAGGACAATGCTCAGATCTTTTCCACCATTCATTTTCCTCAGCATTTTTCTGTCTCCGGTGGCAGAGAACCAACTCAAATTAGTTTCCGTTAAACAAAATGACAAAACGACTGGCCAACAGAGGGGAGCCTTGGCAGGATTGTCTCTCTTTCTTTCATCTCATGGAGCTGCCACCTTCAGTGAGCTGACCTCATTCTCTGGAATGTAGATAGGGTTCTCCATGGGGGAGGCAGGATGAGCTGATGGCTCTTGGGTCACCTGCCCAGGCATCAATCTGTCCTCACCACCTACCCAAAATACATTACTCAAGTTCTTTGAGTCTAAGTTTTCTCATCTGTAAAATGGAGACAATGATAGTAATAATACCTATCTGTCCTCTAAGGTTGTTGGGAAGGTTAAGGAGACAATACACACAAGCAATTCATAACAATGTCTGACACACAAAATGTGCTCAATAAATATGTTTTATTAGTGTGGTTTGTGTTTATGGAAAAGGCAGGGAGATAGGAATGACACAGGCACTTCTAGGTTTAGATCATCCTAACTTAGAACCCTGAAAGAAAGAAGAAAAATTTATTTTTAATATTTGTTTTTCTGTACTGGGGATTAAAGTACCTCCCATTCCTTTTTATTTTTCATTTTGAGATAGGGCCTCACTAAATTGCTGAAGCTGTCCTTGAACTTGAAATCCTTTTGCCACAGCCTCCTGAGTTGCTAGAATATAGGCATGTGCTGTGGGACCTGGACCAAAGGTAACATTTATATCTTGGCATCTATATAAATGATTTTAGAGATTCAGACACGATAGGAGCTGCTTTCCATGCATCATCTCAGTTAAGTTTTACCATAACTCCATAATGTAAAGGCCATTTGAATCCATGTTTTAAAAGAGATAAGGAGAAAAAGAGGCTTAGTACAAGAAACCAATGATTGGCAAACTTTTTATATTAAAAAAAAAGTAAATATTTTAAGATCTACAGGCCAGATGGTCTGTGTCACAACTCCTCAACCCTGTCATTGTACAATGAAAGCATCCACAGGCAACATATAAACAAATGAACATGGTGTGTTCCCAGAAAACTTTTTTAATGGGCAATGAAATTTTAAGTTCATATAATTTTTATGTGTCACAAAATATCATTTTTTCTTTTTTTCCCAGTCATTTGAAAATAGAAAAACATTCATAGCTTAAGAACTACACAAAACAGACAGCAACTGGGTTTAGTCCTTGGGCTTTGCTCCCAAGACCACATGGCTAAAAATGGTGGATCCCAACTTCAGGTGCAGGGATCAAGACTCGAGGGATCTGCAACTCAGCACCTACAGCCTCCTATTTTATAAAAATGTATGGCTCTTGAAAAATTGAATTAATAATGCAAAACAATTTAAGACGTTGTAGTAAGCCCAAGAGACGACTGGATATCCTTTCAATGGAATGCTGGTGCCTCCAGTGATTACCTGGGGAGGCTATTTTGCAATTCTGTGTGTTGTAGTAAGCCAGTAATGCAGAGAATTCTTGACTATAGAAATACAATAAATTCTATATGGTAAAAGGACAATGTTCCTTTCACTGTGAAAAAGTCAATTTTTGTATCCACTTGTAAGTTTATTTCAATATTTTTAGTTTATGTATATGCCTGTCCTTTGAATTCCCATTTGAACTAATTGTAACATCTGCTTGATTCCCTCGGCAAATAATGAGCTAAATGTTATGTTTAACAAATCATCAGTTTTATATATGAATAAGAGTTGGGATTTTACCATTTTGAAAACTATCTTCTAGCAGTTTTGGAGGTCTTCTACTGAGATGTTCAACAAATTCAATGACAGAATCCAGCAAACTCCATCAACAGAAATGGTACAACTCATGAACACCTTATACCCAGGCACCTCTGTTCTTGATTTCTAGGAGTAAATCCAAAGTGGCAACAGAAATTTATTTACTTCTTGTATTTTTTTTAAATATATTTTTTAGTTGTAGATGGACACAATATCTTTATTTGTTTATTTTTATGGGGTGCTGGGGATCAAATCCAGGGTCTCACGCATGCAAGGCAAGCACTCTACCACTGAGCTAGAGCCCCAGCCCTACTCTTTGTATTTTTAATTTTGATTTTTAAACCAGTTCTGTTTTGTTTTTGGTTTTGATCTGTTTATGACTGGTGAGTTTTTCCCCACTGGTGACAGCAATGAGTGGGAACTTGGTTTAAGATCTGATATATCTGTAAATGGATTTTTTATTATAGAAATCAGAGAGGAAAGAGGTTGATTTGAAAATGTTACACTGCTGGTTTTGAAGATAAGGGAATGGGCCATAAGCCAAGGAAGAGAAGTTGCCTCTAGAGAGTGTTATGGGGCAGACCGCTCAGAAAACATACCAAGTCCATTTTGTCTGAATTGGAGAGTCTTTATTTAACCTGCCGGCCGGCAACTACTCCCCACAGAACCCATAACTATGTCTGCAAAGAGCAGCCTCGAGCCTGAGCATTTCAGGGTCTTTTAAAGGCAAAAACTGCAAAACTCACATCCAGGTTGACATAGCTGCAAGCAAGCAGGGGTACAGAAGCTGAAACTGAACAGTTAGTGAAACAAGGCAGTGGGCACATTGGTATTTCCCACAGGACTTTCTAGGTTGGCATAGCAGCAAGCAAGCAGAAGGGAAGCGGGTCAAAATGACCCTAGTTGAGTACAAGTTAGAGAATGGTTACTAATGTCTAGATAATCAACCTCTGACAGGGTACATTGTTCAAGAAAAATGGGAACCAAAGAGAAAATAATTTTACATTGTATAAGAATTGCCATTTTATGTTGCCAAACATGCTATGCTAAGCAACTATTGATAGGTACAGAGGCGGGGTGTTCCCATGGGAGAAGAATTTCTTATATGACATGGAGTCTCAGGATACAATGGAGTTTGTTTGGTCATTGCCCATATAGCCTGGCCCATAACAGAAAGCGGGAAAAGCAAAGAAATGTATCTTCTCCTAGAACTTCCAGAAGGAATGCAGTCCCTGAATTTTGGCCCTTAAGACCTATTTCAGACTTCTGAAATTCAGGACCATAAAATAATAAATGTGTGTTATTTTAAGCCACATTAATTTGGTAATGTGTTACAGTAGTGATAGGAAACTAATTCAGAGTCACTTAAATTAGGTCCTTTTGTCAGGATATTATTGGAAAAATATATTATGCATCCAAGGCCTGGAATGGCATTTTGAGAATGGTGCTCACTGAGTCAGGTCTTGAAAGCGCTTTTATGGAAATAAGATTGACTCTGTGTAGCCAATGATCACACAAAGCCCTTCCAAGAAAACTGTCCTGACATTTGGCTTAAAAGATCCTGGCCTTACAGATGAAGAGGGATTTGCCCAAATTTAAGGGCTGCAAATGAAATCTGATGAAGAGTTTCCTTGGGCTTTGTTTCCTGGCTTCAGGATAACAAATGAGCGAGGCTTTTAAAAGTCCAATAGGATTCTTTATGAAAACTTCTGTTATCAGAATCCTAAGCCAGAAGGCCTGGCTCCAGAGGTCCCAACAGGCCATATCTGGCCGCTCGCTTCCCTAATAAGAATTCAATCAGCAAAGAGACAAGTGGTGGTGAAACAATAAACATGAATTTATGTCCCTATGGCCAGCACCTGGAGGGACAATGGTCTAGGACGTAAACACTGTGTGCAGAGTGCTGATGATAACTGAGATCACATAAGGGAAGAATGAGGCCAGGGACCAAGAAGCATATGTTGGTCAAGCTGAGGTCTGTTGATCATTATCTCACATCCGGTCACACAGGGTCCGGTTGGCTGAAGGGAGGCTGTTCCAGTCATGGGGTGTCTACCTGCAAGGCACATTGGCACATTTTTTTCCCCTGAAGTTTGGGGAAGAGAAATAACTCAGGAAGAACAGGTTAGAGGAACAACATGGCATTAATTAGGACAATGATTGAGCCCTCCTTCACTTCTAGCAAAACCAACCTAACATGGACTGTATGGTAAATTAATGCTCATCCTGCACCTATACAAATACTCAAGCCAAACTTAAGGAATCGAGTCTTATTTTGTGATCAAGAATAGTCTTTCTGGGGTTGGAGGTGTAACTCAGTGGGAGAGCACTTGCCTAGTATGCTGGAGGCCCTGGGTTTGATTCCCAGGATCGCCACCCTGCCCCCCAAAAAGAATAATCTATCTTTGAGAGTTTTTTTTTTTTCTTTTTAGTCAAAAAACAGAAGAGTCTAAAGAAAAATTTAGACTCCAAAATAAAAATTTAAAAATGTACTAGATATTATTTGAACAAAATGCTGGAGGCTTCAGAAACTGATTCTATAGTGATAAGCACTTGTTTTGACTAGGCCATGTTATAGTTATGGAAAAATGATAGCAATGCAAATAATTTTCACCCATAAATATGCAAATAAATCTACCTAGGGATGGAGGGACAAAAGTCCATTTACCTCTATATAAAAGTTCATTTTGCTTACTAGAAGAAAAAGTAGGCCCAAATCTCTATCACGTCGCCTTAGGAAATGAATTCCTCAACAGGACTCCTCAAATGCAAGAAATAAAATCAAGAATCAATAAATGGGATGGTACCAAACTAAAAGGTTTCTTCACAGCAAAGGATACAATCAAGAACATTAAAAGAGAACCTACAGAATGGGAGAAAATCTTTACCACCTGCATCTCAGAGCATTAATCTCCAGGACATATAAAGAACTCAAAAAACTTAACACCAAAACCAACCAAACAAACAAACAAAAATAACCTAATAGAACCTAATCAATAATAGGCAAAGGAACTGATTGGGCACTTCACAGAAGAAGAAATATGATCAATCAACAAATATATGAAAAATGTTCAACATTACTAACTATTAGAGAAATTCAAATTAAAACTACACTGGAATTTCACCTCACTCCAATCAGAATGTTAATTATCAAGAATACAAGTAACAATAAGTGTTGGCAAGGATGTGGAGGGGAAAAGGTACACTCATACATTGCTGGTGGGAATGCAAATTGGTATAATCACTCTGGAAAGCAGTATGGAGATTCCTCAGAAAACTTGGAATGGAACCCTCATTTGACCCAGTCATCCGGCTCCTCAGGTTATACACAAAGGACTTAAAATCAGCATACTATAGTGACGCAGCGATATCGATGTATATTATAGCATCTCAAACTCACAATAGCTAAGCTTTGGAACCAACTGAGGTGCCCTTCAACAGATGAATAGGTAAAGAAATGTGGTACATATACACAATGGAATATTACTCAGCCTTAAAGAAAAATTAAATTATGGCATTTGCCAGTAAATGGATGGAACTGGAAACTATCATGCTAAGTGAAATAAGCCAATCCCCCCAGAACCAAGGGCTAACTGTTCTCTCAGATATGTAGATGCTGACTCACAATAGAGGGGTGGGGAGTGGAAGTTTATCTGGTTGGATGGTGGGAGTTGGGGAAAGGGAGACAGACGAAAATGGGAAAGACAGTAGAATGAATTAAACATAACTTTCCTATGCTAATATATGAATACACAACCAGTGTAACTCCACATCATGTATAACCACAAAAATGTAAAGCTATGCTCTATGTATGTATAATATGTCAAAATACATTCTACTGGCATGTATAACTAAAAAGACTAAATAAAAAATTTTTAAAAAGAAAATCCATTTCAATATTTCTGATCAAGAAATATACCTACTTTTTGTTTTTTTTTTCTTTGAACTATTTTTACATCTTCCTGATTCTCTCAATAAATATGACTGTTTTAGTCAGCTTTTTTGCCGCTGTGACTATATGACCTTACCATCACAACTGAAGGAAGAGTTATCTGAACTTCTGACTGACCAGTTAAGATTCAGTTCCCTCAATGCTCTCCTCTGGTTTGATTAATTTGCTTCAGTGGCTCCTAGGACTCGTAGAAGTACTTAATTTTATCCATTTATTGTAAAGTCTATTGCAAAAGATGCAGGTGAAGAAATGCACAGAATGAGTATGGGGAAAAGCTAAATAAAATAATCCATGCCCTGTTTTGGTGCACGACCTTCCCAGCCCCAAAACTCTCAGCTATCCAGAGGCTCTCCAAACGCTGTCCTGAAAAGGTTGTATGGAGATTTCATTGCATAAGCATGACTGAAGCATGGACAGCTGTGTAGAAATACAACTGAATGTTAACAGACTGAGTGGGGAACCCAGCAGGGGCAGTCTGCTCAGATTCTTCTCGGCTTCTCCACAGTATTTCTTCCTCCTGGGTATGGGGCAGGACCCCTTCTAAAATGAGGGTCACATGATCTACTCTCAGACAAAGTAGGTCAGAGAATTTCTTTATGGCTAGTTCCAAGACAGAAAGGCAGGGGAAGATCAGAGTTTCTATGACCCACCTTAGAAAAAGAGAAATTCTACTTTCTGTGAACTGGCTTGGGGGGAAGTTATGAGCCAAGAACTGTGGACAAAAAAACCATATCTATATCTATCTATCTATCTATCTATCTATCTATCTATCTATCTATCTATCTATCTCTGTGTAATCACAGGCTCCCAGGCCCGTTTCTCCATGTTAGGTCTTCTCACTTTATGTCCTTTCTTTCCTTTTAAGTTATTTAACACATTGACTTCTTTCTGGTTGTCATCTCTCCTTCCTATCATTCAGAAAATTACTTTTTAGAAAATTATACTAGAACAGAGTGAAAAATGAGCAAGTTTTCCATACCACTCCCCTCCAACAACATATGGGTATGCACACTCTTGCATATTCACACACACTCAATCTGTGTTTTCTCAAAAAAATATATTATTTTTCAGCATTTAAGTGTTTTGTTCTTAAAGAGTTTTAGTTTTATTCACTACAGGGCCAAAGATCAAACCACAGAATTTAGACCATCTTCACAGTTCAAATTCATGTCACACTCAGCCCTACTATTTCTGATCTGTCACATACCCCCCTGGGTTTCCTAGTTCTTGTCCTGCCAATCATTTGTCCCTCTAGTCTCTCATCCTTGTATATCTGGATGAAAGACTAGGCTAAGCTGCTCAGATTGTCACCCAAGGAGATCTGGAGTAGTACCCACCCAGGCCTGATAGACTGTCTTTCCAGGATCTGCCTCCAGGTTTGAGGCATCCAAAGAAAGGAGGTTCTTATTTCCTTAGTCTCTCACTCCCAAATTCATTCTGTGGGTTTCATGACATCCTGAACAGTCAACTCCATATGCTTACCTAGAATTTTCTCTGATCCTTTTTCTCTCCTACAGCAGTTGTTTTCAAAGTATGCTCTCTGGAGCATCTGCATCCACAACACCTGGAAACTTCTTAGATTCTCATGTTCACCCTCAACCAATTGAACCTACTGAATGGGATAGTGTGAGGGTGGAGCCCAGCCATTTGAGTTTTGACAAACCCCCTGGTTAATTCTAGTTATCCATTTATTATAAAGTATATTACAAAGGATGCAGATGAAGAGATGCACAGAATAAGGTATGGGAGAAAGTATGTGAAACTTCCATGCCCTGTTTTGGTGCACAACCTTCCCAGCCCCCACATTTTCAGCTATCCAGAAGCTCTCTGAACGGTTGTCCAGTTTGAGAATAACTGACATACAGCATCTTTGCTAGAGGGCGGTGATGTTTGATTCGGTTTCATCATATAATCCTGAACTCGTGTCTTGGGCATCTGTCACAAGAATGATTGGGTGACCCTTGGTCACTCAGTTCATCATCTGCTTCCCCTCCTGGCATATTTTTTCCACTTTTTCTTTTTATGAGCAGCATACCGACTGGTGCCTGCCTCCAACCCCCACATCCCAGGTTCCTCTTTCTACTCAGAAGATGATCTCAATCTTTCCAGAGCAGGCAGAGATGATGCACACACCCTGAACCAAAGGAAGTCCTTTCTTCACTGGGTCTACAGTTCAGCACATCTCCAAAGACATCCTCTCCCCACTGTGCCCTCTCCTTCCTCAACCCCAGAATAGGGTGTAAAAAAGGGCGGTCCAGAACTGTCCTCTTAGATTCACCCACAAAACAGGAACTCGCTCTTCCCTATTCATTTCTGTTTTCTGGTTTTCATACAATTTGTATAGATCCTGTGTAGAGTTGGGGAGAGAGGCTGTTTTATTTTTTTAAATATCACAGGAAAAAAAATCAAGACAATCATTCTTATTTTGTAAAAATGTGAGTGGGTGCACACGCACACGTGTGTAAAGAAGACACTGGTGGTTATTGTCAGTGGTAGAATTGCAGGTGATTTTAATGATTTGCCTTCTCGTTATTTTCTAATTGTTTACAAAAACAAATTAATAAAAACCAGATACATTGCGCATAAATTGCTCATACTCTATTGTTTCATGGCGGTGCCTCAACGATCCACCAAAATGTAAGGAAATCATGGTCAGAAGCGTTCAAGTCCGATTAACCAGTCCAGGGTTCAGAGACACGTCAAATAATCCTAACACCCATCACAGCTGCAGGAATGAAGGACTGAGGAGGCATGAATCTGGACCTAGACTGAGGCTCCAGGTAGTGATTGGTAGATGCACAAAACACTCTGAGCTGCTTCTGTCACTCAGGAGCTAGATTCTACTACTCTGCATGGATTTTCCTGTCCTTTTGGTCGAATTTGGTGGGTCTCTCAAGAAAAAAACTTCTTCCCTTCTTCCTTCTACCATGCAAGCCTTGCCACACTAGAAGAAGCTTACCAAGGCTTTATTATTATTTTTTAATGCACAATAAGTGGTTTTTATTATAATTATTAACACACATCAGTTATACAAATTAATGGATCCACGGTGACATTTCTATACATGAATAAATCATGCTTTGATCAAGGTTTTATTCTTGAAAGGAGTGAGGGGCACCATTAGCATTAGGACTCCAAATCTTGGCTTCCTATTTTCAACTATTTGTGGAACATCTACACACATTTGCGTAGAAAGACACTGGGAGAAGCAGACTTCCGCTGCCCTTGTCAAGCTTAATATCAGCTGTACCTTGGGTCTTCTCTTCCTCTCCAGAGCATTAAGTGCAATCAGGTACATTAAGCACCTAGATGCTTGGTTAAACAGTAGCTACATTATTATTGCTGTTCAATTGGATTTAGAGACAAATGACCATTGTATAATAGTCAAATTATACATGAAGTCTGTTCTAAATTCACAGATATGGCTTGAACCCTCATTATGCACAAGACACTGCACCAGGTTGGGAAATTTAGGGTTAAGAAAACAATCGCAAATGTGTCCTTAGGCTCTTACAAATTGTGTTAGTCAGCTTTACGTCTCTGTGACCAAAATACCTGACAAGAACAACTTAAGAGGAGGGAAAAAGTTTATTTTGGCTCATGGTTTCAGAGAGTTAGTCCATGGTTGACCGAGTCCATTGCTTGGGGCCAAAGGTGAGGCAGAACATCATGGAGGAAAGATGTGGTGGAGGAGCACACCTCCATTTATGGCAACCAGGAAGTAGAGAGAAGAAAGGAGGAAAGTACCTCAGAGAAAATGAATCCTTCCAGGGCAGTCCCAACCTGCCTAGCTACCACCTGGTCAGTTCATTCACACTCTAGACCGCAATAAATTAGGCCACATTTCTCTCAGTCTAATCATTTCACCTCTGAATATTCTTGCTTTAATACAGGAGCTTTTGGGGGACACCTCATATCCAAACCATATTAGAAATCATTATCCAGATCTTTACAAAGGAATTGCTTTTTCCTTGGCAACACCAGTCTAAAGATAAAAATAGTCAAAGTTACAGTTCCAGAACTGTATTTCTTAGGTTCTGGCCCACCAATCCAATTATAGTGTCCTCAGCTTTTCTCAAATTTCTCCCTAAGTTCAATATGTCCACTTTGCTGATCAACTTTTTTTGTTTCTCTCAGCTGTGGCATGAAATTCCCACCGCTGTAGGCAAAAACAGACTTCCAGATCTCAGGCAAAACCTCCACTTCCTTCTCTTTTGCTCTAGATGCTAGAAGAGCCTTTTACTGCACCATGTGCTCCTTGACTGGTACTTAGTTCAGAAAAAAGACATGAGAATCTCAAGTTCCCAAATAAATGTGTAGGGTCAGAAAAAGGGAATGATTCCTCTCCTACCCATCATAAAAGGTCATGGCCAACATCCCTGCTATAAAAGACAGGTTAACAAGAGAAAGGTATGCCAAATTTATTTGATCATTGTTTTACATGTCACAGAAGACTACAGACTGAAGACCCAAGGTAAGCGATTAATTTTTATGCTTAGATTTGATGAAGCGTGGACCATGTGTACAAATAGAATTGGCCACAGAGGAATGGTAGAGTGCTTTCCTAAGAAGCGTCACTGAGAAAAAGGCTTGGAGGAGTCTGAGTAGTTTGATCAAGGAGAATCTTGGCCACAATGTTGTCTGTTTTAAAGGTGGATCTTGGAACTGAACAATAAAACACAGACATGATCTGACCAATGCAGGGCACAGAAAGTTCATGTCCTTCCTTGAGGTCAGTGGTGAATTTCTCCATTGTCTACCTCAAGTATCAGATGTTAGACTGCCCAGCACCCACAGAACCCTGCTATATGGTTGGCTCATAATCAGATTGCAGGCAGCTAAAACATCAGATCCTTTCTCAGAAGAACTCTCTCTTTCCATCTATCTACCACTTTGCTACCCATGTTATCCTCCTCAAGTATAGACCTGAGCAACTTCCAGTCACCTACCAAATAAAACCTTAGCATAGCAAATAAGCCCATGATGGGGAGTTAATTAGTTTGAGTGAATTCCCCAAATTTGAGAATCTCCAGATCTAATCCAAACCATTCTACCTGAAGGGGTAGGACATGAGGTGGTTTGAGGCAGGTGGAGCTCTAACTCAAGGCCCCAGAGAAATCAGGGCATGTTTTGGGGGCCTCTGATGTCCAAAGCAGCAAAGTGCATTCCAGGTTGATCAGGTAGACTGGGCAGAGAGAAGCTGACACACTAATTCCCAAATAAAGAGGTTTCAAAGAACCATAGGAGAAATAGAGTAAGAGTATCCATTAAGGCAGGCAGGGGCTCTGGACAAATTCTAGAGATGGGGTTTAGCTCCTGCAATGGTTTCCCCACATTATTTAATCATGAGTTGTATGTCCAGGACAGGTTTGGTCACAGATGTTATAATAGTCCTGACAGAATGGGAAACTTAGAGTTTTGGAAACTAGAAGGATTTAGACTTAAAGAAAGGAGGGCAAATAGGTTTTATCTCATGCGATGGATCACTGGCTGCCTGAAACACTGAGTTAAGAAGGGTTTTGAAGACACATTTAAACTCAACGATTAAGTATGTCCAAATGGACCAGGGATATCTGCCAACATTGTGAGGCAGAAAAATGAGGGGTGACCCGAGAACTATATATCACGACTAAAATTGGCTAAGGCCTGACAAACCCAGGCACAAATTTCTTAAATAAATCGTGTTTCAGGAAAAGCCTTCAAAATTTACTCAAGGACCATTTAGAACCTGTTTTTCAAGAATGGACATGCTCAGAAGCCAATAACCTTTTGATGTGACAAACTCAAAATCCCCCAGGCAGAAAGTGATAACTCCCCCTGGCAAAGAAACATGCCTCCTGTGAAGAGGCATGATGACCATTTGTTCCTGTGTAAAAGAATCCTAAAATTCCCCAATCTCACTATCCAATCAACATGCAACCTCTCCCTTTCTATCAACCCTCCACATTCCTCCCGGCCTCCACCTCCACCCCCACTACCAGCCAATGGGAAGGCAGATCTGAGCTTATCCCTCCTGACCTGCTTGCCCGTTGACCCACGCAAAAGATCTTTTTCTTTTTGCAAATTCTGGCACCACAGTAATGGCTTCTGTGCACCTCAGGCAATGGGCCATTGCTTCATATCACTACACCTGTCACGATGCAGCCACGGAAAAGTCCCACCTCAGACATCATGTGGCATTTCCATACCTACTGCCACCTGGGTCTTGATTTTTAAAATCTTGCTTTCAACTCCAATATGTTTTGTTCTTCAGTTCTTCTCATGCTCTTATATGCATTTATTTCTTAGATAATTCAATCCAAAACTAGACTTTTTCTGTTTGTGGCATTCTTACTTTTTTGGTAATTTTTCAGGGACTCTTGGCCATTTATTATTTAGGTCTAAACAACTTAAAAAATCTCTATGTCTTAATAACTTGGTTTTGAAAACACATGGATTTAAAGAAAAAAATAATTTATTTTATTTTTACCTTACAGGAATGGATATGCCTGTTGGGCACTGCATGACCTTGGATTTAGACTAGACACCACCCCCCTCATTCCCTGGTGCACATTACTCTGCACATAATGCTACAGATTAGGCTATGCAGGGCCCAGTTTCATAAGTATGCTATACCACCAAAAGGAAAATTACCCAATCTGACTCTGACGCTGTCAATGACCTTGAGCAAATAGTCTGTGTGTTACCTGAGGCAGGTCAAGCACTGCCATGGGTCTCTTAAAATTCTAAAATATCCTGCAGCATCCCTGTGAGTTTGCTGTGACACCCCAGGGCACCTTGGTGCACAGCTTGGGAACCATGGACTTGGTGGGTACTTCATCCATTTTACACTATCTCTGTTTTCTCTTTTAAAAAAAAAACTTTAGAAATTTATTTTTCTTTTCTTTCTTTTTTTAATTTGAGGTTTTATTAATTGGTCAGTGTAGTATACTCACTGAGAAAAGCAAAAGCTCAAAAAAGAGGTCATTAGAAGAAAATGTAATGAAAATTAAAAAAAAACAAAAAGAAGAACACAGGAAGCCTTAGAAAAGAGTCATGATCTTACTAAACCATGCAACATATGTCAAAATCTGTCAAAAAAGACATTCTTCATTTTGAACCATAGCCAACTTCTGTTGTTTTGCTTTGACTGACAGCTTTTGGGTAGACATGAACAGCAGGGAGTTGGGGAAACTAGGTTCCTAGGTCAAAATTTAGGGATTTTTTTTTTTAAATTGTTGTTGTTTCTTTTAAATTTTGAAAACAAGGAAGAAAGAAGAGAAGGATGAAAAGGGGAAGAAGACATGTATTCAGCAAATGTCTGTATTCTCTGTCCTAAAGGCAGTCATGTTTTGCACCAGACCCTTCAGTGCAGGATGTTAAAGAAGCAATAGTCTGGTCAGAGCTCAGGTAAAAAAGGATTAAAGAATCTTTGGGCTTGCACAGAGAGCCTTCCCTCTGCCTCATTCTGCCCCAGCTTTCATGAGTTGCTATTATTCAGGCCTATTCAATTCTTTCATTTGTTCTACTTTAAGCTTCTTCATGTGCCAATCTATAGGTCCACAGGATCAGGGCAAGGTGAAGCAAAGCCTCCCAGCAAGACGTGGTTGCTGTGGGTGTGCAAATCCAGTCAAGCTTCCTTTATTCAGGAAGGAGGGACTGTTGTTCTTTCACCCAGCAAGAACCTTCATTATCCAAGTGAATGGGGCCCTCCTGGGTGGTTCCTTAGAAACACAACCAAAACAGAAAAAGCAGATCCCGAAATCTGTAACAGAGCAGAGTTTCAAAATCATGGGTACATTTTTGCATTTACTTCCAGATTCCTGAACTGAAGTTTCATTTTATTGAAATCCGAGCTGGTGGAAAAGGAACAAAAATGAAAGAATTATGAGCCCCTTGGTTCATAATCAGCGTTTCCTTGCGGCCTCGTAGAACAAGGAGCAGTGGTAAGATTTTGTTCTCATCTCACAAAGCAGCTGTGCTGACATTTCAAGCAGCTGGGTCTAATGTCAGCAATTGACATTGAAAGCTGATCATTTCAGGAACTGAGTTAAACACTCCAAGCTTGCTCTAAGCACTGGCAATGAGAGGAGCCCTATCAAGGCAAATGCCAATGAAAAGAACCAGCCCCTCAATCCCTGGAGGAGAAAGTTTCCGGTTTTTTTATGAGCTATCTAACAGACCAGGGTGGTGGGGGGAATCATATTTTAAATTACAAATTAGCTCTTTCATGCTGCAGCCAAAGCACTTATCTATTGGACTGAACATATCATTGTAATGGTTCTGTTTAATGATGTTTGAAAAGTTAAAAGTCTGCAATGTGAAAGATTCAACTCATTTGCACCATCATTAAGGAGTGAATTAGAGCCATGGCATTTAAGAGTTGAATGTGGTGCTGTTACACCAGAAAGGAGCATTATTGAGCATTTCTCAGGGGCCTCAGCAGGCCTCCAGATTTCAGGAATTAGGAATGACTAAGTCAACGCAATTACTGAAGGTATGGAAATCAAAACATCTGTGCAAAAATGTCTCCTTTTCCTTTAAGAACTGTCAGTTTCCAAAACCAAACAGGGGATAAACATTGTTTTAAAAGACGTCGAAGAAAAATCTTTAAACAAGCATTAAACAAGCCTAGCAACAAGGCAGTTGGAAAGATCACAACTTTACTATGAGAGAAAATGGGTAGGTGTATCTGTGGCATCAAACTGAGTAGTCAAGACTTGTGTAAGGAAGTTAAATTTAGGAATTAAGAAAATGGAAAGATGTGGGTTGGATATTACAAATTCCCACCAAAGAGAAACAAGAAAGAAACACATAGAACAAATAGTATCTAAACCATGCAGAACTCTGATAGTTTGAGAGTTTGTAGAGGAAGCCAGGAACCAGAGATGTTTTCTTTCAGGTCCAAATGGATCCTGAGCAGTTGCTCAGACCCACATTGGAGACGGGGGAGGGAGATAGGAATGAGTGGAATCCTTGGATTTGGGGTCACAAGTGTCCAAAAGATTCTGATAATAACAGCAATAAGAACACACAAACTCTTCCCTCCCTTGTAGCCATTGAATTTGCTCAGCCTTCTGTCTGCAGCATACTCCCGACCTTCACATGGCTGGCTACTTCTCATCATCCTCACCACCCGCCCACACTAGGAGATTTTCCCAACCATTTTCCAACCACCAGTCACTCTCCACAACATTTCTTGGCTCAAATTCTTTCATAACTTTTATAACCACCTGAATTTGTTTCATTTAATATCTGTGTATTTGTTAATGTCTATCTCCCCAGTGGTGGCAAATGTTTAACAACTGAGTGTGGGGAAAGAGAAATGAGAATAAACACAGCCCACAACCTCCAAATAATAATAGAACATGCAATACTCTTTATTGTAAATTCCACATAGTCAATTGATTCTCACAGAATGCCTTTGTCGATTTTTGCCAAATTCTTGTATCTGTAGGCAAATGGTGGTTTCAGTTCAACTATGGTTTGGCAGATGGCATCCCAATCTGCTACATCTTTCCCCTATAAAAGTATTATCACTAAATCTAATGTCATCTACTATTAAACCATTCCTCACCCTTGTACAAATTCTAATCACTAAATTGGAACCTTTCAGCCTCAGCACTACTAGTTTCAACAGTATTACCTATAGTTCTAGGTTTTATATAGTTGCAAGAAATGGAACATTGTTTAATAATAGCTTGCAAATTTCATGAGCTTTGTGCCTCTCCTGCTTGGATAGTAGTGAGTTCTATGAGAATAAAGTTGCCTGAAATGTATCAAATATATAGATCTTTTCTTAATGCAAAACATACTTACATTTGATTTTGATTCTTTTAAATCATTCTATGCCTAACTAGTCTTCCTGGGAATTGAAGATGGGAAAGAGTGCTATGATCCCATTCAGCTGAGGTTGCCCAGTTACTGAGGACGGCAGTCACCCCCCTAATTATTTATTAGAGACTAATGATCAGAAAATTTGGTTAAACACAAGACCTGGAACTGCCTGACATCCAGAGTAACTCTTTTCACTGTCAGACTACCTTTTTATAGACATTGTGTCATGGATTTCAAAACACTGAAAGGTTTTGGTCTCCTGACTCATGTCACTTAATTCTGCCTACTCACAGAAGCCTGCAACTCCCACCCAGCTTCGTTATGTGATTGGATGTGGCCTTTTAAAGCTCTTCAGATATACAGATGTATTCATTCACTAGTGCTGCCATCTCACAGTACCACAGACAGAGTATTTCAAATCGCAGAAATGTTTTGTCTCACAGTTGCAGACTAGTAGTTCAAGATCAAGGTGTTGGTCAGTTTGCTTCTTTCTGAGGGTTGTGAGAGAGAATCCATACCACACTTCTGTCCTAGCTTCTGGTGGTTTGCTGGCAATCTTTGGCAATCCTTGGCTGTCCGTGACACATTGTCCCTGCTTCATGTTCATGTGGTATTCTTCCTGTGTGCATGTTTATGCCCAAATTCCCCCTTTTTATAAGGATGACAAACACAGGGCCCAACCTTCTCCAGTATGACCTCACCTTAACTAATTATATCTGCAATGACCCTACTTCCAAGGTCACATTCTGAGGCAAAGGGAGTTAGAACTTTAGTATTTCAGTGTATAAATTTTTAGAAGACACAATTGAATTCATAATGGTCAGTACTTTTTTTTTTTTTTTTTTTGGTCTAACTCTAAAGACTTTGAACTTAGATTAGATCTTAAAGTAAGAAAATTGTATTATCTAAGAATTAAATTGTTAATCTTTATGGAATTTTGCCTTCTTTTATAGTTTTAAGATGTTACAACTAGTAGGGATATTTAGAGAGACATCTGTCCCATGGCTTGGTCTGTCTTGTGAGGAGGTCACTATCCTGACATGTGGTAGTGCAGAGCTAGATAACATACTCAGAACATGCATTGCATCTTTGCTATCCACTCTGAAATTTCTATTCTGTTACTTCTGTAATCCGTCTAGGAATTCACTATCATTGGTTCACTATAAGTGATTACTTAATACGAAGCAATTCTATGATAAGCATTTCCTTCACATTTCAACATTCTGAAAACAGACCTGTTTATGAACCCTGGCGTATCGTAGTTTAATTAGCAGTATTTTTTTTAATTTTGTTGTGGTACATAAAATAATATGATTTATTTAAGGGTGTCTTAGTTTTACTGAAATATGGTATTAAGTATGCATCTGGAATTCAAAGAACAGTAACAGCAAAGAAGAGGTGACTGTTTTTAAGGACTCTTAGAAAAGACAGGTAACCATAAACTTCATTATAGTGATCTTTGGGGAAAACTTCTTCTTTGGGGCTCCTGCTTCTCGTTTGCCCACAGTTCTTTTTATTCATATTTCTTGTAATTCTCACGTTACTTGCCTACTTCTCCTTTAGCAACTTGAGGGCAATTACTTTATCTTAGTCACCCTTATATTCTTACCACCCAGGACTGTACATGGGCCCATAATCAACAATAAAAGATTAAATGAATGGTTTCCAGTACAATGTAAGTGTACATTATACTGGAAGTTCTCACTAAAGAAAACTTAGAATTTAATTTTAATTGCCAAGGCAAGCTTAATTGCCTACTCGACAGGACTTGCAAGCCGAATAATACTATCAAGTGGCTTTTTTTCTGCAGTGGTATGTTAGTGCTTCTTGTTATTGTGAGCTAAATACCTGACAAGAACAACTTAGAGAAGGGAAGGTTAATTCTGGCTCAGAGTTATTGAGGTTTCAATGGATGGTTGGCTAGCTCCATTGCTTTGGGTCTGAGTGGTGGTGGGAGTGTGTAGCTGCAGAGGCTGCTCAAATCATAGCCATCAGGAAGCAGGGGAGCAGGAGTGGGGAGAAGACAAACTCTTCTAGGACATGCCTCTCATGACTTATTTCCTCTAACTAAGTCCCATCTTCCAGTAGCCCATTCATCCACTGGTGGGCTCAGAGCTCTCATGATCCAATCATCACCTAAAATCTCCACCTCTAAACCTTTCTGCAATGGGGATCATGTTTTCAACAAAAGACTGTGGGGGACAGTCCAAATCCAGCCCATAATAGGTGTTTCTTAGTAAAAGTTGGAAAATCATGGTAAACTATAAGGATTTCTCTGTAACTGGTATTGATTTCACAGATGACTGTCAGCTAGACTACAATATCATGCAGAAATGTGGGAGAATATGAAGAAATGTTATGAAATGAGGTCTTCCCTCTGTTCTAGAGAAGAACTCTGCTACCTCAATGGCCCTGCTGTGTTCCACCTTGTTCTTAAGCCCAGAGCTTAAACTTGTGATCTAAATAGGTTGAAAGAATCCTAATCAAGGGACAGAACCAAAATTAAGATTTAATAATGCAAGACACAACATGAGGCATGAGAGTTAGTTTTCTTTGCTACATCATAAAGTATAACAAACTTAGTAATTTAAAACAACACATTATATGAACCCAAAGTTTTTGTGGGCCAAGAGCCTGGACGTAGCTTAACTAGGTTCTCTGCTTAACATCTCACAAAGCTGCAGACAAGGTGTCAACATTTTCACCTGGAGGATCAACTGGAGAAAGATCTGCTTCTGGGCTCCCTCAGAATTCATCTCTGTGGCTGTAGGACCAAGGTCCCTGTTTCCTGCTGGTTAGGACCAGGGACTGCCCCCACAGTTCTACAGGCCACCTGAATTCTTCCTCTGTGTGGCTTCTCCATGTTCTCACAACATGGGCTGTATTTCTTCAAAGCCAACAATAGAGAATTTGATCTAAAGGAGAGCCCAGCAAACTGATTAAATCAGAGCAATTCAGGATAATCTTCCTTTGATTGACTCAAACTCAACTGATTTAGGACCTGAATTACAGAGCACCTTCTACAGAATGCCTTCACCTTTGCCATATGCTACTATTGACCAGAAGTAGGTCACGAGTCTTACTCAAACTCAAGGGAAGGATGTTACATGAGGTATCATCATCGGAGGTAGGGACCACATCTTAGAATTCTGCCTGTCTCAGCATGTACATACTCTCACTGTAACTTCAGGGCAAAGCCATGGAAAAATAATAAGTATGTGGTTAACCTCACAGAATTCCAGTATTAGAAAGTCTCTGCTTCTATATAAATAATCCTCAATCTGAAAAAATGAATGCTTACTCTTTCATAGATCTCCCGGAAAAGTGATTCTCTTTGTAATTAGCACTTGTGGATAACACAAGTTAGCATTGTCAGGAGGGAAAGAGATTTCTTATTTCACACGAGGTCTAATTCCTTGGTAGTGGCTTTCCAGTTTTCTAGGTCACAGAGTTAGGAATTTTGTGAAGTTAGGAGCTGGGTAAAAAATAATTCTAGGATCAATTGTTGATGTCTGATCAGGAAGGTATAGTGGAGACAAACATGATATCATTGCCAACACTGTTATAGCAAGAGGGTTAGACTAGAAGACTACTATTTAGTTTTAACTCCACTCTACCAGGTATTGTACAAATCACTTACCTCTTTTTAAGAGGCCCACCTCTTAAGGTTTTCATGAAGATCAAATGACGTGACTCAGATGAAGGTGCTCTTTAATTATAAATCTTTAAACAACTATAAGATGTTGTTGCCCTCTCACTTCATGAGAGAAATAATACCAGTTCATCTTCTGACACAGCCTTTGTCCCAGCACTCTGTTTTCACCTTCGTGGAAAATAGTCTTCTCAAACTTGGACTTGGTGAACTGATGACTACATGAAAAGATGCCCGGATTATCATACACAGGATAATGACATCACCATGACTGGTGAGTCAACCCTAGTGTCTTTTGACTTCCATTGAGTTTGCTATATTAAAATCAATGGTTCACCCAAGGAAACACACAGGCAGCTCTCTTTTAATAACATTGTGTGAGCCCTGGGGTTGCTGAAAGTATGGGCTAGAAAGATACACGAAGAACAGATGTGGAATCAGAAAAGCATATACAATCATGCATGGCTTAATGACGGGGATATGTTCTGAGAAACACACCGTTAGGTGATTTCATCATTATGTAAACGTCTTAGGGTATACTTACATCAACCTAGCTGGTACAGGTCAACTGCTCAACGTGGCTTTTGATGCAGTCAAGAGACACAGGAAACACTAGATATATGAGGCTCTTGTTGGTATAGGGCATACTGTTTCACAGTAAACATCTTTTATAAATAGAAGGAGTGCACTCTCTGTTTCCTGGCTACCACGAGCCGAGTGGCTCTCCTCTGCCACGTCCTTTCACCCTGATGATCTGTCTCACCTCAGGCCCAAAGCTATGCCAATCTCGGACTGAGCCTCTGAAGCCCACTGTTCTAGGCACTAAGAGACATAGCAGTGAAGAAGAAACACTGTATCTACAAACTCATCTCCCAAATTCTGAACAGTCATTCAGTTCTCTTTAGTTTAAAAAAAAATAGTCCATTTAAATTGGACTTGGTGAACTGATGAAAGGAATAACAGTATTTTCAAGAGGTTTTGTTCAAGAGCTACACTGGACCTATAACTGCAGTCTGACCCTGAGAAAAATATCAGAAAAACCCAAATTGAGAGAATTTTCCTCAAAATACCTGACTAGTATTCCTTAAAAGATTATCAAAACCAAAGGAAAGTCTTGAGACACTGTTGTAGCCCAGAGGAGGCTAAGAAATCTTATAAATAAAAAGACTTAAGGGGAAACTAGTGAAACCTGAATAAACTATGGAGTTCAGTTGATAGTAATGTACAGATTATGACAAATGTACCATAGTACTATAAAATATTATCAATAGGGGAAACTCTGTATTGGGTATTGGAGAACTCTTTGTGCTATTTTTTCAACTTTTCTGTAAAGTTCCTATTCTAAATTTTTAATTTATTAAAAAAAGAAAAGAAAATTGATGATAAAAGTTTCAATAGTAAACTTGACACATAATTATTGATTATTAGTAAGTATTATATCCTACATATAATTGTATGTGCTATACTTTGATATGACTGACAGTGCAGTGGATTTGCTTATAACAGCATCACCACAAATGTGAATAATACATTGCTCCATAATGTTAGGATGGATCTGATGTCAACGGTCACAGGAACTTTTCAGTTCCATTATACTCTTATGGGGTCACCATAGTATATATGTCCATCATTTGATCAAGATATCATTTTGCGGTTCATGATTATATTTGTAAAATAAGTGAAATGCAATTTCTCTGGACTCCTTTTAAAAAAATATTTTTAGTTGTTGATGGACACAATAAATTTTTTTTATTTATTTATTTTGATGTGGTGCTGAGGATCAACCCAGGGCCTCACACATGCTGGCCACTGAGTTAGAACCCCAGCCCTTTCCTGGATTTTTTGAAGATAGGGAATGTCAATTGGGGAGATCATGCCTACAGACTCTGCTTTTAACCTTTTCCAGAATTGCAGAAAATGAAAGAGAAGAAAGTTGCCATCTACTCAACTCTTGCAGCTCAAAATGTGGCCCATGGAACAGCAGCACCACCATCACCTGAGAATTGTTTAAAATGAATAATCTTGGGCTACCCCCCAAGATATGTTGATCAGAATCTGCACTCAAGATCTCCAGGTTATTTACACACACAACTAAGTTTAAGAATCCTGTACCAAATTTTCCAGAGCAATGTACCTTGACCTTCACCAAATACTTTAGATATTCAGACTCTGTCAATTGGTCTCTACTTCGCAATAATTATTGGCATTTTAAATATGATCCAAAATTATTGCTCTGACCACTATTTCACTTCTCTGACAGCAATATAAAGTCTGATCTGTTACCACTTTCTATAAAAGATGAGAAAGCAAGCACATCGTTCAGATTTTGCCAACTTATTTCACTTGTGATGTGATTGTTAGAAAACTTTCAATTAGTAACCAATGGGACATGCTCAGTGACTAATTTCATTGTGTTACAAAGACCAAAATGCCAATATCCTGTGAGTGTGTGTGTATGTGTGTGTGTGTGTGTGTGTGTGTGTGTGTGCATGCATGCATGTGTGTGTTATTGGGGATGCACACCTCCAGGCTTTCTTACTTTGTGTTTTGGGACAGGGTCTTATTAAGGTGCCAAGGCTGACCTCAAACTTGTGATCCTCCTGCCTCAGCCTCCTGAGTCACTGGGATTAAGGGCATGTGCCATTGTGCCCAGAGAAATGCCAGTATCCTTTACTTCTTATACTACGTAGTAGAACTCATAAACATCTGACTCTGATTTACCCAAAAGATCTAGGAGGTTCCAATGAACTGCCAAGGTACACGATCATATTCACATCTAAATGCCAATAGAGCCTCATAAAGTACAGTTGCCCCTCTGTATCCTTGGGTTCTGCAACCATGGATTCTGAACAACTGGAGTTGAAATACAGTCAGAAAAAAATGACATCTGTACTGAACATGTACAGACATTTTTCTTGTCATTATTCCTTAACAATACAATGCAGCAAATAACAACTATTTACATATAATTTACCTTGTTGTATCATAAGTAATCTGGAGATGATTTAAAGTATACAGAAAGATATGTATAGGTTACATGTAAAAATGCCATTTTACGTAGGGACTTGAACATCTGTGGATTGTGTATCTTCAGGAGTCCTCCTGGAACCAATCCTTTGAGGACATCAAGGGACAACTGTATTTCATAGCAGAAGCTGAATTACTAAGGGCTCAAGCTTGGAAAATGAGGCTGTAGTTGTAAAAGAGAAAGAAGGGAAAAGGGAAAAGAAAACAGGAAAAAGTGGCCTGCACTTCACTGATCTACGTCCAGGTGAGAAAGGTCCTCGTGTTTCTTCCAGCTTTGCAAACAGCTCAGTCAGCATGACATCTGCTCCAAGCAAAGGCTCTTCAAAGCTTCAGAGAACAACATCGATCTTATAAAACAAAGGCTTGAATTGCATCTTAAACTGCAAACAACCTAGTAAAATTCCCCATTAGACCTTTCTGTTATCCCCCAGGTCTGGGCTGCCCTAGTATGTTGCTCTCAATCTGTTTCCCTCCAAACCCTTAACTTTTCCATGTCCCTTAATAGATGTCCTTTCCCTGTGAGAACAATGCAGCTCTGTCTCAAGTCTCCTGATATTTTATAACTTCTTGTTAGTTATACTATCCTTAAGAAGGATGATTTCACTTTGTGTGCAGGAAACAAATGATCTTCCAGTTGCTGGACTGTACCCTTCTTATGGGCCTGCAGGGGATCATAAATAGTGAATGATTCTGCAGTCTAACGAGTGGTGAAGGGGTTTGGTTCTGGTATCAAGACTCTGCTTTGTGACTCCATGTAAATAACTCGACCCTGCTAAACCTCAGTTCCTTAGTCTGTAAAATGAAGTGTGGTCCCTGAGTAATAAAGATTGTATGTTGAATAATAAAAATAATGTCTGTTATGCATTTGGGGAAGATATTATATGGCAAGGACTTCCCTGATCCCAGGACTTGGCACAAAAGGGCTATAATAATTATTATTATCTCTCAATCTCAACTGTTCCAAGTATTTGCGGGTCTACTAAATTGAATTCCAAATAGTGATTCAATAAGAATCTATTTAATGACTACTGTATGCCTAGTACTTCAAAACTAAAAAGGAAGTAGGGAATAAACAAACATCTATTGAGATCCATCCATGTACCAAGCCCTTGACATATATTGTCTTAGTTATTCCTCCAAGTACCTTAATGAGAAGGATTAGGACACAGAGCTTTGAGAAGTTATATAACTTGCCCATAAGGCATAAATCTGAGTTTGCACCCAAGTCCATGATACTCAAGAACCCTTTCTCATCTATAAATTGCTGTGCCTCAAAAGTAGAATATATATCTGACATTGACCACATATTAAATTGTAAAGGAAAAGGTGAAAATAAAAGAGTCAGTGGAACAGGAAAGAGAGAGGAGAAGAGAAGAAGGATAGGAAGGGGAAAAAGAATCAGTACTGAGGGCTGGGGTTTTGGCTCAGTGGTAGAGCACTTGCCTCAAATGTGTGAGGCACCGGGTTTGATTCTCAGCACCGTATATAAATAAATGAATAAAATTAATGTATATATATATATATATATATAGAGAGAGAGAGAGAGAGAGAGAGAGACAGAGACAGAGACAGAGACAGAGACAGAGACAGAGAGAGGGCTGAGGTTATGGCTCAGTGGTAGAGCCCTTGTCTAGCATGTGCAAGGCACTGGGTTCGATTCTCAGCACCACATATAAATAAGTAAATAAAGGTCCATGAACAACTAATTAAAATATTCTTAAAAAGAAAAAAGAAAAAAATCAATGTTGAGGAAGGGATAAGAAAGCATCAGGAGCCAGGCATAGTGGCATACCCCTGTAATTCCAGCGATTCGGGAGCCTGAGGCAGGAGGACCACAAGTTCAAGTCAGTCTCAGCAACTTAGTGAGGCCCTGTCTCAAAATAAAAAAAGGGCTGGGGGATGTGATTCAGTTGTTTAATGGCCCTAGTACCAAAAAGGTGGAAGGAAGGAAGGAAGGAAGGAAGGAAGGAAGGAAGGAAGGAAGGGAGGGAGGGATGGATGGATGGATGGATGGATGGATGACAAGCGAGCAGGAGGAAGGAAGCTGGGAGTCAGCCCTCCAGTCCCATGCACTGCGGTGGCTGGTGAGGAGCCAGCACCCTGAACTTATCCTTATCTTCACAGGTGATGTGTCCCTGCCAAGTGAGCCAGTGCCAAGAGGAAATTCATCACTTCTGTGGCTTCCTGACAACTCCAGCTAACAACAACTGATCTCCCCTCCCCTCTGGGAGGCTCAGACAGAAGCACCAGAGCCTTCTATGGAGACTCTAACTCCCTGCTCTATTTGCAGTTCATTTTCATACTTCCCCAAAGTTGTCTCACAAGTGTTATCCCTATTCCCAAACCAGACTATGAAATACTCATCACATGCGTTTTAGATTACTCTTCTGTAGGAAGGCAGTTATGGATCAGAACACCACTAAATTTCATGCAATGTTACTAAGAAACTGAAAATGCTTCACAGAGGTTGGGATAGGCACTCATAGACAGTTGTTAGGGTGGAGAGAGCTATTTAAAGTGAATAATAGATTTTAGAAATATACTGCCAGATATCATGAGAATATCTCATTAGTCCCATGAGGGTGGAGGTGACCCTTAAAGGAAAGGACCCCTGTCAGCTACCCTTAAAAGGGTAGATTAGAGAGTAGATCTGGATCTGGCCAACCCTTGGTGCTGTCTCTTGTTATGGAATTGCCTGGAGCACTTCTGTTGGGCCTGTGGCTTTCCTTATCTCAGGAAGATAACCTGGGAGAAAGGCAGGGGCGGAGCCCTTAGGAAAGGGCCCCAGCCTGGCCCCGATGCAGTATGTTTGACTCACTCTCTGTGCCACGTGTCCTTCATCATCGGCACTTCCTGTCCTACACTGGGTCAGGGAGAGGTCCACAACCAAGTGAGGTCAAAGTGATACAAGGAAATGTCAGGTCTCTTCCCTTGGGGTCAGAGGGCCACAGGACTGGGCAGCTGCCAAAGCCTTCACTTGCGGTTACCTTGGGCAAAACACTTAACCAAAGCATCTTGTCTCACTTCCTCAGTGGTAATATGAAAAGAAACAATGTCTACCTTTCAGGGTTGTCATGAGGATTAGTGCAAATATGTGCAAAGTAACTGGAATTTTATATGTTTGTTCACCTCATTCCACAAGTTGTAACCACGATATGCCAAGCATCAGGCATTAGTAATACAACAGTGAGCAAGATAGATCAGGGTACGGCTCAACCAGTGTTTATGTTCTGTTGAGGAGTGGGGCAGACAGAAACTTTTTTTTCCTTTTTCTTTCTTTCTTATTTATTTATTTGGTTTTTGGTACTGGAGATTGAACCCAGGGATGCTTCACCAGTGAGCTACATCCCCCATCCTTTTATTCCTTATTTTGAGACAGGATCTTGCCTCTCACCAAGTTGCCCAGGCTGGCTTTGAACTTGGGATCCTCCTGCCTTAGCCTCTCAAGTCTCAGGATTACAGGCCTGCACCACCACACTTGCCAGATAGAAACTCCTTAAAAGTATTTCCCAGCTTCACAACTTGTTATTTGATAAACACCATGCAACTTTTTAGGATCATTGTCAAGTTTTGGGGAAACCTAAATTTCTCTCCTATGTGAACAATAAGCTTTGAAAAAAAGCCCTACAGACTTGCTTCTGACTCCTCACATTTCAAATTCACTTTCCTCCCATGCATTCTGCGTCTTCTTTGGGTGTCTTCTGTTGCTGGGTGTCAAGAAACACATCCACATTGAGATGCCTGCACAGGATGATCATGACTGATGGGCAGTGAGTGATCGGAGAATTCCAGGGAATCACAGTTGCTCCAGGGCACCTTGCAACAACATAGCCATACAAGCAAGCGACTGCAAACCTCTTACATAGTTTCTCTCAACTCAAATTAAATGAATTCCTAAGTCAACAACCCCTCCCCAAAAATGTCTATAGCCCTCTTATGCCACCTGAAGACAAGAAGTGTGAGGGAGGGGAATTGGGGTAAAAAGATGCTGTATCCGTACATTTTAGCTGATTGTGATTAAAATATTTTACTACTGCAACATTTCCAAAAACTCACAGGCAAGTGACTAGATTACTAGGTCCCTCCCAGGACTTAGAAAGAACTGGTGCCAGTGAGGGACTCTGAAATATAAGCTTCTTGAACTTCATAAATCCACAACTGCCAGCAAGCCGCTCTCTGAGGACTGATAGATAAGCTGAGAGCACTTAGATGACACTCAGTAAATTATTACTAATGGGGACTCTTGATGAATCAACTGTGGTCCTTGAAGGCAGAGATCACTGGCTCCACCCTGAGATTCAGACCAATTTAGGAAAGGATAGGAATATATGCACTTCCTCAGGAAGGCCTCTAAATAAAAGTTGCCTGCATCAGAGCCCCCTGCACCCATCGCCCCCACCCCAAATTACCCTTATGGCCACTGGCTTCTCATGCATACAGGTGATGAAATGGTAACCTCTGCAGCACTGGTTGGAATTAGTAAAGATTTAAAATCAGTGCATTGTTTGGCTGTGATTTGTCGACTTTCTTCTTGGACTCGCTCTGGGTCTCTGGGTGAGGGAGTCTATGCCTGCCAGGTGTTCTTGATTAAGCATGATCTCTCAGCCTCATCATTATTTGTTTGCCTGCCTATCTCATTTGCAAAAATGAGCTGTGCCAGGGCAGGGGCCCTGTCTCATTTCTGTTTGCATCCTAAGGGCCTAGTACAAAGCCTAGCAGATAGACAGCCATAGATTCATGCTGCAAGATGAATGCATTAACTGTCCATTCAGGAGTGTATTAAAGCAGGAAAAAAATCATCCTATTAGTTTTCTTTATTTTATCTCCGATTCCCAAGAATAGGTAAGTTAATGCTTTATTCAATTTGGTCAATAATGTAATACTTGACTCTGAACTGCTTAAGAATATTTCTGGTTTTCAGGTCAGCAGAAAGTATGAGCAAGTTTACATAAATAATTGTCATTGTCTCATAGACACATTCACAAAATAAAGGAGAAATAACGTACAATATGCAGTTTTCATCCTGATTACACTGCACCAAAATATGGGACAGATTCCCTTTCTTATTTTTGAGAAGGACAAGAGAGCTTCTTGTGTTCCCTTTGTCAATAAATAAAAGGTCCTTGTGTTTGCAAGGATTTCACATGATGTACCATAAAAAAAAAAATGAAAAGGCGTGTAAAGTTTTTTCAGAGCAAATGCGCTTGCTGAATTTGCTTAAACCTCCTAATTGCTGAGATTCAGGGATAAACCTACTCATGTGCAGTGTGCTATTAGAAAGGTCACAGATGTCTGTGTTTTTTTCTCTGGGTTTCCTCTTTCCTCTCTAGCTTTCACAGATTAAAAAACAAAATAAAACCCTTATTTTTAAATTTAAGCTGAAAATTTAAAAGCTGACTTCCAAGGGACGAACAATATCTGATATTGGGCTAAATTAACAGTAGGGAAAATATTTTTTCCTGCATTTAAACTACCAACATTGTTTAGCAACAGCAACTTAAATCCTTTATAAAGTTTCCAAAATACTCAAATAAACACTGAACTAAGACAAAAGTCTATGTAACTCTAAATATGTTAAAGGAATGAAGCAATATAGATATTTCCTTAATTAAATCTGAAATTCTGAAACCAGTAAATGAAGATTGACTCTGGATATTTGGAAAAGATCAACACCTGTCAAATATCTATATAAGGCAAGAAGAGACTTATTTTTTTTTTGTTTGTTTGTTTGTTTGTTTTGGTACTCGGGATTGAACCCAGGGGCATTTAGCCTGTAAGCTACATCCCCCGCCCTTTTCATTTTTTATTTAGAGACAGGGTCTTATTAAGTTGCTTAAGGCCATGTTAAGTTGCTGAGGCTGGCTTTGAACACTCAGTCCTCCTGCTGTAGCCTCCTGAGCTGCTGGAATTACAAGCATGTGCCATAGTGCCTGGCAACATTTACTTTTATTAATGAAGGAATAACAAACGCTGGTAATTTAACTTGATTAAGTTAAGGTCAAGGGAGTGGGAATGGGAATAAGAAAGACAGTAGAATGAATTGGACCTAACTTTTCTATGTTCATAAATGAATACGCCACCTGTGAAACTTCACATCATATGAAGAATGGTATCCTAATTAGAACAAGTTATACTCCAAGTATGTATAATATGTCAGAATACACTCTAAAATAACAAATAAAAAAAGAATTCTTTGAAAAAAATTTTTTTCAATGATGGTTTTGTTATTAAAATACTAATTCAACCAAAAAAAAAATCGAGGTCAATTCAAATAGCTCCAGGTGAAGATGCTCTACCTCACTGCCCTATTTCTAAGGGTAATTTTGAATGATATCAGAAGTTTTTGCCTAACTCCCCTAAACTATTTCTGCCCACTAGTATATGATGTATGTGAAAATCCCAGCATCTACCTCATTATTGGGCTCTGCTAAAATACGTTAGCTTTTATCAATCACTGACACCTTAGGTTGATAATTGCACTGGGAAGGATGTGAAGAAATGAACAGTATGTTGGCAGGTGGGCTACAGGGTCAGGAAAGGGGACACAGCCAAGGGTGTCCTAAAAGCAGTAAAAGTTACTGTCTCTAGGAAAGAGATATCCCCTCCCTGGTGGAACTTATAGAATGAGGTGGTCCAGAAGGACCATGCAGCCTGTGATCAACTCACACAAGTCAGGCCCTCCTGGAAGGCTTTTCAGGAAATGACAGATACCCTTCTCCAGAGCCTATGTTTCTTTCTTTCTCAAAGTGTTATTATAGTGGCTAAATGCAAGGACTGGGCAGCCAGACTAAGATTTAGTCCTCAATCACAATTTCAGTCCTATGACCCTGGATGCAACACATTTTCTATTTTTGGTTTATGCATGCTGGTCCCATTAAAGTGTAATTTTATGAGGTCTTTTTGTTCAGAGCTATAGAAGAGAGCTTCCTGCACGGTAGGTGCTTAACACTTATTACTTGAAAGAATAAATGAACAATAAATGAATAAAATGGAAGGATATAGTGCTTAATCTCCTCAGGTCTAGTTTTCTTGTCTATAAAATGAAAATAATAATAGCACCTAGGGTGACATCAGTACAGGTAGAAACCAGTGTCAGGATGCAGGAACAGGCTTACCTAGCAAGGAGTCCTTTATGTTCTTCCTGTTTGGGGAGAACATGGTTTCCAGATGTATAGCTACTGACAAAAGAGCAAGGGTCGAGGCAAACGCAGGTGGCTCCTGTTAGGCATCCTCTAATTGTGCCTACTCGGAAATTCACTCTGGCCTTTCAAGGAGGAGATTTGGTCATACAGATGTCCTTAGGTTACGCTTCTATTTTGTTTTTCATGAAATAGTCATTTGTATTTAATGAAGTGAAAAATGATTCAAATAATATGAGATTGAAGAAGGAAGGAAGGAGCAAAACTTGCCAGTTACCTCTCCTAGTTCTCCTTTTCTCATTTGACCTACACAGCTTGGGCAGGAAAATATTTTTAGAATAGGATATGCTCAGTTATAAACTAAGTGTAGAAATATTGGCATCTTTCCTACATATGACTGTGTTCAGTTGGAAAAAAGTAATAATGCACATCGTTTTGTAATACCATAACTAAATAATTAAACACTGGTGGATAAACTTTACAAGGAATATAAAGGCCTGAATGAAGGATAAAACTTGACTGAAAGACATAAAAGAAAACAATGAAAAGACATTTTATTTCTGGATAAAAAGATCGATTATTTGTAAAGACATCAATTGACAAATTATTTTATAATGTGAGAATTTCCACAGCATTTTTCTTGGACCAATTTTAAGCATCAAGAACTTACAAGAATAATCAATATTATTTTTAATAATAATAAGAAGGTTAATGGAGAATCTGTCTTATTAATTGTTTAGTAAAACTAATTATAAAGCTTTGATAATTAAAAGTATAATAATTAAGATTGCTAGTCATGACTCTCTTCAGTTTATCTTATAGCCTACTGAGGGTTATTAACTGGTTTGAAAAATAAAGATTTATAAATAGCCCCAAATGGACAATTTGGTTATATGTATTATAGTATAGTCACAATGCAGAATATATTTAGCTATTAAAAAATAATGTGGTAAAACTATATTTATTGGCATGCAAAGATGTTGACAATATGTTAGTAACTATATAATTTATTAGAATCACCCATTTTGAAAGAACAAAATACCATATATGCTTATTTATGCAGAGGAAAAGAATATAGACAAATAACTGCCAATATATTAACAATAGCCTATTTATCTCTAGGTGCTAAGTACATGAGCGAGTGAAATCTTTTTACTTATCTATAATGAATATATATTAATAATTCAAATACAAATTTTAAACATTTTAGACTGTTAAATAATGTATGAATTCTGTTTATCCTTTTTAGTCTAATTTTTGGGAAAAAAATGCAGATCTGTCCTTTAATATATATTTGATATTTATTATATTATGTCCTATCAAAAATATAGCTTCAACAAAAAATTTAATAAAGTCAAGCTTTCCTGATTTTCTTTTAAACGTGTAGCAGTAAGCAATTCATAACCAAGATAAATACATTTTTAGTTGTAAAACAGAAGGCACTTTTTCCAATTCCTGCCACAGAACTTCTCTAAGAATAATACAGCTGCTTAGCTACTCCTGCCTTTGAGGGGGAAAAATATCATCATTCAACTGCTGCTTTGCCTGTCTATTCAAGTCCAGTCGCTGCTATGCAATACTGTGGCCTCTTGTCATGCTACCATGCTGCAGTGAGTGGTCTAGGCTTACAACTGGCTCTAACCACAGCTGGTAGAATTCAAGATTTATTTAGGTCAGGGCTGCTGAATAAAGCACTTACTCATGGGAACATTTTTACCCCCGGACATGTATACCCAAGGCAATGGGAAGAAGTCACAGACAGACAGTCTGGACCTGTGTGTTTACCTCAGGAGAACAGACACTGGTGAGAGAAGACTGCTTGCAGGTTTCCAATAGTACGTCTTTAGCCCTGAATGATTAAGTTGCCTATGTCATTGATCTTGTCCTCTCTCACTGCTGCCCTGAATTTCACCCACTTGTCTGTTTTCTAGAAAGACTATCAAACACCATCCAAATCATTTGTCTTAAGTTCAGCATAGTCTGGAAAAGAACTGATTGGTAATATTAGGTCAATTTCATGCCGTCTTCAAATAATGACATTTCCAAGGGTAAAAGTTGATTTTTTTTTTTAATATTTATTTTTTAGTTCTCGGCGGACACAACATCTTTGTATGTGGTGCTGAGGATCGAACCCGGGCCGCACGCATGCCAGGCGAGCGCGCTACCGCTTGAGCCACATCCCCAGCCCTAAAAGTTGATTTTTGAATGAGTTTCATAGGTCATGTCTCTACATGTTACAATTTCACTGTATTCAAAATTCAACTGGAAACATATTTTATATATTTATGAGTTGAAAGACCTAGAGGAGATTGTTGTCTGTGGAAGCATTGAGTTAGGACATTTTCTAGTACTTTGTCTGGCATATGGGAAGTTCCATAAGATGGGAAGTTTATCTATAGATAGTTTGTATCCTGTTTCATTGTTTTACATTGTAACAGTGTATTCAGTGCTCATATTATCAATGTCTTGACAACCTCTTCTTAACAGCAGCATGTCATTCCAAAATGTGATTTATGCAATTATTATGTAAATCTTTTTTTCCAATTTTTATATTGTTTATAGTATTATGATTGCTAATGTTATAAATTTTTTCTTCAAATTTCACATGATAACCCTAAGATAGAGTCCCAGAAATGGAATTATCATAATAAACATTTTTAAGGCTACATTGCAAAACTATTTTCTAAAAGGGTTGTTATAATATTCATCTCTACCAGCAATATACTATCATTGTACTATCACTTATTTTCAGCATCTCATTTTAAAAACATGAATAGATATAAAACTTTTTAAAAGTATTTGATATTTTGATAGGTTAAAAATTTTGTTCACTATTAGTTCTAATTTTTATTTCTTTCTATTTACAGTAAAGATTGAACACTTTTCCATATGCTACTTAGTCATTTGTATTTCCTCTTTTGTGTATTGTTGTACATATTTTTTTTTGCCTGGACTGTTTCCTTTTCAGTAATAATGAACATTAACTATTATAACAATTACTATGACATAATTCTTTTCACTCCCAGATAATGTATTTTTATATATTCTCATGTTAAGACTCAGGGTCTGGAATCTTCTCTTATCTAAAGTGCTTTCTTATCATACCCTACAAATTTATTACAATCATTTATTGCCAAGGATAGTTTTATGCTGATGCTTCAAATGTAAAGACTTTAAATTTCCTGTTTTACTCTCAATGTGCCTTGAAAAGTAATTTTAACTGCTATGTTTAAGAAATTGTATTTACACAGTGCAAAATTTCTTTATGAACAATGCTGAATAAACAAATTTGTTTCAGGAAAAAATTGAATTTTATTTATGTATTTAGATCCTTCCCCCCCCCCCTCAAAAAAATCATAATAAGCTGAGGAAGCTGGAACTAACTCTTGATCTTGATCTCAGTCATGGACAGAGCTTCCAAGAAACCCTCAGAACATAGTCACGGTGCCATGGTGAAGGCAGTCATTATTTTGTTTCCATGAGCTGGGTATTTTATTAAATAAAGGAACTTTAAATCAGTGTTCTTCAAACTGTGAGTCATGACCTATTAGTGAGTCACAAAATCAGTTAAGTGGGTCAGATTGATTTTTTTTAATGAAATAAGATGAAAGGGGGAAAAGGGGGGAGCAAGGAAAGAGCATTGTGTGTAATAAAGGTATTATTTCATGTGGATGTACAGGTTGTTATGTAAAATGTATCTGGTCAGATAGGTTTGGAAAACACTGAATTTAATAGCTTGTGTTCTTAGAAAAAAATCCTACATTAATTCTATTCTCAACCCAATGATTACTCTCCATTAACATCAGCCTTTAATAACTTAAATTTGTTTTAAAGAGGATTATTCATTTGCTTCTATTCTACCACATGCTTGGAGCTGTTCTAGGCACTGAAGACATAGTGGCAATAAACCAAGATCCCTGCTCTCCTAGAGCCTCCATGGAGTGGAACTCAGATGAAATATATGCTAGACACATGAGGGGGTCCTGTGAGCATTAGGAAAAGAAGGGAGAATCAAAGGCAAGGGATTTGGGTGCCATTTTATATGAGATGTTCAAAGAAGGCATCACAGAGAAAGTGACATTTAAATAGAGTTCAACATTTTTTAGTCTAGCATTTGAAATGTTATTTTAAATTTAAATGAACGCTTTAATAAATAATAGCATTGCTGACATTTAAAGCCCTATTATGTTGATTAACTTTTTGCTCATTTATTTAAATCATTTACTAGACATATATTTATTTTATGCTTACTCAGGGCTGGTCTCTGTTCTGGGTTCTGGAGACTGAACTGAGAAAAAGACAAAGAAACAGTTCCTGCTCTCAGAATAGTCCAATCTACTGGGGAGGAGAGAAAGAGAGAGAGGGAAAGAGGGAGGGAGGGAAGGAAATAGGCAATTCTAATGTGGGAAGTTTAAGATGGGGAGTATAGGTTGCAATTCCCTTCCTGGGAGATCAGGACAGGCTTCCTGGAGAAATAATATAAAACTTAGATAATTTTGGACACATCCTCATTGTAAATTATAGTTGAGACCACAGGCATTTCAACAGTGCTTAATAAGAAAATTGGGGTTGTGACAGAGGTGCTTTTAACGTCACTGAGTTAGTCATTACCCTCTGATGAAAAATTGACAGAAGGAGGTTAATAATGTTTGCACACCTGTTGCCATTAAATTTAAGTTAAATCTATAATGATTTTGTATCTTGTAATCATGAAATTAGATTTCTCTCTGTTCAATAAAGAGTTTCTATAATGTTCTGAGGTGTGTTTTTGTGGTTGGAGGGCTGTTGCGCTGTAACCTAGAGAACAAGAGTGACAGTACTGCAGAACTGCATCTGCCTACTAGAGTGTTGCAGAGAATTGTGTTTGTTCACTTGAAGTTGTAAACTGCATTTGTCATATGAGGTCAAGCTTGCTCACCAACCTTGTGAAATTGACCAGTAATGAAACTGGAGTTTGTGATGAAACTAGAGTCTCTGCTTTGGCTGGCAGGGGGTCTGTGTAAGCAGCAGGCCTCTGCAGCTGAGAAAGCCCATTTTAGTGTTAGCAGCTAATCAGTGCAGAACTGCTGGAGTCAGTTCCAAGGATCACAGCTGGCAAAGTTGAATTCTTTTCCACTGTTATGGAGTGGCGTGTTGCAGCTCTTAATGACAGGCTATGTCCTCCACTGTCACAGCAGACCCCAGCAGCTCACGACTGATTTCTTTCTGAGCTCTTGTCTTGCAAATTCAAAGAATGAAATCTATGGACCACAAGGGAAGGCGAAAGTGAAAGGAGCAGGATTTATTTTAGTGGGAAGAAAAGAGACAGAACTCCCACAGGGTGAGAGGGGACCCAATATTGGGTTGCCACTTAAGTGTACTAGTCCAGGGACTTATATAGTTACTGTTTAGGGACATTGATCATTATCTATGTTAATCAGGTCTTAGAAAAGTACCAACACTATTAGTCAAAATCATGCTAAACAGGTATTGGAAAAGTACCAATGTTATTGGTTTGGTCTGTGACTTTCTAATTGGCTGTGCCCTTTTAGCCCTTGAGTTTGAACTTCTCTGTAACCTCCATTTGGGTCCACCCCCACTTCCATTTTCCCTCCACTCTGGGACAAAGGTTTGGCTGGAATGTTTGGAGTGTTTCTACAGACTATTTTCATAGAGTGTTAGCAACTAATTAATTTTAAATGCAATATTATTACATTAAAGAAAAAATTTAATCAGGGCCTCTTACTATCCTATCTTATTCAGTAAGACCTCACTGGGCCCAATATATTGAATTCAATCAGTATAAAAGATTGAGTTTTCCTGGGGTGAGCAAAATGGCTGAAGCCTTTTCCTTCTTGCATAGTATATGCAAAAAAGAATAAACAGGTAAAGCAAAACCAACTAACTTTAAGTACAACCCCAAATCTGGTTCTTCCATAGACATTAATGGGAAAGGTGGAGCCAAGAATCTAGTGTTCCAGGTCAAGGGAATTGGATTCAGCCAAAGCCTGAAGGCAAGAACCAGCAGGTTAGTTTCAGGAACTGAAAGTAGTTCAGATGAAAAGCTTCCAGGTGAAGAGGGTGGATAGAATAGATGTGCGTTATCTTCCTCCCTTTCAAAATTAATCCACTAACACAATGCTCTCCTGAAATACATTTCATAACCACCACCACCCAGTTTTTATCCAAAGTATTTATTACTTTCTAACATACTATGTATTTTATTTTCTGACACCCCTCCCATTATAATGTAAGCTCATGGAGATGGAAATTTTTGTCTATTTTCCTTACTAATACTCCCCGTTAAGGGCCAAAGACTAAAAACTGATTGGAACTTCAAAGGTTTGGTCTATTGATTTTGGTCTTCAATCTAGGTTCAGGATGACATGGGTACACTCCGTGGACTCTCCTCCTTCTTACCTCTAATCCCATAGTAGTATCTTAAGGAATTTCCCCTTTGGGCTGGAAGGGAATTTTCTAGGGAAGAATCTGCCAATTTCCTGTCTGGAGGGTGAGATCTGACAAACTGTCATGTTCTGGGATTTAAGAGGGAGAGAAGTCTGGAAGATTCTGCATCATGGGCATCAGTGTGTAAGCTATCTGCAGAGGGTGTCATTCCTTCAACTGCGCCTAAGATCTCCACAGAAAATAAACTTCCAGTCTTGAAGGGGTCTGGAGTTAGGCAAAGGATGGTCTGAAACATAGTGGGGGGAAAATCACCTTTTTCCTTCTTTCATGATTAATCTAACCCAAAAGGAAACCAGATCCATGTGTATTTCTATTTTAAATTGTTAAAAGACACCTTACCACATTAACCAAAGCCAATGAAATCCAAGGAAACCATTGCTTTAATACCCATTAAGAGAGAAGAGCTCCAGCTGCCTTCATAAATATTTGCTTCTCTTGATGTGCTTTTTAGGGCATACTAAATAAAAGGCCCCTCGAGTGAAACATTAAATACTAAGCTAAGCATTTTGCTTGAACCCATAAACACAATGGGAGGAGAAGGGTTTGGTTTAAATGTTTGACATCTTACATTTGTACAAAATTGATAATTATAGTAATTATATATGTCTGATGGCACAATGAAAAATTCTATTATCTGTGTTTAGGAAAATATTAAATTTCTAACAATTAATTTCTGATAACCCATGTTTCCAATTCTCTGGGGAGCACAGAGGAACTAAAAAAGATATCCACCCACTTAATGATTTGCCTGGGGATATTTCTGAACAGACTCAACCTTTTCTCAAGTCTGGTCCTAACACCTTTTATTTATATATATATATATATATATATATATATATATATATATATATATGTCGTAGATGGACACAATAACTTTATTTATTTAATTATTTATTTATGTGGTGCCATGGATTAACCCACTGCCTCACACTTGCTAGGCAAGTGCTCTACCACTGAGCTACAACCCCAGCTCCCTAACACCTTTTACAAAGTGATACCATTTAAACTAAAAGTCCACTTGATTCTTTAGCCAGAGTCTTCCATTAATCAACGTCCAGGATCTTGGTTAGATACACTTGCTAGGAGGTGAAAATATTCATAGCTGCAGCTGGAGAAAAGGTCTAATGTCTTCTGGAAAAGCTTCCCAAACCAGTAGATCTTAATGTTGCTGTGTTTCCCATCATAGTACAGACCACAGGATGCCTGCTTCACTATCCCATCCCAAACATGTCCAGAGTGAGAATCCTACTCACTAGCTTTTAGTGTATTATCAACTCCTCTACATTGCTTTCCATACCCATGGGAGCAAACTCATGTCCAAGTTAACTCAGCTCAAGACATAGAAGCAAAAAGCTGAATTCTTTGTCCTATGTCTTCCCATTCTATGCTTCCTACTTTCACCAGTTCCCTTCAACAGTTGGCTGCTCTCTGTTAGGTCCTACATATCAACTAAAATATTGAGGTACTATGTGTTAATCACTTTAAGTCTATAACATGCTCCATTGGGATCTCTGATCTGAGACATTGCCTCTTGTTCTTCATTGTCTTTCTATCCCAAATTTGCCATACCAACTTATTTAGGACAAGAGCTGTCCTTTTTAGGAACAGGACTTATTTATTTCACTTACACAGGAAAACAGATGTTTTGCACAATAATTGAAGTCATGTGTATTTCTGATCAAAGAGGATGAGGTGAAGGCAAAAGCAAACAAAAGAACAGTCTGGAAGGCTGGGAGTTCCATAAACGGCATATCCAGGATATTTATGGAAAGCTCATGAATTTCCTTAAATCTCTCACATGTACATAAAGAGCCCATCTGAGTTTGATGAACTTGATCCAACTCCATGAAGTCAAATTAGTACGAAAAATTGTCTTCAAAATCAAGTCTTTCTTTGCAGAACTTTCCATTAGTTTCTACTGGTTCCAAATTGTAAAGACAAGTTTAGTGGGGTGAAAATGGGAGTTCAAAACACAATTTGAGTCTAATGTATGAAAGATGATATATCATGAGCTATGTAATGCTTTAAATAATCAATAAAAAATTAAAAAAAAAAAAAGACAAGTTTAGGACACTATTTAGCCAGGAGTTAGATGGGGGTCCCTGGTAGTCTTAGATAAATGATGACACCTTTCCCTAATGATGGTTTGTCTTGCCATTTTTTAAAAACTTGCAGTCAAAACAATCTGCTGTTGATAACAATGGAAAAATTTTGTTCAGTAGAATTGCATTCGAGAAAAGCACCACACTTGTTAAAAAAAAAAAAGTCTTTATAATCCATTTTGAAAGTACATAAAGACTATGCAAATTTAAAAAAAAAAAGAAAGTACAAAAAAAAAAAAAAGCAACCCAAGTGTCCATCAATGAATGAACAAATAGACCAAATATGATGGCAGGGACATGAACATGTCATCGCAAAATATGTACTTTGGCAAAAGGGCTATTTTGAGCTGAAGACAATTAAGAAATAGATGTAAAGAAAACTCTGTCTTCCCCCTATCTGGCCAAAAGCAGGAAATAGAATCCATTTGTACTTGGAAAGTCCTCTCTCTCTCTCTCTCTAGGCATCTCTCAGTCACCAGATAGGACAATAAACCTCACTGAGAGGATGCTGACTGTCCAATCTTACTAAACCACCCTTTTCTTCCTTGACTTTTCCCAAATATTTTTCTTCCCACAATTTACCACTTCTCGAAACCTCCCCTTATCCTTTGTTTTGTCAAAGGATTTTTTGTGTGTGTGCCCCTTAAGACTCTTACTGAACTTGTGACCTTTATATCCCAATCCTCCTGACCACTGTCCTAGAGTGTTCTGTTTGGAAATGACTGTTATCAACCTACCAAGTCGACATTAACAAACTTTCCAAAGTTTTGACAAAAAGATGATAGTTCTCAATAATAAGTTCTGTGACCTTTCAACTGTCTGATTGGTATAGTAAAAAGTCAAGGTAAGTACTTATTTGTTTGTTTGTTTGTTTGTTTGTGTATTTATTTATTTATAGTGAGGTCCCACTAGGAACCTGCACCCTGGAAATTCCTGTTACATAGGTCTGCAGTGAGCCCAAGAATCTCTACTTTTTAAATTGCCCCCAGGCATTTATGATGATCTTCAAGGCAAGGGACACACCACACTAGATGGAAAGTATTAAAATACTTTCATGGGCTACTAATATCTAGAACTATTTGGGACTGGTATTTGGAGGTGTTTCTGAAGTTCTTACCAAAAGAGTTTCAACTTTAAACTGGAAGGTTCTCAATATTCTGACTTTAGAAACTTGTTTTAAAGTTTTATTTTCTCTTACTTGAAGATCAAAATTATATAAAGAACTTGACTTTCTCCTTTAATTGTCATAATTAATCAGCATAATTAATTGAAAATGTATTGATCTTTTTACCTGTTCTACAGATAAGGAAAGGTAGGTTCATGATGGTTAATCACCCAAACAAGTCATACTAATGGTCTGGTCTGGAACAGGGACCTGGGCGGGGCAAGCTCTCTGGACTTGAGACCTGTGCCATGGGACCTGAGGCATGAGGCCCCTAATTTGAAGAGCACCACACTTGGTTAAATGTTCTGCTGTTGCCATTTCGAAGTTCTGAATATTTATTTAACAACGAGCCTGTCTTATTCAATCTTCTGTTGCTAACAACAAATTACCACAGATCTGGTCAATTATAAAGAAAAGATTTTTTTTTTTTGATTCATAGTTCTAGAGGTTCAGGGTTGAGGGGTCACATCTGCGGGGTGGTCTTCTTACTGACAGAATTCCAATATTGTGCAGATATATTATATGGTGAGAGAGAGCAGGGTATGTGAGAGACCTGGTCAAACTCTATTCTACAGCAGACCCACACTACGGATAACCCATTAACCCATTAATCACATCAATGATGATTAGATTAGTCCATAATAACTCATAAAGGAGAGTAAATTTTAGTGAGTTCTGGAGGGGACAAACTATCTTCAAACCATAGTGAGGTCTTATATTTTCATTTTGCACTAGGCCCTGCAAATCATTCCCTTGTTCTGGAACTTGGATCACTGGTTCAACAATATGGTATTCTAGAGTCAGCAGGAGAAGGGTCATATGAACAAAAAAAACCAGCATTATTTATTTTATAATTCTGTTTGGAAATGACTATTATCAACCTACCAAGTTGGCATTAACAAACTTTCCAAAGTTTTGACAAAAAGATGATAGTTTTCAATAATAAGTTTGTGACCTTTCAACTGTCTGATTGGGTATAGTAAAAAGTCAAGGAAAGATTCTAACTAGCTATGCAAGATTCTAACTAGCTATTTCATACAAAAATTTTCCTCCTAGTTTTTCCATGTAGCACTGCAACACTAACACTAACACCCACCATTTAAAGAGAAGCTGGAACACACTATAGTTATATCCAGTTTTCAGAGAAAAATCTTCACAAAGACGGATCTCATTTTTCTCATAAATATTTACAAGTTTCAAATAGTTGGACATTAATCATTCTGTTTATCTTGCAGTTTCCTTATGAATGAAGCCCATCCAATGTCTACATCTGATTGAGAAAAATCTGTGAAGCTAATGCAGAAAGAAGAACCAAGAGTGCCAAAAATAAATGTTTCCATCCTGAGCCAAAGAATGAATCGCTTGTGCATTCACAAGTCATAGAAAATGTGATTCCTTTTTTTCCAGTTTTACTAGACCAACACCTATCAGAAACAGGAATTCTTACTTTTACTGATTTAGTCTAGGTCTCAAAAGCCATAAAAAGGTCGTTCATGGAAATGAACAAAGAATGTATTTGTATCTTTATCTGAGAATTCTTGTCAGAATCCATTTCAAATCAGCAGAGTAACATTTGCTTTTACATTGGATGTTTTAGTGAATTTTATAAACCCTAAAGTTAAAAGACTTTTGCTTCTAGAGAAACTAACTGGTATTAGGAGTAGAGTCAAAATGTTTTTGCCTTATTTATTAAATATCTTTGCTCTCACCAAAAAATTGCCATAGTCAGTCTTCTCAGAAGGTTCTAAGGTACAGAGTTTGTGTTTCACTTCCTCCTTATCCCTACAACCCCAAACATAATGCTAGCATGCAAAAGGAACTCAGTAAACCCTCTCTTCACCCTAAGGTAATATTTTGTACAATAACAATAATATTTTAAGCCAGCAGCCAATGAATGAAACCTGGAATTTCTCACCAGGCAGTTGAGATTTTGAAACACCTCTGAGTCTCATTATTTAAGTGGCAGCCTATGAGATATTCATTCCTTCATTTATTCAGTCATCGAACAGGTCCTGAGGACTTACCCTGTGCCAGGGAATCCTTGCTGTAGGTGCTGGGAACACAATGTTGAACAAGATAACGAGGTCCTTATTCTAGGGACAGGGGTGGAGTATATAAACAGATAATAATGAAGTATTTAGTAGTAAGTACTGTGATGAAGATAAGACATGGAGATGTACAGATTGCTGGAGGCCAGGCCAGGGCTACAGCTGAGTGGCAAAGAAGTCCTCTCTGAAGAAGTGAAACTGAGAGATAAGAAGGAACCAGACTTCCATTGGACTGTCAAGAGGAGGGACACTTCCAGCATAGGGTGGAGCTCGGGCCAAGGCACTCAGAAGAGGGCAGCTCCTATGCTCAAGGTGTGCTGTGGGTGGAATGCAGCTTTACAAGGGACGTGAGGCTTGGGAGAAGGTGGCGGCTGATTCCTGTGGGGTCCCAGAGGCCAGATTGCTGAGTGTGACTAGGAGCCACTGGAGTGGGAATGACACATGCAGCCTATGTTTAAAAACAACCTGCTGGCATGTGAGTTGTGACTAGACCATAGGTGGCAGAGAGAAAGCAGGGAGGGGGTTCGGCCAAACACGAAGGTGGCTTAGGCCAGGATGGCACCAGTGGAAATCGGCAGAGTCAGGACCCATCAGGGAGGGAGACAGAGCTAACACAACCTACTGATGTATTTAAATATGGAGAGAGGGTGGGAAGGGAAGGAAAGAGCAGAGTCAAAGATAACTCTTAGGGATGAGGCTATGGATTTGGTTGTGGCTCAGTGGTAGAGCGCTTCTCTAGCATGTGTGAGGCACTGGGTTCGATTCTCAGCACCACAGAAAAATCAATGAGTCAAATAAAAGTATTGTGTCCACCTATAACTAGGAATATATTTTTTAAAAAATGACTCCTGGGATTCTGTTTTGAGTAACTGGAAGTATGATGGTGTTATTCCCAAGAGGGAAAGGCTGTGGTTTGGGAATCAGATGAAACTGGTATGGGGTTAGGGGTGAGGAGTGGGGAAAGAGTTACATTTTAAAAAATTTTTTAATTATTTAAACTTTTATTTGGTACCAGGTATTGAACCCAGGGTCGCTTAGTCACTGTGCCACATCCCCAGCCCTTTTTTTTTATGCTTTAAGAGAGTTACTTTTTTTTTTTTAACGTTGAGTTTGAGATCCCTGCTAGATACCCAAGTAGAACTGTCAAGCAAGGATTTAGATATGTCAATCCAGAGCACAGAGGAGAGGTCAAGGGGTTAAATATTTAAACCTGAGAAGGGGTAAATATTTAAACCTGGCATATCAATGAAAGTTAAAACTATTCTCTAAAGAGGGTGAATGGAGAAGACAATGAATCAAGAACACCATCTCTTCACAGAGAAGTCAGCCAGAGAGCCAGAGAAGGCAGAGCTTTGAAGAAAGAAAAAAAATTAGATGGTGTAGCCAGGCTTGGTGTGCACATCTGTAATCCCAGCAACTCAGGAGTCTGAGGCAGGAGGAGCACAAGTTCAAGCCCAGCCTTAGCAATTTAGTGAGACTCTGTCTCAAAAATAAACAAATAGATAAAAAGGGGGACTGGTGCTATAGTTCAGTGGTATAGCATTAGCTTAGCACATGTGAGGCACAGGGTTCAGTCCTCAGAACCACATAAAAATAAATAAACAAAATAAAGGTATTGTACCCATTTACAACTGAAAAATATTTTTAAAATATAAAAAAATAAAAAGGGCTTGGGATGTGAGTCAGTAGTTGAGCACCCCTGGGTTCAAGCCCTGGTACAAAACATAAAATAAAATAAAATAAAATTCAGGCTATGTGTCTCAGAAGCCAAAAGAGGGTAATATTTCAAGATGAGGGAGTACCTTGAAGTACCCTGCCAATACCCATGAGAAGTTTCACAGGAGGCAGACAGACAGTGGCCCTGGCGGTCTTTGGCAACCTTAACAAGGCAGTTTCAAAGTTATGGGAACAGAGTGAGGAGATTGAAGGAATACACACCATACTCTCCCGGTTGGGCATTACCCCAAAGCTGTGCAAGAACTAAAGCATAAGATGTTCTTAAAGGCTTTTAACTTTTTCTTTAAAAAAAAAAAAGGCACACAGAAAATACACAACCCCAAAAAATGCTGTAAAATTTTCATTGCCATGCATATAGCTCATAAATCTTGAAATGCCATGAAAGAGCTCCTAAATAACAAGCATTAATAATTTTATGGGGTAACTCTCCAAGACATCATGAAGGAATAACTAATAAACGCAACTGTAAAAAGCCAAACAAAAGATAGAAAAACTGGTTGCAAATAACTCAGGCCTAATGAATTTCTGTGTTGCAATGCTATCAAAGCTATCATAAACACAGGACAATGACTTTTGTGGTTAAGGCATTACAACAAATCCCACAATTGGTGAAACCTTTTTCTAGAATTGTGACAGACTTCTCTTTCACTTGTTCACAAAGTGCTCCTGAAATGGTATCATTTCATTAAACAACAAAAAAAAAAAAAAAAAAAAAGATTTTTTTTCCATTCTGGGGATTGAACCCAGGGATACTCTATCACTGAGCTACATTCCAGTTCTTTTTATTTTTTATTTTGAGTCAAGGTCTTGCTAAGTCATTGAGGCTGGCCTTGAACTTGCAATCTTCTTGCTTCAGCATCCCAAGTCTCTGGGATTACAGGTATGTGCCACCAGGTGTAGCTCAACAAATATTTTTTATTGGGCAGAAGGAAGGAGAAACTTGCTGCTGAGGAAGACACAAAGATGAGTCATAATGGACCTTGTCTTCAAAATGCTAACAAGACTTCCCTCTTGCCAGGCACACTGGCACATACCTGTAATCCCAGCAGCTCAGGAAGCTGAGGCAGGAGGATCACAAGTTCAAAGCCAGCCTCAGCAACTTAGCAAGGCCCTAAGCAACTCAGCAATACTCTGTCTCTAAATAATATATACATATTTTAAAAGGGGGGTGCTGGGGATGTGGCTTAGTGGTAAAGGACTCCTGGGTTCAATCCCTGGTACCAAAAAAAGTAAAAGAAAGAAAGAAGAAAGGATTCCCTCTACCACCAGTCTGCTACCATAATAAGGTCAGGGACTCTATGAATTATCATTATCACTCAATACCTAGATGTAAAAGGGACTCAGTCAATATTAGTAATAAATAAATAAATTCAAAATAGAGAAAGATAAGTTTATCTAGTACAGAGTAGATGCCTGATAAATTACTGAAAAAAAATCTTAGAATATTGTTATGGTTTGGATGTGAGGTGTCCCCCAAAAGCTCCTCTTAATACAGGAGTGTTTGGAGGTGAAATGATTGGATTGTGAAAGCTGAAACCTAATCTGTCCACTCTAGTTTGCATGGACTGACCAGGTGGTCACTGTGGGCAGGTGGGGCATGGCTGGAGGAGGTGGCTCACTGGGAGCGTGCCCTGGAAGGGTGCATCTGCCCTACCCCTCTCTCAATCTCTCTCTCTCTCTCTGCTACCTGGCCAATAGGAAGTGAGTAGCACTCCTCTACCAGGCACTTCCGCCATGATGTGCTGCCTCACCTTGGGCCGGGGACAATGGAGTCATCCCACAATGGAATAAATCTCCAAAACTGTGAGCCAAAATAAACTTTTCCTTCTCTGAGTTGTCCTTGTCAGGTATTTTGGTCACAGTGACACAAAGATGAATAACACATATATGGTACCAAATAAGCAGGAAAATCATAAACAAAGGGATATGGGATGAGGACTGTCAGAAAAGATTATAAAACTCTTGTGGCTTCTAAAATTGGTCTTGAAATTTAGGCAGAACTCCAACAGGTAGAAATAGAAGGAAAGTTATCCCTAGCATGGAGAAAGGAAAGAACTGCTTCTATAAGATCTTTAACCACAAAAGGGAGTGCTCAGGTTCTTCTTCTCCTGTTCTTGCTTAATAAAGGAGAAAAGATCTACATGCTGAAGGAGGTCCATTTTAACTAGGCTTCTGGCATGTGCTGTGTTGAGTTGATTTTCTAATATTGTACCAAATATTCTGTAGCAGCAATGTATATGTGAATATCTTGGCTGGGTCTACAGTAATGATACCCAGAGAATGTTGTTTACTTTGAGCTGGATGGTACCTATCTCCTCCCTTGTTTGATGTCTCCTTCTTGAAAAATAGAGGCAGTTTTGGTTAGGTCATCTGTAAATTTGGAGTAAAGATAATATGCCATCCAGCCTCAGCAAGAACCCTGCAGTAGACCAGCATATAAGGTAGACAGCAGAGTTCAAGCACCATGTTCTCCTGATCCACTAAAAGTATGGAGGAGGTATCCATGGTTAGCCATAGATGGCCTCCCTCTCCACTTAGCTTCATGAGGAAACCAAAGCAGGAATCAAGGATGCCTGCAGGACTAATGAACAAGATGGCAGATCCCTGGAATCTTGCCCTGTCTACTCTCTTCCCAACAATTGGGAGAAAGCAGAGACTCTGGGGGAGACATGAAAGGATGATAAACACGACAATCTAGAGAGAAACATCTATCTCCTTTCAGCTGGTACTCTGCCTTAAAAATTCCCCAGACATGTGTTGGAAAGAAGGGAGGAGAGTCAGCATCGTAAGTGTGGGAGCTGCACAGTCGTTGGGGTCCTTGGACTTCAAAAGATGTCATGCTTGGTTTAATCCTCTGCTCTCATGATCTTGAAATTGTTACTTATTTCATTTTTCTCTGGACCAGTCCTGGAGGCGGAAGTCAGCAACAACCAGGCTTCATGAAAAGCAAGCTCAAGTCTGACTCTCCTAGGCCTTAACCTGGTGCTGTTTGACCTTCTCCCCCAAAGTATAACCACTGTCAGAGCAAAGGGAACCTCAAATTTACTAACCTGGGTCTGAGATAGGAACATGAAGCAGCTCTTCCCAACTAAGATATTCCTTTGAAGACACATAGTTCAATGTAAAATATATATATAAAATGTTCTGTTCTATGATATAACTGTTGATTATATTTCTAATATAAGGTATGTTTTTCTACTAAAAAACAATCTGTAAGTAGCACGGATGCTTCAAGAAGACACAGTCTTATCCAAAGTCCTTCTGGCCCCCAAAATAACCTCAAATGCTGCAGTGGCGGCGGGGCAGCCGGGCAGAGAAGGTGGTCCAGGTCAGCAAATACTCATGGGATTTCAACTTCCTCTCTCTCCTCACATGGTCTCCCCATGGTGTTCACGGCACATTGTGTAAGTCATGGCATTCAGCTCCTTGTTTTCTACCCTTCTTCTTCTCCTTTTCTTATAAAGTCATACTGACTTGCTAGAACACAGCCCTAAAGTAGGTTTGTATTTGTGCTCCCAGCCTAGGGGTGCTCTCATGGGAAATCTGGCTGGCTCCTGGTGAGGCCTCCTGGCTCCTGTTGGTGCTCTGCTCTCCCAGGCTCTGCTGTCTCTCAGTTACCACCACTTCTCCCTGCTCTGGACATAAGATCCATTGGTGGTGGGAGATGGCATGGCCAGGATTTGCTGGTGCAAATGCTGTGCTGCCTGAACTCTAACAACCATGAGAAACATCAGGCTTTCTTACCTCTCAGATTGGATTGCACAATGCCCTCTTCCTACAATGAAGGAGGAAGACTTCCACCTGTCCTCAGGTCCCAGACATAAAAGGCCACATATAAATGATTCCATTTATATGAAATGCCCACAAGAGGCAAATCCATGGAGACAAAAAACAGATTCATCCTTAAGAGCAGCAGAGTTACCATCTGTCCTTGTCCTCAAAAAGCTAACAAGTTGGTCTGTGTGGATAACTACTGTCATTCAACACCTGGATGTAAAAGGTACTCTGTCAATACTAGTGAACAAATGAATCAATTCAAAATAGAGAAAGAAACTGCATGGTGGCTCATGCCTGTAATTCCAGCAGCTTGGGAGGCTGAGGAGAATCACAAGTTTAAAGGCAGCCTCAACAAAAAGTGAGGCGTGAAGCAATTCAGTGAGACCCTGTCTCTTAATAAAATACAAAAAAGGACTAGGGATGTGGCTTAGTGGTCAAGTGCCCCTGAGTTCAATCTCCAGTACCACCACTACTCTCTGCCAAAAAAAATAGAGAAAGATAAATTTATCCAATACACAGTAGATGTGTGATAACATTTTAGAGTATGTTACCAAGCAGACAGAAAAATCATGAACAAAAGGATATAAGATGAGGACTGGGCCAGACATGGTAGCACATACCTATAATCCTTGCAGTTTAGGAGGCTGAGGCAGGAAGATTGAAATTTCAAAGCCAGCCTAAGCAACTTAGCAAGGCCCTAAGCAATTTAGTGAGAACCTGTCTTAAAATTAAAAATTTTAAAAAGGGCTATGGATGTAGCTCAAGTGTTAAGCACACCTGGGTTCAATCCCAGGTGCAAAAAAAAAAAAAAAAAAATGAGGACTATGAGCTTGTTATCCGCCTATGCATGGAGTAGGTGGCATCATAGTTAAATGATTCTTCATGGCCAAGGACCTTTAGGTTTTCCATCTCTGGGTTTGGCAGGACAGGAAACCCAGAGAGTTAGGATAAGTTATTTCTGTCCTCTGGAGTCCCAGAGTCCACTGGGAGTCACACATTCACACATGACAAGTTGGGTCAAGATAGAATGTGACCAAATGCCCAGAGAGAGGCCCAGGGATCACAGGTACTGAAGGCGGTCTGGCAGGATCTGAAGGGGATGCTGCCCCATGCCAACCAGATGAGCCAGTAGAGAAGTGACAATGGACACAGCTGCAATGGCTCTGGTGCCCTGCACTGATCTGAGCATAAATAGAATAAGTGCTTCACTCCCATCTTCCATACTGTGGGTAAAGTTTCTCTCCTGACCCAGTCAACCTGCTGCTATGCAGGGAAAGGAATTCTGGGAAACCAGTTCCAGCTTAGCTAAATCGACACCATGTAAATCTACGTGGCTCCCCCTCTGTTGTTTTACTGTTACTAGTTACAAAATAAGATTTCCATTCCCTAAAACCTAATGTTTATAACATTAACATAGGGCATGTTGTAGTATATAAATGCCCCCGAGAATTATTTCCATTACCAATTTTTTACCCATAAATCTCAAGGGAGAAGGGAGTTTACCTAGGTCAGTTCTCTGATCTTTTGTCTAGTTTTTCTGGGGCCCCTATTCCCTGAATTGGCTATCAAAAGCCATTGTCTACGTCCTTGGGAACTTGGATCTTAACAAAGAGGAACATGCCCTCCCTCACAGCATTGCAATCAGGAATTTGGACTTGTGAAAAGCTAGAGGAAAGTAACAGGCTGCTGTCTTTTTCTACACACTAGTTATTTACCTTTTTCTATAATTTGTTCCTCAGTGTGCCCTTCCTCCACTCTTAGTCCATCTGGTTTGGAAATAATTATCCCCTCCATCCACTCTAGGGGTGAACCCAAGCCAGTGAGTGCAGTGCCCCCACAGCCACAGCAATGGGCTCAAGCCCATGCCCAGAGTCCCTAGTATTCAAGCCAGTAAGACCCAGCTCCTGATCACTGAGTTGACCTGGAGGGAAGCAAAACCTTTCATCCACGTTTTGGGCCTGGGGAGGACAGCTTGCCTAAGAATGAAGCTAACTTACCAAAGGCAGAGCCAGGACTGGAGGTAAAAATAGGAAGATCAGCTGAGCCCCTGGTGAGCTGTCCAGAGCCAGCCTTCCACGGAATTTTCAGGTGCTGTGCTTACCTGTGTTCTTTTGCCTGAGCTCCAGCAGCATGTTCAATAATTAAACAAGTGGATACAATTTTCTTGAGCACCTGCTGCACAAACCCTACTAATAATAGCCAGGCACACTGTTGAGTGCTTCATGTGGACAATTGCATTCAATCCTCACAACATCCTTATGAGATTGATGCTATCAGTTATCTCCTTTTCTACCGGAGAAAACTAAAATGTAGAGGATTAAAATCAAGGTAGCGGATGAAGGTGGAATATGTTTTAAGTGGTAAATATGTAATTACGACTCTATATACTGAACCCACAGTATGTCCACGTCTTAGGATTTGAAAACCTTACCTCTTTGACTCTAGAACCTGTACTCACAACTCCCGTGATATCTTCCAGTCTGTGCCCCAAGTGGGGTGCTTTTACCTCCCCTCAAAACTGCCTCTGGCTGCTGCACCATGACTCCAAGGTTTGGCCGTAAAGTTTGGCCGTAATGTCCACTGTCAGCTTACTTAGTTGTGTGGCAGCAATGAACAGACCCTGAACCAAAAGATGTGAGATTTGGGCAATACCATTTTATTTCTGGAGTGACTCCAGGCTTCCCACTCATTCCTGAATTACCCTGCGTTGCAATTCCTCTTGTTACTGAGATGTTGAGAGTCGAATCACTAACACTGTTTGCTACTAGCTCTGCTGCCGCATGCTGGGAAACAAAACTTTATTCAGGTTGGGAATTACACTTCCTCAGATTGCAAAGCCAAATTCTGAAGTTCAAGAGAGAAAGTAGAACCGGGGTTGCAGCTCAGTGGTAGCATGCTTGCCTAGCACATGTGAGGTACTGGGTCTGTTCCTTGGTACCACATAAAAATAAATAAATAAAATAAAGGCTGATATCTTTATTTTAAAAGATACTTTATTTTTAAAGGTATTGTGTCCATCTACAACTAAAAAAAAAATTTAAAGAGAGAAAGTAAACTTGGTAGAGCACCCCCATATACACATACACACACAATCCCAAAACATGGAAAATTTTCCCAACTCTCTATATACTCTAAAAGATAGTCATTAGAAACTAAATAATTGGGTGGGCTTGTCAATAATCCACTGGTTTTATATTCTGAATATTTTCCAGTTCCTTTCTTGTGCCAGCCATTCATGTCAAAAATCTTTTCCAGTGTAGTGGTGAGCCCCAACTACTTGTGGGGGCCAAGGCAGAAGGATCCCCTGGGCCCCAGAGTTCAAAGCTGGCTTGGGCAACATGGCAAGACGCTATCTTAAAAGCAAAAAACATTTAAATTCTCATCTTGCTAAGGCCTACAAAATTACCCCATTGGGTTCTCTTCTATCTCCCACACCCTGCTACTTCCATATTCCCCAGTGAAGGATCAATCATTTAAGATCATAAAACAGTTTCACACTTTCTGTGTAAACTCTAGGAAACAAACCTTTACAAGTATCTATGTGATCCCTATATTCTAGCTGTTATAGAGAGATAATAAAATCCAGGGTGCTTGGAAACTCTGTCAAGGGCAAACTCATAAACTTGAGTTTCAAAGTTTCTGTTGATTCTGAAAAGGTGAAACTGAAATAGTTCATCTGTTGTCTGATGATTGTTCCCCAGCAGGAATCAAATTAAGGTCCACCTCAGCAAAGCTTAAAGTCCCTGGAGGGGTTGGTCTGTTAATGCTTTGGGATAGAAGGGCCACAAGATTTGTTTGGAGAATGAGAATGTTAGAAGACAACTAAAAATATTGAATTAGTATAAATCTATTTTAAAATGAAATTATCCCTTATCTTTATATTGTTTCTAATATGTATGAAGAAATATAACAAAAATTGTATGAATGTATAAAAAAAAGCATATTATCCGCTCTGCCTTGATCCTCCATTTCTCCATGCTGTAAGTTTTCACTTTCAACAGATACATCTTCAAGAAGCTTCTATGACCTACTCTTAGGCCCACCTGATCCCCTGAGGGCTTTCTGTTAGTGTGTCTCCTGATGTCCTGAAATTCCCTTTCTGTAATGTGTATCAAAATGATACCTGAATGCTTGTGTATCTCAGTCTTCCCACAGAATACTTACTCTATTAGAATGACATCTGTTTCTCTTTTTCACCATCGTATCCACAGTGCTTAGTATATTATTAAATGCTCAACAAATAATTATGAACAGATTGAATGAATCACTCACAATTCATCCAAATTCACAAGAGAATTTGTTTTGAGTGTTATCTAAGTATATTAACAATTTGATATGTCATGATACTGACAATAAGGAAGGTCATTGTTAAATAGACATGATTTAGGCTGTTTTCAAAAGGGTCATTGAAAAGTAAATGATTAGCTGGGTACAGTGGCAGAGCCCTGTAATCCCAGCTACTCAGGAGGCTGAGAAGCAGGAGGACTGCAAGTTTGAGGCCAGACTTGACAATTTAGTAAGACCATGGGCTGGGGATGTAACTCAATGGTAGAGCACTCCCCTAGCATGAGCAAGGGCCCCAGGTTTAATCCCCTGCACCACATACACACACACACAAAAAAAAATTGTAAATGATTAGATGAGTTTACAAATATCAACAATATTCAAATAGTCTGGTTTTTGTCATTCTTCTACCCTAATTTTAAAATGAAATTTTCTTTTCCTTCATTCCTACCCTATTTCTTCTTGCTGTAGGTATGGGATATTAACAAGGTGGTAGATCCTTTCTCAAATTGAGAAGTTTGAAAAAAAATTGCCATTTCTCAATATTTAAGGCAAAGCTAGAGCAGAAATGCAATTCAGTGATTACCTGTTTTCTAAAGAGACAAGGGTATATTTTTTCATACTCTTATGCCAAATAGGTTGATGTCCACATGATCCAGTGATCCTTTATAATGCTGCTAAATATTACTGCCTTGACTTTGCAAATTTGCCTTCTGAAATTCAGGAAGCTCTCAAATCCATCGTACATATAATGTACAGCAGGAAAAGTGGGAATTACTTTTATACTTGAAGACCATGCATAAAGAGAAAAAGTCACTATTTTAATGATTGCTTCCTATTGGCAATTTATCACAATTTATTATCAATAATGCTCTATTCCACCTTGGGAATATATTGGAAGGAGCTAGAAATAGAAATAAAATAGGGCTGGGGATGTGGCTCAAGCGGTAGCGCGCTCGCCTGGCATGCGTGCGGCCCGGGTTCGATCCTCAGCACCACATACCAACAAAGATGTTGTGTCCGCCGAGAACTAAAAAATAAATATTAAAAATTCTCTCTCTCTCTCTCTCTCCTCTCTCACTCTCTCTTTAAAAAAAAGAAATAAAATAAATAGAAGCATATACCATCAATTGTATCCCTTTCTGTCTTATTCATTTTCGTTATGTTGTGTTAAAAATAATAATCATTGTATAAGTTTGGGACTTATAAAACATTATGTCAGGCACTATATGTTCTAAGCTTTTCCTATATATTAACTCATTTAATACATTCAGTCCTATATGATTCCTGCAACTCAATAAGTTCTATGCCATGATTTAGTCCTAATTTATAGATAGGACATGAAAGCACAGAGACACTAAGTAACTTGCTCAAGGCCCCTGTGAGTGACAGGTGGGGTTTAAACTATTCCAGTGGAGATCCCTAGACTTTGCTGCCAGCAATGTTCTACTTCAGTTTTTATGTATAATCTATTGAAGTCCCATCATTCCTAGAGTAACAATTTTTTTAGTAATGTGCTTGTTGGCTTAAACACTAATCTGTGCCTAGGAAAGTTTATAGTGAAATAAGAGAACTCTAAAAGAATGTGATAATGAAGGAAATGGAGAGTGGGAGCTGGGCACTTCCCTTATCTCCAATCTGTAGGAGAGGATCTAAACTGAGTCACCTTGGTTGTAAAGCAAAAGAATGTACTCATAAAACATCTGAGGAAATCCACCTGCACAGTGTGCATGCAAACTGTATTCAGTACTTACTCAGTGATGGTGGGCCACTGAGGAGTAAGTACTAAAGTGTCTAAGACCTCTCCATTGAGTACTCTAAGCTCTTCCTTTGAGATTGGTAAGCAGTATGCTTGGGGCATTTGCAGCCCTGAGGTTACACAGCACTCTTTTAGTATCCATGCTATATCCTTCCCATAATACAACTATAAACTAGCAAGCTCTGACCTAGAGGTCCTGGGGGAAACAAAACAATATAATGTGATGCTTTACTCAATTTGGGATATCTTCCTGAATGAAATTAAATTTTACATTTGTTTAGATTTTTCCTGGCAGTGGTTTTAGGACTACCTGTCAGATCAAACTTGGATCTGGTTAAACATCAATTTTACTTCACCATTGGTAGATAGAACGTTGAATTAAGGTCATGCAAGGCAGCCTATAATGTGGCGCAAACCATTGAGAATAGACATAAGAGGCAGAAGGTCATGTTACACCAGCATTCTCCCCACAAGAAAGATTGCAGATGTCTTAGAACATGTGAGATTCTCCAGTGGAGGATTTTGGCTCTTGTGGAATATAAGCCATATGAGGGCAGAGATTTGGCCTCTTTTGTTCACAGTTGTATTGCCTCTGAGCTAGTGCAGAGCCTGCACAGAGTAAGCAATAAATAATGGATTAATGAATGAATGAATGAATAAAAATAAGAGAGTGGGGCACAGCAGAAATAGCATTACTCCCACAGCGACACAGTAACAGAAGAGGGGTAATAGAAAAGTCATAATGACAATTGCTTTTACAGTCACTGCTACATACTGTTATTTTCTTCCAGGAACTATGGTTGTGCTTTTTGATGACTTCGATAGTATTTTTTTTACCCCCTTTTAATTCTTCCTGTGTGCTATCAAAAATTCTAGGGGGCTGAGGCTGTAGCTCAGTGGTAAAGTGCTCGCCGTGCATGTGTGAGGCACTGGGTTCGATCCTCAGCACCACATAAAAATAAATAAAGATATAAAATTTAAAAAAATAAATTAGATGTTTAAAAAAATTCTAGGATTTAGTTCATCAAGAGCACGAATGTGAGGGCTGGGGTTGTGGCTCAGCGGTAAAGTACTCACCTCGCGTGCGAGACCCTGGGTTCAATCCTCAGCACCACATAAAAATAAATAAGTGAAATAAAGGTATTGTGTCCAATTACAACTAAAAAAATAAATATAATTTTTTTAAAAAAAGAGCACAAATGTGTCCATGAATACTTTTTGAATCCCCCAATGGAATGTTAACATAGTTGTAGTTGTAGACCCAAAATAAAAGAACTATTCTGTTTGGATTTTGATGGACAATTTGCAAAACAAACAGAAAACACAGTCGTAGTTTCTAGAGAAAGGCTTATGAAAAAGACATACAATTCTAAGAAACAAGGACTATTAATGTTTTAAAAAAGGACAATTTTTTAAAAGATGTACAAAGTAGACTACAGAGTTCTTGTTTTAAACAAAGAGTGCTTGAGTTGAACCATGTTCTTTAAATTTCTGGGTTCCACTGCTTAGCTATCACTCTGGAATAGTCTAGAGAAAGGATAGAATCTTGGACCTTAATGAAAAACTTGTAGCTTTTCACTAACAATTTCCATATCCCTGGCTAAAAAAACAGCAATCTTTCCATTATTTAGCATTATGAAATTAATTTCTTCTTTCATCTTTATGAAGAACTAAAAAAACCTAATTTTTGTGGAAGTATAGATCTGACTTGGGAGAACTAGTTTGGAAGAAGTAGATAAAGTAATGAAGGTGGTACCAGTGAGACAGGCTTAAAATCAATACCCAGCTGCTCTCAGATATGTGGAAGCAGTTGGTGATAGAATTGTTGAGCAAAATTACAGGCATAGTGATCTGCATCTGAAACTTCAAGGAACTTGTCTGTTTTTTAAAAAAGGAAAATACAACTTTAAAAAGTTTTCTTGTCTTATGAATTATTCCTGAACAATAGGCTTTAAAATTTGACAAGACTGGGTTTCCATCCTGACTACCATTTTCTCACTGAGTGATCATGGGCAAGTTATTGAAGCTCTCTGATCTTCACTTTTTTCATCTGTAGAAGGGAAGTAGTAATCTTTACTTTCTAAGGTTATTAAAAAGGTTCTATAAGATACATCTGCAAATCACTTTTCACCTGACATTCATTCAACAAGTACTCATTAAGCACCCAGTGTACATCAGGCACTCTGCTGTTCTCAACACACAAGAGAGAAGAAGACAGTTAAGTTCCTTTTCTTGCAGGGCTTTGGAATCTAGTAGAACACTGACAAATAAGCAGGCTACTTCTTTGTCATGGCATGAGATTTCACCCTACTTGCAAGCTAGTAAATTTCTGTGTCACAGATGCTGGCAGAAGATATGAGTTTCCTGGGACAGAGACAGAGGACTTTACTAATCATTCCATGATAAGAAGCATGAACTTCATATTTTCTTTGGCTTCCCTTGGTCCCCAAGACCTGCAGGGGCAACGTGGATGTGCCCACGTGGATATTGCAATGTGGCAGGTTTGTATAGTAGCTGAGAAGCACTGAGCTTGGGAATTCACTGCCTTTATCATAAGCAGAAACTGGATTGTTCTTTGTACTAACCATGTTATCTCATCTCAAGGCTGATCATGCAAATATAACCCTGATGAATGGCAGTCAGGGCCTTGCATTCTTGACATACTCAGTAAGGACATGCAGTATTATGGTTGGGATATGAGGTGTGCCCCAACAGCTCCTGTGCTAATGCAGGAATGTTCAGAGGTGAAATGATTAGATTATGAGAGCAGTAACCTAACCAGTCAATTCTAGGCCAATTTGTCCCAGACATTGAATATAATAATCAAGCAAAATTTCCTCCTCACCTTCTGAATTCTCGAAATGGGAAACAGCCATAGGGTTTTTACTACCATTTTATTAAATGTGGGCCTCACAACTACTATACTAGTCATTAAAAGTCTCTCTCATACTATATTAGCCAAAGCAATCAATTCAATGTAATCACTATCAAAATCCCAATGGTATTTTTCTTAGAAATCAAAAATTATCTTAAATCCAAATAGGTAAAACAATCTTGCTAAAGAAAAAACAAAGCTGGAGACTTCCTGACTTCAAAACATACTACAAACCTATAATAATCAAAACAGCATGAGACTGGCATAAACACAGACATAGAGATCAATGGAACAGAATAGAGAACTCAGAAAGAAACCCCTGTGTATATGGTCAAATGATCTGTGGCAAGGCTATACAGTTGGAAAAGGAAAGTCCTTTCACAACTGATGCTGGGAAAAATGGATATCCACACACACACACACACACACACCCCAAAAATGAAGTTAAACCCCTATTATGCCATATAAAAAAAATTTACTCAACATGGATTGAAGGCCTAAATATAAGACCTGAAACTGAAAAGTTAAGGGGAAAAAATAGGGGAAAGCTTCATAGCACTGGATTTGCAAGGATTTCTTGTATAGGACACCAAAAGAATAATCAGCAAAAGCAAACATAGGTGAATGGGCTACATTAAATTTCAGAACTTCTGTGCAGCAAAGGAACAATCATCAGAGTGAAAAGGGACATATGGTACCAGAGAAAAGATTTGCAAACCATATATCTGACAGGGGGTCAATATCCAGAATATATAAAGAACTTCTACAATTCAACACCGACAAAAAATAGAAATAAATAACCTGATTAAAATATGGGCAAAGGACTTGACTAGACATTTATTTAAGGAAGATATACAAATAGCCAGCAAACATATGAAATGATATTCAACATAACTAGCTACTGGGAAAATGCAAATCAAAACCATATTGAGATAACATCTCTCAGCCATTAGGATGGCCAGTATTAAAAAACAAAAACAAACAAACAAACAAACAGAAAATAACACGTTTGTGAGGATCTGGAGAATTTGGAAACTGTATGCGCTGTTGGTAGAAATGTAAAATGGTACAGCTATTATAGAAAACAGCATGTAATGTCTTCAAATAATTAAGAATAAAATTATCATATGACCCAACAATCCCACTTTAGCTGTGTGTCCCAAAGAGTTGAAAACAGGATATTAAAAAGGTATTCAGGGGGCTCCGGAAGATGGCGGTGGAGGGAGTGCATCACCCCAGTGCGCCAAGTCACTGTGCGGGAGAAAGACGAGGTGAAACAGCTGAAGGCTATCTTGTTGGGAATTTCCAGTGAAATTGAGGTGCTCCAGAATCTAGTGGACGGGTTTCCATCGCTCGAGGTTCGGCTGTGGGGGCTGGGTCGGGGGCGATTTCTCCGCACGGAGGGTTGCAGTGCCTGATCGGCAGACCGCCCCGCAGCTGGGAAGCGGCGAGGTACTGGAGCGGGAGTACAGCGATGCGGATTCTGGGGGCTCCTGCCAGTGGTGCAATGGCCGTGCTTAGTGCTGAGTTCCGGCTTTGAGACAGAGGAGAGAAGCGGTCCAGTTCAGTTCTCGACACCGGTCGGACCATGGAGGAGGACAGCAGCCGCCATCTTGGAGAGCTGATGTAATCATCCCTGTTTTCTACTGATCTCAGCTCATTCAGCTATGGAACAGGTGATTTCAGGCTGGTATTTGCCTGCATCTCGCAGACAGATCGCTCAGGCTCGGGGCTGGAGAACCTGAGGAGAATACTCCTTGGGGCTCGCTCCTGGCAAGGCGTGCACTGGGCTTTGAGTGGCCGGATTCTGGTTCCCCGGGCTGCTTTGGCCCAGGGCTGGGCTGCCTGTTGAGGTCAGCTCCAAGTGGAGCGTGCGCTGAGCTTGGGGCAGCTGGGCTCTGACTCCCGGAACAGTTTTGGCCCCGGGCTGGGGAGCCCGCGGGGACTGCGTCTTTGAGCCTGCTCCCAACGGAGCGTGCACCGAGCTGGGAGAGCTTGGAGCGGCCGGGCTCGGGCTCCCGGGGCTGCTTTGGCCTGGGGCTGGGGAACCCGTGGGGGTCGCTCCGTGGAGCCTGCTCCTAGCTGAGCGTGGCCGGGATCGGAGAGGCCGGGTTCTGGCTTCCGAAGCTGCTTTAGCCCAGGGCTGCGGAACCTGCGGGGACTGCTTCTCGGTCCAGGTCCTGCTGGGTGCTGTGGGGGCCAGGGGGGCAGAGTGGAGCTGCCGCCTGCGCCCAGAGCAGGCCAAGTGACCCGCCGGCGTGGTATCACGACACCCCAACTGCAGCTGGGGCCGAAGAGAGTAGCCGCCCACGCCTAGAACAGGACCGCGACCCGACGGCGCGGTAGCCAGGTCACCCCATTTGGAGTAGGGGCTGTGCAGAGCCGCCGTCTGAGCCTGCAAGGTAGGCAGACCTGCGACCCACTGGCAGGACAGGCCCGGTAGCCTGCCAGCGTGATGGACAAGTAGCACTGAGGCAGTCACGTCACACTGGTTGGAGTGGGGGTGGAGCAGAGCCGCCACCCGTGTCCGGAAAAGGCCCAGCGACCTGTTGGAGAGGCAGTCAGGTACCCCCACTGGGAGTGGGGGCTGAGCAGAACTGCCGCCCGAGCCTGCAAGGTAGGCAGACCTGCGACCCACCAGCGGAACAGGCCTAGAGGCCGACCAGCATGGTAGACACGTCACACCAATTGGAGTAGGGGCCAAGCAGAGCCGCCGCCCACATCCGGATCAGGACCAACGACCCGAGGGCGTGGTAGTTACATCACCACAATTGGAGTGGGGGCAGAGCAGAGCTGCCACCCGCGCCAGCAGGGTGGGCAGACCTGCGACCGACCAGCGTGGTAGACAGATCACCCTAATTAGAGGAGGAGCACAGCCACTACCCGCCCTGCAAGGGAGATTTCCCAACTATACAAGAGCAATATAAATAAATAGGGGGAAAATTTCAAAAACACAACAGTTTCACCAAGCAGAAAGAAACGCGAGCAGTATGAAAAGACAAGGAAAGAAAGGACCACAAGCAATGCAGGTCAACTCAACTTTAGAAGAGGTAATAGCTGCAACAGATGGAATGTCAGATAAAGAGTTCATGATATACATGCTTCAGATGATCTGGAGTCTCAAGGAAGACATGAGACAGCAAAATCAGACAATGAAAGATCACTTTGACAAGGAACTACATAAACAAATCCAGGAAGTAAAAGATCAATTTCACAGGGAGATAGAGGTAATAAAAAACAAACAAATAGAAATCCTAGAAATGCAGGAAGCAACAAACCAACTTAAAACCTCAATTGAGAATACTACCAGCAGAGTAGATCACTTAGAAGATAGAACATCAGACAATGAAGACAAAGTATTTCAACTTGAAAAGAACATAGACAGCTCAGCAAGTCTGCTAAGAAACCATGAGCAGAACATCCAAGAAATGTGGGATAACATTAAAAGAACAAACTTAAGAGTCATTGGGATACAGGAAGGCACAGAGCTCCAAACCAAAGGAATAAACAATCTATTCAATGAAATAATACGAGAAAACTTCTCAGACTTGAAGAATGAAACAGAATCCCAAATCCTAGAAGCCTACAGGACGCCGAATGTGCAAAATCATAAGAGATCCACACCTAGACACATTATAATGAAGATGTCCAACATACAGAATAACAAGAGAATTTTAAAAGCTACAAGAGAAAGGAAGCAGATTACATTTAGGGGTAAACCAATCAGGATAACAGCTGATCTCTCAACACAGACTCTGAAAGCTAGAAGATCCTGGAATAACATATTTCAAACACTGAAAGAAAATGGGTTCCAACCAAGAATCGTGTATCCAGCGAAATTAAGCTTCAGGATGGAAGATGAAATTAAAACCTTCCACGATAAACAAAAGTTAAAAGAATTCGCAGCTAGAAAACCATCTCTTCAAAAAATCCTTGGCAAAACATTACAGGAAGAGGAAATGGAAAATAACATTGAAAACCAACAGTGGGAGGTAGGACAGTAAAGGGGGGAAAGTAATCAAAGAGGAAAACAAATCAGGTTTAATAACATTAATAAACAAATATGGCTGGAAGAACAAACCATATCTCAATAATAACCCTAAATGTTAATGGCTTAAACTCTCCAATTAAGAGACACAGGCTAGTTGAATGGATCACAAAACAAGACCCAACAATATGCTGCCTACAGGAGATGCATTTGATAGGAAAAGATATACATAGACTGAAGGTGAAAGGTTGGGAAAAATCATACCACTCATATGGACTGCGGAAACAAGCAGGAGTGTCCATACTCATATCTAATAAAATAGATTTCAAGCCAAAGTTAATCAAAAGGGATAAAGAGGGACACTACATACTGCTCAAGGGAACCATACACCAACAAGACATAACAATCATAAATATATATGCCCCAAACAATGGTACAGCTATGTTCATCAAGCAAACTCTTCTCAAGTCCAAGAGTCTAATAGACCACCATACAATAATCATGGGAGACTTCAACACACCTCTCTCACCACTGGACAGATCTTCCAAACAAAAGTTAAATAAGGAAACTATAGAACTCAATAACACAATTAACAACCTAGACTTAATTGACATATATAGAATATACCACCCAACATCAAGTAGGTACACTTTTTTCTCAGCAGCACATGGATCCTTCTCAAAAATAGATCATATATTATGTCACAGGGCAACTCTTAGACAATATAAAGGAGTAGAGATAATACCATGCATCTTATCTGATCATAATGGAATGAAACTGAAAATCAACGATAAAAGAAGGAAGGAAAAATCATGCATCACTTGGAGAATGAACAATAGGTTACTGAATGATCAATGGGTTTTAGAATACATCAAGGAGGAAATTAAAAACTTCTTAGAGTTAAATGAAAACACAGACACAACATATCGGAATCTATGGGACACATTGAAAGCAGTTCTAAGAGGAAAATTCATTGCTTGGAGCTCATTCCTTAAAAAAAGAAAAAACCAACAAATAAATGATCTCATACTTCATCTCAAAATCCTAGAAAAAGAAGAGCAAAACAACAGCAAAAGAAGTAGAAGGCAAGAAATAATTAAAATCAGAGCTGAAATTATTGAAATCGAAACAAAAGAAACAATTGAAAAAATTGACAAAACTAAAAGTTGGTTCTTTGAAAAAATAAATAAAATCAACAGACCCTTAGCCATGCTAACGAAGAGAAGAGAGAGAACCCAAATTACTAGCATACGGGATGAAAAAGGCAATATCACAACAGACACTTCAGAAATACAGAAGAAATTATTTTGAATCCTTATACTCCAATAAAATAGAAGATAATGAAGGCATAGATAAATTTCTTAAGTCATATGATCTGCCCAGATTGAGTCAGGAGGATATAGACAACCTAAACAGACCAATAACAATAGAGGAAATAGAAGAAACCATCAAAACACTACCAACTAAGAAAAGCCCAGGACTGGATGGGTATACAGCAGAGTTTTACAAAACCTTTAAAGAGGAACTAACACCAATACTTTTCAAGCTATTTCAGGAAATAGAAAAAGAGGGAGAACTTCCAAATTCATTCTATGAGGCCAACATCACCCTGATGCCTAAACCAGACAAAGACACTTCAAAGAAAGAAAACTACAGACCAATATCTCTAATGAACCTAGATGCAAAAATCCTCAATAAAATTCTGGCAAATCGGATTCAAAAACATATCAAAAAAATTATACACCATGATCAAGTAGGATTCATCCCTGGGATGCAAGGCTGGTTCAATATACGGAAATCAATAAATGTTATTCACCACATCAATAGACTTAAAAATAAGAACCATATGATCATCTCGATAGATGCAGAAAAAGCATTCGACAAAGTACAGCATCCCTTTATGTTCAAAACTCTAGAAAAATTAGGGATAACAGGATCATACCTCAACATTGTAAAAGCAATCTATGATAAGCCACAGGCCAGCATCATTCTGAATGGAGAAAAATTGAAGGCATTCCCTTTAAGATCTGGTACAAGACAGGGATGCCCTCTCTCACCACTTCTGTTCAACATAGTCCTCGAAACACTGGCCAGAGCAATTAGACAGACGAAAGAAATTAAAGGCATAAAAATAGGAAAAGAAGAACTTAAATTATCACTATTTGCAGATGACATGATTCTATACCTAACAGACCCAAAAGGGTCTACAAAGAAACTATTAGAGCTAATAAATGAATTCAGCAAAGTGGCAGGATATAAAATCAACACGCATAAATCAAATGCATTCCTGTATATCAGCGACAAATCCTCTGAAACGGAAATGAGGACAACTACTCCATTCACAATATCCCCCCAAAAAATAAAATACTTGGGAATCAACCTAACAAAAGAGGTGAAAGACTTATACAATGAAAACTACAGAACCCTAAAGAGAGATATAGAAGAAGACCTCAGAAGATGGAAAAATATACCCTGTTCATGGATAGGCAGAACTAACATCATCAAAATGGCGATATTACCAAAAGTTCTCTATAAGTTCAATGCTATGCCAATCAAAATCCCAACAGCATTTCTTGTAGAAATAGATAAAACAATCATGAAATTCATATGGAATAATAAAAGACCCAGAATAGCAAAAACAATGCTAAGCAGGAAGTGTGAATCAGGCTGTATAGCAATACCAGACTTCAAACTATACTACAGAGCAATAGTAACAAAAACAGCATGGTACTGGTACCAAAACAGGCGGGTGGACCAATGGTACAGAATAGAGGACACAGTAACCAACCCACAAAACTACAACTATCTTATATTTGATAAAGGGGCTAAAAGCATGCAATGGAGGAAGGATAGCATCTTCAACAAATGGTTCTGGGAAAACTGGAAATCCATTTGCATCAAAATGAAACTGAATCCCTTTTTCTCGCCATGCACAAAAGTTAACTCAAAATGGATCAAGGAGCTTGATATTAGATCAGAGACATGGCATCTGATAGAAGAAAAAGTTGGCTATGATCTGCATACTGTGGGGTCGGGCTCCAAATTCCTCAATAGGACACCCATAGTGCAAGAGTTAACAACTAGAATCAACAAATGGGACCTACTCAAACTAAAAAGTTTTTTCTCAGCAAAAGAAACAATAAGAGAGATAAACAGGGAGCCTACATCCTGGGAACAAATCTTTACTCCACACACTTCAGATAGAGCCCTAATATCCAGAGTATACAAAGAACTCAAAAAATTAGACAATAAGATAACAAATAACCCAATCAACAAATGGGCCAAGGACCTGAACAGACACTTCTCAGAGGAGGACATACAATCAATCAATAAGTACATGAAAAAATGCTCACCATCGCTAGCAGTCAGAGAAATGCAAATCAAAACCACCCTAAGATACCATCTCACTCCAGTAAGATTGGCAGCCATTATGAAGTCCAACAACAACAAGTGCTGGAGAGGATGCGGGGAAAAGGGTACACTGGTTCATTGTTGGTGGGACTGCAAATTGGTGCAGCCAATTTGGAAAGCAGTATGGAGATTTCTTGGAAAGCTGGGAATGGAACCACCATTTGACCCAGCTATTCCCCTTCTCAGTCTATTCCCTAAAGACCTAATAAGAGCATGCTACAGGGACACTGCTACATCGATGTTCATAGCAGCACAATTCACGATAGCAAGATTGTGGAACCAACCTAGATGCCCTTCAATAGATGAATGGATTAAAAAATGTGGCATTTATACACAATGGAGTATTACTCTGCTTTAAAAAATGACAAAATCATAGAATTTGGAGGGAAATGGATGGCATTAGAGCAGATTATGCTAAGTGAAGCTAGCCAATCCTTAAAAAACAAATGCCAAATGACTTCTTTGATATAAGGGGAGTAACCAAGGACAGGGTAGGGACGAAGAGCTTGAGAAGAAGATTAACATTAAACAGGGATGAGAGGTGGGAGGGAAAGGGAGTGAGAAGGGAAATCACATGGAAATGGAAGGTGATCCTCAGGGTTATACAAAATTACATATAAGAGGAAAGGAGGGGTAAGAGAAGAATAATACAAGTGGAATAAATGATTTACAGTAGAGGGGGTAGCTAGAGAAAAGGGGAGGGGAGGGGAGGGGAGGGGAAGGGGGATAGTAGAGAATAGGATAGACAGCAGAATACATCAGTCACTAGAATGGCAATATGTAAATCAATGGAAGTGTAACTGATGTGATACAGCAATCTGTATACGGGGTAAAAATGGGAGTTCATAACTCACTTGAATCAAACTGTGAAATATGATATATTAAGAACTATGTAATGTTTTGAACGACCAACAATAAAAAAAGAAAAAATGCATGAATAAATAAAAAAAGTATTCAGACATGTATGTTCATTTAAACATGAATCACAATTGTCAAGAGGTAGAAACAACCTAAATGTCCATTGGTGGATAAATGGATAAAGAAAATGTGGTATATGCATACAATGGAATAATATCCAGATTTAAAAAGAAGGAACTCCTGTCACATGCTACAATATGGATGAGTCTTTAGGACATCATACTAAACAAAATATTTATTCCCAAAAGACAAAAACGTCATGATCCCACTTATATCAAGTATCTAAGTAGTTAAACTCTTAGAAACAGAAAGCTGACTGATGTCGGCTAGGTACAGGATGGGGGAAGAGAAAAAGAGAAAGATGGATATACAGTTTCAGTTTTGCAAGAGGTGAAAAAGTTATGGAGGTCTATTTCAAACAATGCACATAGAGTTAACATTCTTATACTGTTAAGATAGTAAATTTATGTATTTTATGCCACAATAATCTTAAAACAATATTAAGAAGGGTATGCTTTCAGAATATAGAGCAGACTTTTCTAAGAACAATTTACAATCCAATTTCAACATAGTATTAAAGTGGTCTCCTCTTATTTCATTGTAAACTACTAAAAGTGTCAATCTTAGTGCCTTGAAACCTCTTATATAAGTAAGAAGAACCTCAGAATGCCAACGCCCCCAGCACTGCTCATTTGGGCAATGGTCCACTTGAGGGTTTGGAGATTGAAGTCCCACCAGTAATAAGGAAGCTGTGTTGCCTTGCCTGGTGCTCTGGAACATGTTCTCAGGACAACCTTTAGTGGATAAGGGTCAAGGGTTTGGAATCCTGGGTCCCAACAGAAGCATGTCATCACACAAATCACATGTACCTTACACACAACATGAAAATAAATTCTAAATGGATTAAGAATAGAAACTTAGCCAGGTGCAGTGGCATGCACCTATAGTTCTAGTCACTTGGGAATCTGAGGCAGGAGGAGTGCTTAAGTTTAGGAGTTCATGGCTAGTCTGGGCAACATAGTAAGACACCCCCCCCCATTTAATTAAATAAGTAAATAAATGTTGGGAAGGGAGTGAAAGATGAGCAGGTAGAACACAGGGGATTTTTAGGGCAGTGAAATTATTCTGTATGATATTGTAATGGAGGATACATGTCATTATATATTAACCAAAGCAAATAGCTTATATAACAAAAAGTTAACCATAAACTATGGATTTAGTAAATAATTATAATGGTTAATCTGATTTGGCAACTTGATTGAATTAAGAAATGCCTAAAATTAAATGGCTTCTGGGTGTGTCCGGGAATAAATATCAAGTGAGATAGTCAACTGAAGTGGAGTCCATCCCCTAAGTGTGGGCAGCACCATCCAATAAGCTGGAGGCTTAGGTAGAATAAAAGTTGAAAGAACAAGGAAGCAACAGCAGATGAAGGCTCAATTCTTCTTGAAAGGGTTCTTTTTTGGGGAGGGAGGTGCAGATTGTAGCTTTATTTTACATAATACAGAATAAAGCATGCAAAGACAATTTTAGGAATGGAATATTTTGTTTTGTGACATCAAAGTCATGTTAGTGGGTAAATTACAGTTCTCATGCTTACATGTAGATATTTACTATGGAGAAAGTACACACACGCACACATACACACATACACACACATATCCTTAGCTAATTTTTTGTTCTTTTTAATTATACATCACAGTACAATGTATTTTGACATATCATACATACATGGAATACAACTTCCCATTCTTGTGGTTATGCATGATGTAGAATTACACTGGTCATGTATTCACATATGAATATAGGAAAGTTATGTCTAATTCATTCTACTGTCTTTTCCATTTCCACTCCCCTCCCTTTCCCCCATTCCCCCCGTCCAGTCACGTGAATATCCACTTCCCACTCCCCACTGTGAGTCACATCTGCTCTCAGAGAGAACATTTGGCCTTTGGTTTTTTGGGATTGGCTTATTTCACTTAGCATGATAGTCTCCAGTTCCATCCATTTACCAGCAAATGCCATAATTTGAAAGGGTTCTTGGCTGCTATGATCCCTTGAGGACATCAGATTCCAGCTCCTTCACTCTTCAAAAGTGAACTCTACCAGTGATTCTCCAGGGAATTTCCAGAAGCCTTTGGTCATGCACTGGGGTAACAGCATTGATTCCTCTAGTTCTGAGGCTAAGGCATCTTGTACTGCACAGTTACTTGTTCCTCCAACTCCCCAACCTGCAGAAGGCCATTGTGGGGCTATCCAACTTCTGGTTGTGTAAGCCAAGCTAATAATACCTTTTTTATAATATATATATATATATATATATATATATATATATATACACACACACATGCATATATATATGTGATATATATATATATATTATATATATATAAAATCCTATTGGTTCTGTTCCTCTATAGAACCCTAATACAATAATAATGTATCAATATAACAAGTGTACCACACTAATTCAAGATGTTAAAAATAGTGGAACCAGTGTGTGAGGATGGGGTTTGTAAAGGGGTATATGGGAACTCTGGACTTTTCACTCAATTTTTCTGCAAACCTAAAAAATTACACTTAAAAAGTTAATTTTTGAGCAAATTTCATCATATGTATATATTGTTATAAGAAATAAGAATTAGAAAAAAATGAATATTTAAAATATCTCCTTGTGTGTCCGGAATTTTCTCCAAACAGTTCAATGTTAGGGTATAAAAATAAAGTTAATAATTACTGGGAAAAAAGTTAACTTAAACAATGAAACAGAGAAGATGTGGGGGAGTAAATATGAAACATAATGTCAAAGAACTAGAAGGAAATATAGACTAATAAATACAAAATTAAGTAAGAATGAATTTTATACAATATATTTAAAAACTATAACATAAGAAGGAAGAAACTATATACACTGCTAGAAAAATGAGCAAAAGCTATAGACTATTTTTTAAAGAAGAGTAACAAATTGTCAATAGAAATTTGAGATAATTCATCTTAAAATGATGAGATTCTATCTATTATCTATGAAATTGGCAAATTTTAAAAAAGAGATAATAGGAATGGTGAGGAATCAAACAGGCACTTTCAGATATCACTGTAAGGACTATAAAGTAGATAAACTTCAATAAGAAAAAATGATCCAGACCTTGGCAAACCAAAACATAATTGCGAAGTTTTTGTTTTCATGTTAGGACACCCCCTAACAAGTACACCCAAGGGCCAATTGAAAATAAATAAAATAAATAAAACTTTGACTTGCTAGTTATTATTGATTTACATATTTTACCAGTATAAATGTAGACATTAACTTGTATAAAATTGATAATATTCTTGTTCAATAGAATATAAATAATTTTTGTCTTGCATAGTTGAAAATTTTTTCTGCTCTGCAAATAAGATAGCACCAAAGGCTATGGTTTATTGTCCTATAGGACATTAACCAGGTTTACATCTAGTTTAACAATGGTTTAGAATAATTATGGTATTCTCTTTTGCCTTATACTTTTTCATATTTTCTTTGAACCAGTTTCTTATTCTAGCTTCTTCATTATAAATAAAATAAAAACTTAACCTGGGTTTACTCAGGGTTTGTATGAGAATTATTTGTTAAAAATCTGAATATTATACAGGAGTATGATTTGGCCAGTTATTTTAAGTCTTTAAAATGTACATCTTGTGACTGGGGTTGTTGCTCAGTGGTGGAGTACTTGGCTAGCACATGTGAGGTACTAGATTCTATCCTCAGCACCACACAAAAATAAATAAATAAAGGTATTGTGTCTATCTACAACTAAAGAATATACATTAAAAAATGTACATGCTCTTTTACAAGTGATTTTATACGTAAGAATTGCTTGGGTTAGGGCTGTGGCTCAGAGGTAGAATGCTCGCCTATCATGCATGAGGCACTGGGTTCAATCCCCAGCACCACATATAAATAAAATAAAGATATTGTATCCACCTATAACTAAAAAATAAATATTGAAAAAAAAAAAGAATTGCTTCTAATGGGCTGGGCTATAACTTAAGGGTAGAGTGCTTGCCTTGCACAAATGAGGCATTGGGTTTGATCCTCAGCACCACATAAAAATAAATAAATAAAGATATTGTGTCTATCTACAACTTTAAAAAAATAATACAAAAAAGAATTGCTCCTAAGAAGATAAAAATGTACTAAAAAATTTAGTTCTAAGAACGTTAATGAACACACTATATCCATTAATAGTGAAAAAAATCAGAAAGAAATGTGCAACATTAGGGGATCACTTAATCCCTAAATGAGATCTTGGAAATGACTTTGTTTCCAAGTAAGTAAAATTTTTAGATTTTTAAATTTCCTTTCATCTCTTTCATATTTCTTGTGACACTTTTGAAAGAAATAAAACAGAGTTTGAAAGTTACAAAGCCTAGTAATGTTGTTTTTTCCATTCTTGTTAAAGTCTGTAGAGATAATTTTTAGCCTCTGGCTGTAGAATTTCCCTCCATTGCTATCTTAGGGAACTTCAAAGTCTTTAAGCAGAAATGAACAATGCAACACCTTACTTTTCAATGACCTAATATCCCATTTTTCCATTAAAAAGAAATGGGGTCACTTCCAAATGTTTTAGATTCTGTCTTCATTCATAACTTTGCATCTCGAATGGTTCTGTGGCTTTTGCTCTGCTTTGCTTTTAGATTAAAATGCCTTCATTGCTTTTTCTTTCATTTTTTTTATTAAAAAGTAACATATTTATTGGAAAAACTATTCAGAAAATACATAAATATTTCTTAATTGCAAACCAAAGATTGACACTCAGCATTTTTATAACTTTTGAAACTTTATGCTGGGAATATTTTTTTTATCTGCTGTACCTAAATGGGATCCCGCTATTCATTTTACTTTCTTTTTATATACCTTTACTTTATTTGTTTGTTTTTATATAGTGCTGAGGATCAAAACCAGGGCCTCACACGTGCTAGGTGTGTGCTCTACCACTGAGCCACAACCCCAGCCCTACTCATTTTACTTTTATTATCTGTTTTTTTACCAAATGATTTATCTTACCAAGTTGATTAATACCATTCTTATAGGGTATTGATTTAACATTCGAGCAGCCATCTTATAAGATAAGTTTTTACTTTCCTGTACTTTCTCCAAACTCTCCCCACCCCTTAGTGACCTACCCCATGGTACCATAATCCTAAACCAATCCCATGCTATTCCCCACCCACCTATGTCTGCCACAAGCACCCACGAACCTATCCCAGAGCACCACAACTACAACTCAAACCTTTACCAAACAAAAGCTGAACACCCGAATATCTCAGGCGCCTCTCTCCAAATAAATCTTTGTGTGGATCTCTGCCTGTCTCTGTCCTTCATTTCTCACTCGCCCATCTCTCACTTTCTCATTTTCCTTTCAATTCTACATCATCATTATTATAGCTGAAAAACAGCGTATTATATGGCTACAATATTTTTTTTTATCTAACTCGGGATGTGTCAACATTGATGACTGACATTTTGGGCTGGATAATTCTTCGTTGTGGGAAGCAATGTTATACTTTGTAGGGTGTTTAGAAGCCTCTCTGTCCTCTGTATCTGTACTAGATACCAGCAGCACCTTCTCCCAAGTCCTGACAATGGAAAGTATCTCCAGATGTCTCACGTGGACAATATTTCCCCAGCTGAGAACCAATGATCTAACCAATCTGCTACTGTTTGACTTTTAGGTTTTTATCTATTTTGTTGCAATTTAAAACAGCAACACTTGAAGTTCCTGACATAAAGAGCATAAACCCAGCACATCTTTCAATTATTTCTATAACCTATTCTTACTAAAGAATAGGACATTTAAAATTTTTATGTCTATTCCCAGATTGCCCACCAGAAAGATTGTATCAATTTACAGTACCACTGAAAGAACATAAATGTCATTTCTCCTGTTTTAGTCAGCTTTTTCGATACTGTGACTAAAGGATCTAGCCAGCACTACAGAGGAGGAAGAGTTTATTTGAGGGCTTGTGGTTTCAGAGGTCTTAGTCCATAGAAGGCTGGCTCCATTTCTCAGGGCTCAAGGTGAGGCTGAACATCATGGTATCATGTGTGGCAGAGGGAAGCAGCTCATATCACTGTGATCAAGAAGCAGAGAGACTCTACTCACCAGAAAATTTATATACCCAAAAGCCACACCTCACTTTCCATCTCCTCTAGCCACACTCTACCACTTCAGTTAATCCCATCAGAGATTAATTCACTGATTAAGTTAAAGCTATGACCCAATCATTTCTCCTCCAAATCTTCTTGCATTGTCTCACACATGAGCTTTTGGGGGATACCACATCTAAACCATAACACCCTGATCCTATAAATCTAGGTATTATCAATATTTTTAATCATTCTTAGTAATAAATCAAAACAAAATATTACTTTGCCCTTTCAATTTGCAATTCTTTAATTGCTATCAAGGTTGATAACTTTTACTATGTTTATTGGCTATCTATATTACTGCACTTATGAACTATTAATATCCTTTGCCTATTCTTGATTTTTAAGAGCTATTAATTCTGTCCTTCAATTTATTTTCTTGTAACTTTCATGCTGTGTTTTCCTGTGCAGAAAGCATACATTTTTATGTTGTCATATTATTAGCCTTTTGTTATGGTTTTACCTTTAATGGTGTAATATTTAGAAAGATCACCTCTGAAATCTTAAACTTATGCTTTACTCTATTGGCCTCTCTATTTTCCTATGTCCTCCACACTCTGACATTGAACCTTTTTTTTTTTTTCTATTTCCTTTTCCCATAATATCTAGACAAGAGCATCTTAACTGTATGGATGCATCTTCTGAAAAATCTTTTGGAGATGCAGGCTTGGAAGGGGAAAAAGAGATTTTGCATTTCCAACAAGGTATTGTCAATACCCCTGGACCCCAGTTTGGGCCACAAGGTCCTAAATCTTCAGACCTCAATCTTCTGTTTTCCTTATTCCATTCTTTGTCTCTGAATTTGCTTCCCTTTCTACCTATTATGTGCAACCCAAGGGCAGCAATTTCAACTCTAATTCACCCCTTTGTTTTTCTGGAACAACAATTCTGGCACTCTACCCCAGTGAAGCCATCATTTCTCCTAGTTGCTAGTCGCAGCAAGTCACAGAGGTTCCACTTGCTTCTGTTATAAACATATGATTTCTAAAGTCCATCAGCAACCCTTCCCTTTGTTCCCAGCCACTTCCCTTTCCCATTCTTTATAGTAACTTTGCCTAAATAACTAATCTCCTCAAGACCTATCCCCCCTCTCAGGGCTCTTAGTCAATGTACAATGAAAAGGGAACTTCTTCAAATCATCTGGTGAAAGTCATAAGCATAGTAAGTACTGCATATCCCAAAAAGTCCACTCAAAAACAGTGTCATATAACGTTTTCCAACAATTAGAAAATTACTTTAAAAAAAAAGAAAATTACCTTTAAAGATTTATGAACTAAACTGGATTATTTATTTAATAAACACCTCTATTTTTACAATGGGCCTGCCAACCTTATTTAGGTAATTACAATTTCCATTTTACAGACCAGGAAACCAAGACACAGTGAGTTGACAATGCCACCGAGGTGTCAGAGCAAGGACCTGTACCAGCCTGAGACTCCATGGTTTTAGTTCTTAAAACTACTTGTGTTGCCTCAGCAGAGTCCCAGGGGAGCTCAGGGATTCCCTGGAGCTCAGTTCCAGGAACAGCCTCTTTATCTGCAACAAAGGGCCAGGCAATCACTCTGGCAGTTCTCAACTCTGGAAGGCACATTGGACTCACTCATCACTGTCTTAAATTATCGTTTCTTAAGCCTCCCCAAGAGACATTCTGCTCATCCAATTGAGGTGGGACCCTGGGATCTTCATTTTAACCTCTTAGAGAGGAACGTTATCTCAAATCAGTGGCTTTCAAACTTTCTGCATTCCCCTGACCCTTCCACATGTCCATAATACTCTGACAGGGGTCATAAGATCCATCAGATACATTGTGAAGTCTGTGGCCCCTGCCACAAACCACCTCTCAGGTTCCAGTGGTCTTTATTTTCCTTAGTGCAAAAAGATCACCCCCCATCCTTCTAGAAAGCAGAGTTTTTAGAAAGAGAGAACTGAAAACAGCCTAAGGAATACAGGGGAGTCGGATTTGTGACCGTGGCTCTATATTTTTCAATGCGCGTTTTAAACTTAACTCTGATTTGGTCAGACCCCATCCAAATAAATTTGTCGGAAACTTCTGTATTCCACACTTGATGGCACTTCAAACTCCTACACACATACAAACTAGTTCTTCCTTTTTACAGTCCAGGCACTTGCAGAACCGGGCTGGAGAGCCTGGCGCGATTTCCGGCCACGGTCCCGATTCCAGGTGGGCCGAGCGCCGCTAACCGCAGGGAAACTCGCCACAGCCGTCTACACTGGATGGAGCCCCCTGGGACCTGCCGAGGACCGGGCATACTTCCAGCCCTGGCGCGGGAAAGGGCAAGTCCGCGAGCCGGGGCTGGGTTTCCAGCTGCCCACCTGCGCTAGTCGCAGCACCTTAAAAGCCCAAGAGGTTCGGAACCGGCTCTCCGAGGTGCGAAGGCGCTCAGGCCCCGCCCAGGAGAGACCTGCGCGGCACCCAAGTGGGCCGGCGGGACGTCCGGGGGCGGGTCCCGGGTGCGACCGCCCCCTGACCGCGCTATAACTTTGGGCCCCGCCGGGCCACTGCGGGAGGTTGGAGACGTGCGCCTGAGCCCTGGTGAGACACGGTGCGCGGGGCTGAGCGCAGCTGCTGCAGCTGCTGGACGGCGGCGGGAGGTGGAGACGCCCGGAGGAGGAGCGGGAGCGGCGGGCGATTGGGTGGAAGGCGGCGCGGGGCTGTCTGTGCTCCCGGTCACCGGTTGCACTGCTAAGCCCGAGGGTGTTACTTCCAACTTTTACCTCCCTAGGAAGCAGGGAGCGTGTCAGGAGCCCCTGAGAGTAGGAGGCTGAGCCGGGGCTCTTGATCTGTTCTCAGCTTTATTCTTATTCGTCTCTAGAACATGGACTTGGCGTGCCTGTGGCTAGGGCTTCTGCTGCCTTTGGTAGCTGCGCTGGATTTCAGCTACCACCACCAGGAAAGGATGGAAGCGTTTTTGAAGAGCGTTGCCCAAAACTACAGTTCTATCACTTACTTACACAGTATTGGGAAATCTGTGAAAGGTATGACTCGTCTCCTGCACACTTTCCCAAACCCTCAGCCCTCCCTTTTATTCATTAAATATGCCTCCCCTTCCTGTCCCCTCTCTACGAAGTTACTCTGATGGGCTCCCAACAGGTAAACCAGTGCCTTGCAAGTTGGTGGGTTTCTGGTTTCGTTTTTTTTTTTTTTTTTAATTTTTTTTTATTTGTTTTGTCGATGGAGTAGTGGGAAGAACTGAATGTTACTGAGCTTCTTCATTGTAATTTAGTGTCATTGAGTCCTTTGCATTTTTGGTGCTACGTCGTTTTGAATCATTCAGACGTTGTTTATCTAGAATATCTAGGATATGGGTCTTATTTATATATGGGTCTTAGTTCCTTTTCAGGATAAAACGTCCGCCATAGGAGTCCGTTTATTCATCCCAGTTTTTCTTTTTGTTGGGTTCTTTAAATATGATTTGGACTGTTAGTACTATTTCTTTAAATCTCTTAAATTAAATTAGTGCAGTTTATTGACGAGATTTCTATGTTATGTATAATTAGCCCTATGGCTTAAAGTTCTGCCAAAAAAAAAAAAAAAGTGGTTCTTTGACTATAGGCTGTATTTAAAATGTATCCATTTGAGGAAGACAATTGCTAGATAATAACTGTTAGCAGTGATTGAACTCTTCCTAGCATTTTCATTTGTTTTCTCGTTTTCATTTAGAAAGTATATGTAGTTTCATTTTTTTGTAAACAGCAAATTCGAATTCATAGAAAAAGATTAAATTTTTTGTTGAAACTCACCCAGATGGTGTGGATTTTATAGCCTGAACTAACTTCTGGACAAGACAAGTAATTTTATGAGATGTTATTTTCTAATCTTTTGTTACATTGATGCCCCCAAAGAGATTACCAGAAAACTTAAATTCTTTAGTTAAAAGTTTTTTAAGGCTTATAGAGATCCCAACTCTGTAAGGTGTGTTCAAATCCTATCTGGATTTTAGCTCTGAATTTTTGAGTCAGTTGGGAATGTGTATATATATTAGGTGGACACATATCTTTATTTTATTTATTTGTATGTGGTGCTGAGGATCGAACCCAGGGCCTCACACATGCTAGGCAAGCATTCTACTGCTGAGCCCCAGCCCCAGCCCTTAATTACCATATTCTTAAGTAATTATTTTTCCCCAAAAATTGAAGTCATGGTTCTCATATTAAAGAAAAAGTATTAACATGCAATGCAGAATGAAAATCCTTGGTTGTGTGTACTAGTACCTATATTTTTAAACAGCATTGCCAAAGAGTTGGTGCCAAAATTACACTATATTGCTCTATAATCCAAAATTATAGAGGCTGGATGTGTGAGAAATCATATCTTGAATCAGCATATGTATTTAACCTTTTGAAACCATTTCCCCCTCAGGCTAGAGTAAAACAATTTAAAAAGATCTAAGATTGCTAATTATGTTAATAAAGGAAATATAGAGCACAACTAGTTTGGGTTATTGTTCAGTCATCATTTAAACCACTAAATGATGAGGGTGTTGTTATTTTTTAAGTACTAAATGAATTAGTAAGTTTTTAAATTTTCAAACACAAAGTGCTTGTGAAAGACGGTTAGGAACCCTTTCCAAATGTGAACCAGCCATTCTGATCTATCCATCAAGAAATCAAACCACAGGAATGGTGGAAAGCCAACAGGCTTAATTTTTGTTTACCTTGTAGGCACTCGTGTGGTTAAAGGCTGGAGGGGTTATCATGTAAGAATAAAATCGACACTAGCAGTCAAATGTTTATATATGTTGCTCAGAATAATTATTCGGATTAAGAAAAATCCCAAATCTGCCATTAGGTTCCAAGTGTTCGATGAGTCAGTTGCCAAAGTGTTGGCATATTAACATGGCAGTTGAGATGATGTTCCTTTGTTGTGTTTTTTCATTTTATCTTCTGGTGTAGTATAAGTTTGTGAGCAAATGGGATTTACTATATGTGTCATTTGTTTTTATTATTAAAATGGACAACCATACCCAGAAGAGAAAATAATAGTCTTACTTGGCCAAGTACATTTTTTGTGTTTGTAAACCTATTACACATACTTTTATTGCTATAACTATGGATCATATTCTGCCTTTTCCCCCATTTCCCATGATTTCATTAATGTATTTCCAGGAATTGACAAGGTCTGTAAATGTAAAATAGTTGTTCTGTAGTATCTTATCTTTTTAATGGTGTGAATTTTTTTAGTCATTTACCCATTAAGGGCATCAGTGTGATTTCTGATTATCTCTTATAAACAATGATGATAGAAAACCATCGATATATGGTTACATGATACATGATAATTGTCTTCTATTCTAATTGGTGATTTTTTTTTCCACCTTTCATTTTGGAAATTTTGAAACCCATACACAAGTTGAGCACACTTAGTCTTTTTTGCCTAGATTTAATCGGAGTCTTTTTTGCCTAGATTTAGTCGGAGTAGATGGGCCATGTTTTTTAACCTTTGGAGGAATTCCCTCTACCTGGTGACATTGTAAATAAAATCTTAAGTGAAGCAAGAGAAGCAGCTCAAGAAAGAGACTGATGACTGAGTTGAGAAAAATCAGAAAAGGTACATTGTTCATCAGTTCGTTCATTCCTTCCTTCATTCAGCCACAGGAGCACCCACCTTTTATTATCAACTCTTCTGTCTAGCAGAATGCTGGAATATAATCAGTAATCTATATCTGATTATTTAATGGATTGAATATTTGCTGAACAAAAGTGGTGGGAAGCAAAGAAAGTGGTCTGTTCCCTGCCATCAGGTAGCCTCCCCTTTCAAATACAAATGTAATTATGATGAATTTCTCAGACTGGCTCTCTACACACACTCAAAACTGCTTAGGACTAGGTTTTTTGTTTGTTTTTTTTTTTTTTTTTTTTTTGGTTTTTGGTTGTTGTTTTTTTCCCCCTCCTCTCTCTTAAACTTGTTTTGAGGGTTGACTTTCAATAGATTGCCATGAGAAAGCTGCTGCACTACATGTGAAATGAGATTTCCTCCTGTCTCTTTTATAAGAATCTTGTCTTGCCTCCTGCTGGGTCTAATCTTCATTTTATCTGATTAAGGAAGAATAAGGGAAAGGGATAAGTGATAACAATCTTTGTTATCTTGTGCTTTCCTTGCATTAGGTGTTTAATAGATCGTTTCAATCTCAACAACTCAAATCAGGCATTATCCTCATTTTCACACTTGTCAAATGAGGCCTGGAGAAATTAATTAATCTGCTGAACCTGACACAGTTAATAAGATTTAGGGGGAAGATTCACACTTAGGTCTGCCAGTCTTCCAAGCTTCAGAGAAACAACTTGCTACCAATGGAGATGGTTACATTACATTTTGTTTGTTTCTAAACGTTTCCTGTGTTGAGCAATGCTGTGGTGAACATCCTCCTATATAAAACAGCAGAAGTTGTCTGAGCATTGGCTTTGGAACCACCGTGCCCAAGTTCTAGATACTTAGCTTTGAGCTGTGTGACCCTGAGCCTTTAGAACAATGTTGAGGACATAGCAAGTGTTATGTGACACCTGCTGCTAATATTTTCATTGTTGCAATAGTTCTAAAAGGAAAATATTGAGTTTAAAGCAGTTTTAGGAATTTGATGCATATACCAAATCCTCTAAAAAGATTGTATTGATTTGTAAAATCTCTCAGGAAATTCAGGAGAGATATAAAACTTCTAAAACTTATACTAGTTATATGCTCAATAAAACTAGCATTCTAGTTGTAATATCTAATTTTGTTATTAGTGATTTGAAAGATTACTTTTTGCTGTTAGGTTTATAGTATAAGGGAGAATGTATTCTTTAAGCTTCTTTCTCCAAGAATGTTCCCTTTCACATTCATTCAACAGCCAATTATTGAATTTCTCTTCTAGGAGTCTTCATACTGTCTCAGCTGTTCAGAAATCTCCCTAGAATTGACTTAGATTCTTGCCCCTAAAAGGCATTTACTGTGTTCACATACATGGATCTTTCATAGTCTCTGGCCCTTAACTGGGTAGATTTTAGCTAGTGGTTTACTCTCAAAAAGTCACGCTGTATATAAAATTTAGGTACAATTCTTGGTTTTCTGTCATACTCTGCTCATTTCCCAGATATGGTCCTAATACCAATTTCTTGAGATCCTGTAGAAAATGCTTAATGTAATGCAGATATTAAGAAAACCATTAAAATCTAGGAATCTCAGTCATAATATACCTGTTTGTGTTGTGAAGTTATATAAGGTTAGCAAACCTTTCCTTTTTGATATGAAATATAAAGCCCCTGAAACATCTAACAGATTTTTATTCCAAATTTTAAATCTCTCTAAACGGCAATACTCTAAAGCCAAGTAACCTTTGAAGCTTTTATGAAATAATGGTGACAGCCAGCATTAAGTGAATTTTACTTTTTCTCTTATGCTTTACATGTTACAATCATCCTAACAATAGTATGAAATACCATTATTATCACCCTAATATATATGTAAAGAACTGAGATTAAATAAATTATCTATTGTTAGTAGGTCACAGAGATTGGACTGGAACCACAACCCATCTTGTGACAAAGACTGAACCTTAAGCCCCTTTCTGTAAAGTTTCTCCAGCTACCTTTTTCTCTGTTCTTGTCTCCCTTGACTTGTCTTCTGCTCCTCCATCTGTACCCCCTCACCCCTGAGAAAGGGTCTGTATTAAATGTTCTTTTTGAGCTGATACTGTCCCATAGAATTTTGTGGTCCTTTCTCAATAAATTAAAAGTAGTTTGAATTTCCTCTTTTGATGTAGAATTAGGATTCCCTCTCCCCCCCCCCCCGTTCTATGTGCAAAAGCTCTTTGATTATGAAGCAAAAGGAGAAAGCTTGCTATTTGCACAGGTGTGTCACTCCCCCAACCCGACTGCCATGTTGAGTTTAAGATATTGAGCTAAGAATGGAGCATCTCATTAAGGGCATACTGCCCCCTAGGGGGAATTTAGGTGAAAGACCTAAAACCAAGCTGTTTTGTGCACAAACATGAAACAGTTTATATATATATATATATATTGAACTTTCCAGAAATACAACTGTACATAACCTGAGGGAAAATTACATTTTGTTTGCTCTTAACTTGATTTTGAGATATTTTATGTTCTGAAAATACTGATGCCATTGTTCAGAGCTAAACCACTCTTCATTTGTGATCTATGCCTTTACTGTGACTCTTGATGGAAATATAAGCATCTGACTTTCTCATTATGTCTATGGTGGAGTCATCCCCAGATTTTTACATTCTGATGCTATATTTTATGTAAATTGCTCTATACATAGTTTGAATGTTATATTGATCTTCTAAATAGTGTATAAATAAATGTGTTGTGCTTTCTATGAATCATATCCTAGCAGTGGTAAAGTGGAAGTTACAAAAAAAAAAAAAAAAAAAAGGCATTGTCTTTAGGGTTAAGAACTATCAATCTAAAATCACAAACAGCTGATAAAGACCCACTTCAAGTTAATGTAGCCAACATCCAAAAGGTGCTTCTTCCTGTTCTTAATCCACGAACATGTGTGTCAATAACATTGGTGACAACCGTATCTGCGATTAGCGCTGTTTTCTCCTTTCAGTTTGCTTATTTAGAGTGTCCTCTTCTCTGAGATCACAAAGAAAGTTGGAAAGAATCTTTAAAGTGAAATGTTTCTAAAGTTATCTCAAATGCCAGCATGTATTTGGGGAAAGAAATTAAATCTAATCAAATTTTTATATCTAGTGATTTAAAGTAATTGACATTCTTTCTTCCTCCCTAGCAAATAAATATAACAGCAGTTTGCTAAGAGGCTAGTAAGGCCTAATTTGAGTTTGTATTAAAATAAAACACAAGTTGCACATTAAAAAAGGTTTTTCTCATCTCTGCTTTCCTTCTTTCTTTTTCTTTTCTTTCTTTCTTTTTTTTTTTCCTTTTGATACTGGGGATTGAACCCAGGGAGCCACTGAGCTATATCCGCAGTCCTTTTTACTTTGTATTTTGAGACAGGGTCTCATTAAATTACTGAGGGAATAACTAAGTTGCCCAGCCTGACCTCTAACTTGTGATCCTCCTGCCTCAGCCTCCCAAGTCACTGGGATCTCAGGTATTTGCCACTGTTCCTGTCCTCATCTCTGTTTTCTGAGGACTACTTCTTGTCAGATGTTTAAAAAGTACAAATACCTTTATCAGTCTCAACTGGAGGGCTTAATCCCCATTGCATCCAAAAAAAAAAAAAAAGCAAAAAAGCAATCAACTTAGAAAAGCTGCTTCCTCAGTACCTATCCAGAGGTGAATATGGCAGCCTCCATGAGGGGAAGCCAAGGCGTTGCCAAAGCCCTCACCCTATCCCAGAATTCAGAAGAAGCTAACTAGATCATCCTTCTGTTGGTTTAAATAAAGAGTTTTCCATTAGTTGCTTATCCAGTTTGTAAACTTTCCTGATAGGAAATTCTCTATGAAAACAGAACCAAATTGAAAGATTACAACTAAGGTCAAATGAACTGATGAGTATCCAAACAAGTAACTGAGACTCCTTTTCTAAAAAATGCACAGGTATGTTTATGACTACAAACAGGAGAAATTTAGTTTAATACCACATTTTTGGAGCAGAAGTCTTTTTCTATTCCCTGGAGCTGTCAGAATTTTCTGGTACTCCTCTTCCTGAGCATTCTCCCATAGCTCTGTCTGGAAGACAGTGATCAGCTTTGTCCTGCTTTGTATTGGATCCTAATGTGCTTGTGATATGGAATAGGCACTCTAAGGGACAAACTGGAAGAGTTTTCCATGCTGATTAAAGGAAACATAGGAGTTTAAAGATAAGTTATGTGTTATTATAAAGTGTGTAAGTATAAAGTACATGTTTTATGTACTTTGTTTTAGGAATATATATACCCCTTTATCATACTCCTATTTTTTAAATTTTTTTTTAGTTGTAGATGGACACAATACCTTTATTTTATTTGTTTATTTTTATGTGGTTCCGGGGATAGAACCCAGCACCTCATGCATTCTAGGCAAGCCCTCTACCACTGAGCCACAGCCCTGGCCCCATATGCTTCTATTTATAATTACATGTATATAAGGACTTCATTCTCTCAGGAAATGAAATTGTTTTCTTGCACTGTAACCTGTTTTACTAAAACTCATTTTTATGGTAAGTAGTATGTTAACTTAGGTAGAGTTGGAATACCACAGTTATGTCTCACTCCAAGATGAGTCACTGAAACACAGATGGAGGCCTCAGAAATTAGTGTCCTTCAGGGGCTGAAGGACGAACTGAATTATTCACTGACAGGCCTACGGTGGTTCTACCTGCCTCCTTTGCCCTCAGCCCCCCAAACATTAACCAAATGTGTGTTAGGAGAAGAGAGAGTCAATATTTACAAATCCTCTCATGGTGGGGTATGTACTCCTATAAAATGAAGACATCTAGAGACATTTAGGAACACAGAATCATCTTAACATGAAATTCCACAGGCGTTTTCTCATTATTTTTAAATAAGATTTATTTTCACCTTACTAATAGTACCAAATGTACATAGAGTTAGATTGCAGATACTGGTTACTCCGTTGGGGAAATTTTTTTTTTCTATTACTCTTGGAGACTCTGGTGAATACTTTCCTGTGATAGAGATAACATAGGCATACACGTAGTTGGTTTATCTTTTGTTATGGGAAAGTGCTTTTCTACATGTGAAGAAACAAAGATGAGTTGGGAAGGGAACATTCTAGCCTTTTAAGAATATGTTCTTCTATGTTCTTCTAAATGTAAAAATGTGTTTTCAGAGTCCATGCTATACAGTTCCAGCATACAGCACTATGTTAGTTGCAGAGACTTTCAAACATTTAAAATAGAGCTCTTTGGTCAAATGATCCTACCTGGGAAGTAAACAGCATTCTCTATGCCAGGCTGTGTATTAGGCTAGGGCTGTAGCACTGAACAGCCTCTGCACTGACATTTCTTACACATGCTAATAGGGACAACTGACAAAACAGAATGAGTACAGATTTTTAATTGCTATGAAGCACATAAATAATTTAATGGAGAGTAACAGTCCCCCTACAATATAACTTCTGTGAAGACAGGGAGTTTATCTTGTTTATTGCTATGTAGTAGTCCCTTCGTATCTATGGTTTCAGCTTCATCTGTGGTCTAAAGATACTAAAATGGAAAATTCTAGAAGTAAACAACTCATAAGTCTCATAGTGACTTTAAGTGTTCACACCACTCTGAGCAGTATGATGAAATCTCATGCTGTCCCACTTTGGCCAGCATGGGGTATACCTCATCCCTTTGTTTGTCATCTCCATAGTATGTACTACGTGTCCTGTTATCACTTAGTAGCCATCTCCATTATCAAATCAAGTGTCATGGTATTGCTGTGCTTGTGTTTAACTCTTATGTTACTTAATTACAACCCCAAAGCACAATTGTAGTGATGTGTAAGAGTACTATAATAAATTACCACCTCACAGATAAGGGGGAACTACTGTATTCTCAGTGCCTCGAACATAGCAGTTATTATTTTGAGAGAATGTTGTATGGAAAGACCATGATACTGAAAAGATGATAGATTTGAGCTGAGATCTGAAGGGTGAGAGAGAGCTAGTCCTTACAGCCTAATTCAGATTGCATGAGGTACAGAGGCTTGAAGTGCAATAGGTTGGCTGTATTCTACAGAAAGATGTGAGGGCAGCATAGTGAGCCCGCCCAGGAGAGTGTTGTCTGAGGAAGTTGAAGAAATATTCAGGGGACAAGTCATAGAGAGCCTTAAAATCCAACTCTAACATGAAAGTTTGAATTTTGAAAATAATGGGAAATCATCAAAGTGTTTTAGGCAGAGAATGATGTCATCTGCCGTAGGTTTAAAAAAATTTTTTTTTGACTGCTAAACAGAGAATTCATTAAAAATGGACAAGTATAGAAGCAGGGAGAATAATCCAGTTATGGAAGTCCAGGCAAATATTGATGATGGTGACTTGGATTAAAATGTTGTATTAGAAATGGAGAGAAACAGAGAGATTAGAGATTTGTTCTGGAAATAGAACCAACCATTATTGGATCATAGATTAGATTCAGGAGGAGATGGGTGTGAGGAAAACAGAAAAATCAAAGATGGCTGGGGGTGTGGCTCAGTTGTAGAAGTGCTTGCCTCGCACACGTGAGGCCCTGGGTTCAATCCCCAGAACCACATTAAAAAAAAAGTCAAAGATGTTCCTTAGGTTTTATGTTTTAGAAGCTCAGTCTATGAAGTGTTGTTAACCAAGGTGGAGAAAACTGGAAAAGGACACAGTTGGGGTAAAATCAAGAGCTCTGATTAGGATGATTTTCTTAAAATTTTGAAATCTTGAGTTGATATCCAGTTGGGATGTTTAGTAGGCAGTTGGGTATATAAGTGGAGTATGGGGGTAGAAATGAACTTGGGAACCATCAACATATAGATGGCATTGAAACCCATGCAACTATAAAATAATCTAACTAGACTGGAGATAAAGAAAAGGTGGAAATGAAATTGGCAATGAAGTAGGAGGAGAACAGGGAGTGGTATCCTTGGAGAGGGAGTAGCTCAAGGAGGATGTTTCAGGCGTTTCACAACCACCACTAGTGATTTGCTGGAAGGACAACTCAACATAAAGTTATACGCAAGACTGAGCACAGCAAAGGATACAGTGCAAGAACAAGAGGCTAAAGATGTTTTGAGAGAATGCACAATGTCAGAAACTAGAGGGGGCAGTGTAGGCTTCTTGTTCTCCCTCTCCTGTAAGGATCTGTCCCACATTTTTCTTGGGGATACATATTTCTATGAACTGCAGAGACACATGCAAAATGCCTCACCTAGGGAAGCCCACTTGAGTCTTGGGAGTTCAAAGTTCTACAAAGGAACTGGTCACATATCCATTTGACCAGCCAGAGTGCAGACTCCTAACTGGATACCAGGTGTACATGAAATGATGCATCATGCTTACTTTGAACAGATTTTTTGGCTTGGTACATCCTGACCCACTGTCTTGAGGTACAAAAAAAAAAATACTAATTAGTATACATTTCAGAATTTTGTTCAGGATCATTGCCATGACTGTAGATGTCCCCAGAGATAAGCAAGGGCTGAAGAAAGTAGATTGGCTATGATAATTCTTTCCTCTCAAGATCATGGTTAATGTTGCATGTTGGCTGAAAGTCAAAACTGAGAGCCACAAAGTTAAGTGGTATATCCCAAAGAATAATTTATGAAATTCTTGTTTCTCTGTAGATTCATTTCTTTCTTTTCTTTTCTTTTCTTTTTAACATTTATTTGAATGCCTAACATAGTCTTTTGCATGTGCTAGCACAGGAATATGAAGGTAAAGAAGTTAGGCGTGGCCCCTGCCCCAGCAGAATTGAGGCAAACAGATCTGGGTTAATGAACCAGATTTATCAGATAAATACAGATGCAATTAGCACCGTGGGGGTGAATGGCAGAGAACTAAAAACATGGAAGACCTGAAGAGAAAAGAGAAGTCAGCCATGTGAAGAAGAGGAGGCAAGGCAATAAATAGCATCTTCAAAGGCCTGAAGGTGAAGGAGCACCATGAACTTGAGGAACAAGGGGGAAAGGAGGATGAGACAGGGAGGGGAAACTGAGGAGGTAAGGGGGATGTGGAGGACTTGTCCACTTCACCTTGTTTTTTTTCTTCGCCCTAGAGGAGGCACAAACATCCTAGGGGATACATGCCTGATAGAAAAAGACAGGTTTATTTTCTTGATTGGGAATTTTCTGGTAGTTTTACAATTTACTTTATATTACAGTAGAGGTTCCTTTTAAGAAAGGTGGCCGAGGCATGCCTGTAATCTCAGCAACCCAAGAGGCTGAGACAGGAGGATCACCAGTTCAAGACCAGCCTGGGACACTTAGCAAGACCCTGTCTCAAAATAAAAAATCAAAAGGGCTGGGAAGGTAGCTCAATAGTAGAGCACCCCTGGATTCAATCCCCAGTACCACCAAAAAAAAAAAAAAAAAAAAAAAAAAAAAAGACAACCCTCTATGATTAAGTTATTTACATTCCCCTTTGACAGGTGAGAGCAAACAGATTTTATTTTTCCCCTGCCCATCCTCCCACCTTTCAGATTTTACAAATGAAGAAACTGATGACCCCAAATTATATCTTTTTTTTTTAAAGGATTGAACTCAGGAGCATTCGGCCACTGAGCCACATCCCCAGCCCTATTTTGTTTTTTTGTTTTTTTTATTTAGAGACAGGGTCTCACTGAGTTGCTTAGTGCCTTGCTGTTGCTGAGGCTGGCTTTGAACTCCCAATCCTCCTGTCTCAGCCTCCCAAGCCTCTGGGATTACAGGCATGTGCCACCATGCCCAACCCAAAATTATATCTTAGGAACCAATAGATTTGGTTCATTAACCTAGATCTTTTAGAAATTCATTTATGTATTCATTCAACAAATATTTGTTTATTGAGCTCCTACTGCCTACCAGAACTTTTGTGGGGGTATACAAGGAACAGGACATGGACCTTTCCCTTGAGAAACTAGATCATGTGCCCTTAATACACGGTCCCCATAATGGGAGAGACGTTGCAATAGGGCTGTGCTCCCCCATCTGGCCTCCAGAGTGCTTGGTAAAGTTGGCAAAGGCTCATCAGGGAAGTTGGTGCTTGAACAGTTTCAGCATTTTACCAGACATGCAGGTGAGAGGGGCAGAATTCCAGGTAAAGGGAGTGGGAAAACACCTCACTTGCTTGTCTACCTGGGGCCATCCACAGAGACTAGAGTGGGATGGGTCTGCCCTGGCAGAGGCAGCAGAACCTCATAGTATATATTCATAATATATGTGAATATATGATCCAGGATAAAAATTTGGTGGCAATTTATTCTAATGCATTTTTTAGCATTAGAATAGTTTTAGAAGGCCCCTGTCATTGCGGGTTTTTGTTTTTGAAAACGAACTATTCACAGAACAGTGATAAACAAACTATTCAAAGAACAGTGATAAGTAAGGAAAATATTTTGACTCACGTAATTTCTCACTGAAATTGGCAATATTTGTTGTCCCAGGGGAACTATGTTTCCATAGGACATTCTGTTCTCTGTCTTTGGGAAACTGTCCTTTAAAAAAAAAAAAAAGTAATAAAGGGAAGTATTTGAGGATTAGTAATAAAAGTTATATGCTTCATTGAATGCTTTCTGTGAACTGGTCCTTTTCTATATTATTTTAAATTCTGACACCAGCAAGGTGTCAAGTCATGTTCTGCCCATTTTACAGATGGGGAAACCAAGACCAGGAGAAATGACTTGCTTGAGACAACTTGGCTAGTAAGGAGCAGAGCTGGCAGTTCAGACCCACTTCTGAAAGGATTCAAAGCCCCCGTTCCAGTTTCTAAAAGGGTCTTTAGGGCTCTGAGGCTTCTGTGGAGGAGGCCTTGGTGAGGAGAGAGTTGACTCTTGAGGTCCCCTTTCTTAAACTAGAGTAGCTCAGTTTCAACTGTTTTCCTTGGGTTTCCACATAAGATCATATTGGAATAAATTTCCATTCCTGGGTTGAGTAATATGAAATACCTGGTTGACCCTGGTACCTTTGCAAGAGTAAACTGAGGATGTGCCATGAGCCAGCTAAAGGGCTAGACTCTGCAGGGTGTCAAGGAGGATTCGTCCCTTCTTTTGGAATGTAGCATTCTAGTTGAGTCCTTCACATAGGTGATACTTCACAAAGGTTCAGAGCCCTCTGAAACAGATCAAAATGTCATTAGAGAATATTAAATGTATTCTGTTTATCAAGCCAAATGCTATGAGCTTGTGTATATAACATGGTGTCTTGGCTGATGACCTGCACATTGGGTTAGGCAAAAGATCTCGCTCCTGACCTCCTCTACTCCCATTGTGACTTATGTCCTGGCAGACAGCCTCTGAATGCTCAGGAACATTAACCACCTGTCCTGATTTATGCAGACTCAGAAGCCACCTCACAGTCATTTATGATTCAGATTTATGCAGATTCCTTGGAGAGACAAGGTGGAATGAGGGGGTAGGGGTAGGAGAAAAGGAACAGAATCTGGCTTTCAGGAGCTCTGGATTTTCCACTGAGCACCGCCAAGATCCCTTGTCCGCTACAGGCCTCTGGGGGAAGACTGCATAGACCAAGGAGGAGTCTAATGTATAGGAAAGAGCCCACTCAGCATCCTTCCCATCTGGGAGGAAGAGATGGCAGAGCAACATAGGACACTTGGGCCTGCCCTGAGCAGCCTCAACTCCTATGCGTTTTGCAAAGAAGGTGTTAGGATCACCAAGTAGCTATGTCATTATTCACCACAGGGGTCCCATTTACTCAGAAGAAGGCTTTTCCCATTTGCTAGATGAAGACAGGAAGGAAGGAAAACAAATTAACCTTGTGTTGGGTAGATTAACAGAATCCCAGGCGGCTGTAACACTGAGGCTTGTGCAGTCAGCAGCCCAAACTCTATTTCCTCTAAGGGACATGTTATGAGCTGGCGTATGGGTACATGCAATCTAATGAGAAACCATTTGATTTTGAGATAGAAACTCGAGGGAAATAGAGTGAGCTAACGGAGTGGACCATTGCCCTGTATGAAAACCAAGTATTTGGGTTCTAAAACCCATTAGGCTCAGAGGGCACAGTATGATCCTAGAGGTTGTGACCCATGAGAACTTTAATAATGGCTTTTCTTATGCTCTCTGTTTTTTGAATATCCTTTATAACATCTTATCAATTGGTCATTTTAAAAACAGGCTAGGGATATAGCTCAGTGGGTAGAGTGTTTGTCTCGCATGCACAAGGCCCTGGGTTTAATCCCCAGCACCACACACACACACACACAAAAAAAAAAAAAAAAAAAAAAAAAGATTTCCAGGTGCTGAGTGTGGTGGTACATGCCTGCTGGCCCACCTACTTGAGAGGCTGAGGCAGGAGGCTCGCTTGAACCCAGGAATTTGAGTCCAGCCTGAGTAACATAGATGCTGTCTCCTAAAATAAGAAATAAATATTTTTATAAAGATTTCTATGTTCAATGATATGGTGAAAATGAAGTGTTTGGCAAAGTCATCTCAATTTTTAAAAACAGTAAAAAAGAGATCTTAGTATCAGATACTGAAATCAAGGAGCTATCAGAATAGGGAAAATATCATATTTATACCCTTACCCACAAATACACAGATATTTATAAGCAATAATAGGCAGTTTAATAGTGGTTAACAACACAGACCCCGAAAAGCATAAAGTGCCTGAGTTAAAATCCTAGCTCTGCTATTGAGTAGCCATGATCTTAAACCAGTGTCTTACCTTCTCTGTGCCCACTGCCTCTTTTGTAAAATGGAGATGATGGTATCCTCCTCCTGGATTGTTGAGAAGCCTACATAGGTTAACAAATGTAAAGTGCTCGGAATGTAATGGTCACATAGCAAATGCTGTAGAAGAATACGCTACTACTATTACTGCTACATAGAGGGTGATATTCGACAACTTGAACGTGGCACTGATGTAAGTTTTTGGTGCCTGACACCCTTCAGCCTTGAGTTTGCTGAACAGCTGTGTAGCATTCCTGCTTTCTGTCACTGAGTCTGCCCAGCCCGTCTGAGGCAGGCAGCCATTTGCAGCTTTAGAGATCCATTTGCCAGTGGTTAAGTAATTTGCCCTGGGCCAAGGCAAGTACCCAGCCCATTCAGGAGCTCCCAGTCTTCACAGCTTGGCTCCTGCCACAGTTGCAGGTGGAGCTGACCTTGTTCCTGCCCCAGAGGGCAGCACACTAGTTACAGCACCCTTGCCAGACCCCATGGTATAGAGAGGAACCTGAGGGCACAGGATTAATTGAATTGCCAGAGGTCGGTCTCCAATCAGACTGTGACATCCAGATAGGAAACCAGATCTAATACTAGGACTGTGTCTCTCTCCGTAGGGTCTAAATGTCTGTGGTATGTTTGATTAAAAGGACTCAGGATAAGTTGTCAGATACTGGATGACACATTCTATTGGCATCTAGCCTGTGTATATTCAGATACCCGGTAACAAAGCTTCTTTTAATTAGCTTGTACTTAGATATTTGGCAGTGTGAATGAACATAAAAAAAAGTTCTGTGGGGTGTTTTCCCACAACTTTTGCATTTGCTTTGGGAAATCTCCTCTTCAAAGGGTTTAAAATTATGTTTAACAGTAATGTGGTAATTTTAGGTTAAGACCAGCCCATTTTTCTCTTATCATCCTTTATATTTGTCACTCTCTCTCTCAAATGAGCTCCCTCTCCTATGAGAACATTTGCACCAAGTATATATGATTCGCAGCATTATTTCTAATAAAGCGAAAATGATGCAGCCATCTAATTAATGTCTGATTTGTGTACTTACAATGGCTAAAATAACAAATTTAGTTATATGGTTGAACATAGTGTTTAAAAGTAGTAATGTCTACTGCCATGTTGGGGGAGTGCTTGCCTACCATAAATTGCCTACCATGTGTAAGGCCCTGGGTTTGAAATTTAAAAAAAATAGTAATAGTAAATTTAAAAAAAACAGTGAACTGGGAATTGTATTAAACAAGTGAATTGTATGGCATATGAATTATATCTCAAAGATTTAAAAAAAAACCACATACATTCATCAATAGGGAATTGGTTAGATTATTCCAAATCTGGTCAATGGAATATTATACAACCTTTATAAAAGAATAAGGTAAATTTGTATATTTTGTCATGGGACAATGTCCAGAATCTATAGTGGATAAAATAAGTTCATAGTCAAATATTTTTCTGTTCATTTATATGTATACACAGATCTAGTTTTGAGTTTCATTCTTTTTTTTTAATAATACCTTTATTTATTTATTTTTATGTGGTGCTGAAGATCTAACCCGGTGCCTCATACGTACTAGGCAAGCGCTTTACCACTGAGTTACAACCCCAGCCCACAGGTTGTGTTTCATTCTCACAAGTATTTTTGTGCAACTTGCCTTTTTCACTTATGTATGTTGGAGGCCAGTAAGTGTCAAGATGCCTCTTTGTTTTAAACTACTTCATACTATTCTGTGGTATGATTGGGGGTGGGGAGTGGTACTGGAAATCAAACCCAGGGCCTTACACATGCTAGGCAAGCTCTCCTCCAATAGAGGTATGCCCCTAGCTTTACGGTATGATTTTTTTTTTATATTTGTTTTTTTAGTTTTAGGTGGATACATTATCTTTTTTTTTTTAAATTATTTTTATGTGGTGCTGAGGATCAAATCCAATGCCTCACACATGCTATGCAAGCACCACTTGAGCCACAACCCAAGCCCTTATGATGTGATTTTTATCATAGTTTATTTAATCATTTTTATATTGCTCAATATTTAGGTCACTTACAACTTTTAGATATTTTGAATGATAGTGCAATAGATACTGTTGAACAAGCACCTCAGCTCAACAATTTCCCAAGCTAGGGGTTGTTAAATCAAAAGGTACATGCATTTTTGTGCTTGATAGATACTGACAAATTTCCCTTCATAATAAGGTATATTTTTTAACTCCCAGCATGACATGAGTATGTGCATTTCCTCACATTATAACCAACACTTTAAATTTTTTCTAATCTGTATGGTAAAAAAAAAAAATCCCCATTTTAAATTGAATTTCATGATTACAAGTGAGAATGAGTGTGTTTTCACACTTACTCAACATTAAATAAACATTGATGTTCCGGATGCAGGATCAGACAAGAGTGAACAAACAGGTCCCCCTGCCCCTGTGGACCTTGAATTCACAGTTTATTGGCAGCTTATATTTTCTCGAGACTTTTGCCTATTTTTTTTTAACTTACTCACAGACCTTCTTAGATATTTTGTTATCTATGTGGCAAATGTTTTCACCTGTTCTGTGACTTATCTATGAAACTTTGTTTCCAATGTTCTTTTCCTACAGAAGTTTTTAATTTGCATGAGGTCACATCCATGAGACTTTTTCTTAAAAGCTTTTATGTTTTACGTCTCATTTTAAAAAGCCACCTTTACCCCCAAGGTCATAAATATATTCCATACATTTTCAGTATTTTTATAGTTTTAGTTTTTAGCACCTAAATTCATCTGGAATCTATTTTTGAAAGTGGGGTGTGAGTGGATAGATCTCACATTCTATAGCGTGTATTTTTGAACATTCAAATTTTGAAGTGTGGATGACTTTTGTAAGCAGAAAGAGACATGAAGAATCTGAAAAGACACTCAGGACGTGATGTCCAGAGGAGAAAAGGGAATGTGATGAGCAGAGCAGGCCATGGAGTACACTCAGGTCATAATGGGTCGAGGCAGGGACAGAGGCAGGAAACATGAATCAATGCCTGATTCATGTTTGCTGTGATCTGCCTCACAAGAGCCAGATCACAGCAAATGTGAATCAGACATTGGATTCTTTTATAACAGAATTTTTATTCCATAATTTGGGACAAAATAAGTTTGAGATAATGCCCTAAAAAATAATAACTCACCCCTGGATTAATGATTGACTTTTTCCATTCATTCTAATAGCAAAGGTAGTGGACTATTAAACTGTATAGGCATGTTAATTAACATGTTTTTAGTTTCAAGAGATAATATCTTGTGACTGAAGTATGGTTAACAAATGAGCATTTTTTGGTGGGTAATTCTTTGGAAGGGGGGGTGGGTAGGAACTACTCTAAGCTAATCAATCCAAATTGCCACTATATCTTCCTTCCTTTGACATTGGACTTATATGATCCCTTAGTGTCTGTGACACGGATGAGTTTAGATATATGTTCACCTCACAAGCATGTTTTCTTTTTCTTTTTAATACTTTTTAGTTGGAGATGGACATAATACCTTTATTTTATTTATTTTTCTGTGGTGCTGAGGATCAAACCCAGTGCCTCACATGTGCTAGGCAAGGGATTTACCAGTGAGCCACAACCTCAGCCCCAAGCATGTTTTCTTACTGAGTATGTGTAAGCTCTGCACTAAGTGCTTTCTATATTTTAGCTCTTCTGCTCTTTACAGCAACCCATGTGCTACTATGATGAGCCTTATTCTACACATAAGGAAACTGATGTGTTAAAGTCAGCAAGTTAAAGTCACACAAAATGTAGCAAAGTTTCCATTTAGACCCAAATCTCTGGTTCCAGATGATCACAAGAGGCTACTTCAGAAAATGCAATAGTCAGGGAAGAATTAAACTCTGATGAGCCTTCATGAAGCAGAACTGAAAACCCTGTGACAGGAAAATATATTTATAATGCCTCCCTGGTTAATCAGACCACCCTGGAAGTCGAAAAGCAGAATGCTGCTTGGACCACCTGCACTTTCTTCCAGTCCTGTCTCCAGTTACAGTGAGTACTGCAGCTCCGGGTCAAGGTCAGCTTTGGGGTAAAAGCTGAGAAAAATGCCTTCAGGTATGAGACATCTTTTCACGTAGGGACATGCTTGGTTTGTGCTTTATTTGGGAGGATAGTGTTTTTCTGTTTGGTTTGCACTTTATGACAGAATACTATGCAGGCCTGAGAACAAGAGGTTTACATTCACACTTACTACTGGTAGGAGTGACTCCACAATCCAGGACAGTGCCTACAAGAGGCATAAGGGTGCCTCAGGTACTGACAAGTGTATAGTTTATAAAAATTCACAGTGAGCTGCACAGTGTACAGTTTGCTATATATCTTATAGTCTGTGTATTCGTTGTATTGCATCCAGTATACAATGTTCTATGTATATTTTATTTCACTGAAGAGTTTTTAGTTTTTTTTGTGTGTGTATGGTGCTAGGATCAAACCTAGGGCCTCCCACATGCTAGTCAAGCTCTGTGCAATTTTAACAAATATCTCAGGCAATTCTGCTATGGGTCATTCAGAGATATACTTGTAAGAAATGCAGGGATGCTGCCGACCTAGTCTTCTGTTGATCTGCTTAACTCTCCACATGAACAGAACCATACACATAGAGCAAACAAAGTATCTGAGAATGACTACACTCCATTGTAGGATATGTCATACACTTTCATTCATGATTAAAAAGAAAAGCACAAAAAGATGCAGAGGCATTACATAAAATTCCTGCAACATGATTCCTTGTAATACATATCATGAGAGATGCTTTAAAACCTTCCTGTATTTTAATGCAAGGAGGGTAAATGCCAGGCCTGATCACATTCTTTTTTTTTTTTTTCATTAAACTTCTTTTTTATTTATTTATTTATTTTTACATTGAAGTTTTTATTCTTTTTTGCTTTGTGGAGCCAATGTTGCTTCTTTTTTTTTTTTTTATTGGTTGTTCAAAACCTTACAAAGCTCTTGACATATCATATTTCATGCATTAGCTTCAAGTGAGTTATGAACTCCCATTTTTACCCCAAATACAGATTGCAGAATCACATCGGTTACACCCTGGTCACATTCTATCAAAGTTTATTTCCATATTGGGCAGAAGTCCTTCCTATATGACTACCACATTGTGCATTTTCCACTCCTGCCTTCCATTCCACCTAAATGCAAAAGCTGTGGTTATAACTGCTCCTCAGCTTGCCCGGGGGCCTCCATCATGCCATTTCATGCCATTTCATGCCTGTGACAAGTGTGCTAAATGAGAGGGTGGCTTGAACAATACCTTATCACTGGTCTTCAAGAGCTCATCTAATTCTGCATGATGGTTGGGCATGTCTTGAGGTACTGCCCTATTAGTAATTGTTGCTCAGCATGGCTGACTTGTTGAGCAATGAGAAAACCCTAGCAAATCTTGTTGCCCCTCCTCCTGTTAAGAGTGCATCATCCTTTCAGCCCATTTATTGAGCATGGTGAAGTAGATGACAGCTTATATAAAGTCCCTGTCTACAAATTTCTTAGACTCAACTGAGGTAAGTAGAGGCACATTATCAGAAAGGATAAAGGTTGGCCACCATGTACAGCAGATGATGGGTGCAAAACTATGATTGTCCTGCTAGATTTGAGATAAACCAGGGCTCCATTGATCCATTGTGAGAAGACACCTAACAAAGTCAAAAAGTATCTCTGGGCCAGGCCTGGTGGCACAAACCTAAAATCTGAGCTATTCAAGAGGCTGAGGCAGGAGGATCCCAAGTTCACACTTAACCCCTGTCTCCAACATAAAAAAATAAAAAAGGACTAGGGGTATAGCTCAGTGGTAGAGTGTTCCTGGATTCAAAACCCTTCCCCTATATTGAAGAATAATAATAATAATAATAATAATAATAATATCATCATCATCATCTGGATGTGTAGCTCAGTGGTAGATCACTTGCCTAACATGCTCAAGATCCTGATTCCCAGTACCAACAAAAATAAATAAATAAAAGTGTCTCTGGAATGGCTCCTCATACTTATTTGCACATTCTGGTAAGGTTTCTGTGTCACAGCCCATGGAAAGGTAGGTATCTTGCAAGAGGCCTGACTGGTGTCATATATGCATGTGCATGAAATTAGTGCTAGACCTTTGGAACTGGCATGTTGCCCACTGTTTATTGAGAATAGTTTGCCATTGAGCAATGTGCTGTGTGACCAAGCTGCCTCCTGTCCTTCATGAAGTTGGCAGGGCATAAATTGTTAATTAAATGAATACAAACTAAGATCAAGATAAGATATGCTTTAAAAGGGTGGATAAACTCAGGTGGCTTATTAACAGCTGCATTTCCTCATGCTCCTTCTGAAATGGGCATTTCTCAACCTGCATTTTAAGGTAGGAGCTGATCTGAAATGCAAGCTAATTATATAGTTTGATGAAGCCACAGTGTTGAGACTGGGAGATTTTCTGATCTTAAAAATTTCTGTGGAGGTAGCCCAGGTAATCTTGGGATTGGCAGACAGTTCAGAGTCTTAACATTCAGTGTGGCTCCTTGAGACATATTGAACAAAAACTGCAATTATGAATACAAGTTTTTTGTTTGTTTGTTTTTGCAGTGCTGGATTAAACCCAGGGCCTCACACATGCTAGGCAAGAGCTCTGAGATACATCCCAGCCCACAAGGTGACATTCTTAAATCTACAATCTTCAGTGTTGGAAATACCTGTGATCAGGCAATTGTCAATGTACAGTTGGGAAACTTAACCGATTTCTGAAATAAATTCTCATTTCCAAGTAAAGTATGCATAGGCCCACTTTTCAGATAACATTGACTTTCAACTGTAAGCAGCACCTCAAAGCTCTTACAGACACAAAAGAAAAGAAAACACAGGACATTCCAGAAAGCAGCTTCTCATTGGTGAGTCTAATGCCACTGTTGGCAAAGTGACTTACTAATCACTCCATTTGTGAGGTAGGGAGAGGACTGTGAGAAATGAAACTCTTGCTTTGTTCTGGGAGTTAGATGCCCCAAGTTCTCTGTCCTAAGAAAGGTAAACATCAATGACATCTAAGGTGGTAACAGAGGATATTCTGTTATACATGGGAAGGAAAACATGAACTTCACAGTAAACAAAATCCAGCCCAACGCCCAGCTGCCTGAACCTGTCCCTTATCTGTAAAATGAGGGTAATAATACCTACCTTCTTTAGAAATTATGTAAAATGTCAGTTTTGGCAGAAAATCTTTGCATTCCTGAAATCTTTGAGTTCTTCCTCTGACTCCGTGACTATGACATCATTTAGATATGTTCACCCCTCTATGATCATAACAGTCAAAGCTCAGTGAAACATTTACTGGACGAGTCCAAAAGCAGTAGAAATTACTTACTAAAGCAGCTCACCCATAATTGGCCCCACGAGTGATCATTGTTGGTGGGTCTTCAGAGAGCATCATTGCCAAATGCTGTGATAAGCTTGAGTAGTCTGTTGAGAATTTCTGAAGGTAGGGTGGTACGGTGGTATGACTGCTTGGGCACAGGTTTTTTGTTCTATTTTAGGAAATATGTGTATTTGTAGTGACTTTGCAAAAGTAGTTACTTAAAATTTACTGCTTTGTTACGGAGACTACTTTGTTACATGTTACATTGTTGCAGAAATTACTCAGCACCACCTAAGTAATCTAGAATTGTAATATAGTGTGTTAAAGTATGCTCATATTCTTCTTGTCTACTTAAAAATACAAATAGAAATAGGAATGTAACTATTTATGCACTCCTTAGAAAGATGTTGAGTAATTGTCATATAGCTTCTTGAGCTTATTGACAAATATATGCTGTGATTTTTGTGAGATGATAAATTGAAACGATTTGTGAAAGTGACAACACAGTTCTGTATTGATGCCCTTTAAAGAAAATTCCTCAGTCTGAGTTCACAGAATGAGTGACATTCAGCAATTCTTGTACTCTCTTCCCAGCAGCCCCTGCCCCAGTACCCCCTTCCCTTCCTCTTCTTTAATGGTCCTGCTACTTTGTTCTACCCAAAGACTAAAGGGGAGTGGTGATTAAATTGAGGCAGAAAATAATAACTTCAGTTATTTACGTTTTTTTCCCCTTGACTCAAAACCAAATCTTAAGGAAGATGTGGAGGTCATGATTAAAACTGCCCAATATCCACACTTTACTGATTCCTTTTTCTCTTTCTTTTTAGGGGTGAGGGGATTGAACTCGGGGATGCATTACCACTGAGCTACATCCCTGGCCCTTTTTGTTTTGAGACAGGATCTCTGTAAGTTGCCCAGGCTGGCCTTGAACTTGAGATCTTCCTGCCTCAGCCTCCCATAATAAAATCTTGATTCCTTATCTAGTATAATTCATATAGTTTTGTGTTTTCATCAGGAAGAGCTGCCTGTGAATTCCTTGCCTTGGGGGCTCCATTCTCCCTCCTTAAGATTTTACCTTTCAGATGAACAACCCTGACCTCTTGACCCTATTTCCCACCTTCACTAGATGCCAATGAATTAAGGCCTGGTTTCTTACCATGATCTGTTTTACACTTTTGCCCCCAGGGGCTTTTTTGTTGTTTTTTTAGAGCAGTTTTAAATTCACAGCAAAATTGAAAGGAAAGTACAGAAAGTTCCCATGTACTCCTGTCCCCATGCATGAACAGTCTCCCCATAATTAACCTTCCTCACCAAAGTGATACATTTGTTACAACTGATGAACCCCTGTGAACACATCAGTCACCCCCCCTAGTTTGCATTAGGGTTCATTCTTAGTGTTATGCCTTCTGTGGGTCACTCTTTTTTTTTTTAAAGAGAGAAGAGAGAGAGAGAGAGAGAGAGAATGAGAATTTTTTAATATTTATTTTTTAGTTCTCGGCGGACACAACATCTTTGTTGGTATGTGGTGCTGAGGATCGAACCCGGGCCGCACGCATGCCAGGCGAGCGCGCTATCGCTTGAGCCACATCCCCAGCCCCCTGTGGGTCACTCTTAATGTTAGACAACCTGTATGTTTGGACAAATGCACGATGACATGCCACTACCTTTACTACAGAGTAGTTTCACTGTCCTAAAAATCCTCCTGCACTACCTTTTCATCCCTCTGGAAACCACTGATTTTTGCTTTCTCCATAGTTTGATCTTTTCTGGGATGTTCTACACTTGGAATCATATCTTAGGTAGGATTTTCAGGTTGACTCCTTTCAGTTGGTCACATGTATTATGTTTCCTCCTTGTATTTTCATGGCTTGATAACTCATTTTTTTAGGATGTTTTGCACTTTTCCATTATTCCATTGTTTTTCCATTATTTCCAGCATTCCGTTTTCTAGTGCCCTGGTATACCGTAGTTTATCCATTTATCTACTGAGAGACATCTTGTTTGCTTCCAAGTTTTGACAGTTATGAGTAAAACTGCTATAAACATTCAGGAGCAGGTTTTTACATGAACATAATTTTCAGTTCACTTGAGTAACTAACAAAAAGCATGATTGCTGGATCTTATGACAAGAAATTTGTTTTGTAAGAAACTCCCAAACTATCTTTCACAGTGACCACACTATTTTGCATTCTCATCAGCAATGACTGAGAGTTCCTGTTGCTCCACATCCTTGCAACATTCAGTGATGTCAGTGTCCCAGATTTGGGGCATTCTAATACATATGAAAGGATACCACATTTTAATTTGCATTTCCTTGGTGATACATGACATGGAGTGCCCTTTCATACACTCACTTGGCATTTGCATATCTTCTTTGGTGATGCGTCTGTTAAAGTCTTTGACCCTATTTTTAATTGGGTGATGTATTTTCTTATTGTTGAATTTTAAGAGTTCTTTCTGTACTTTGAGTAATAGTCCTTTATCAGAAGTGTACATACTTTCTCACAGTCTCTGGTTGTCTTTCCATCCTCTCTATTCTTTCAGCTTTGTACTAAACCATTAGAATTGGTAGACAGCATGCTTTATCATCCCTAAGTTCTTCAGCATGCATCTCCTGAGTGTGATTTTTTCCTACCTAGTCACAACACACAATCATTAAACTAAGTAATAAGAATTCCATAACATCAAATAGCATACTGCATTTTTAAAGCTTACCAATAGTTTCAAGAATGTTTTTATAACTCTTTCTCCCAGAATCAAATTAAGGCTTACCTGCTGTATGCTGTGTATATCTTTTTTTCTCATAATCTAGGAAGGTCCCTCTGCTTTTTTTTATTTTTTTTCAACATTGGCCAATTCACATTGAACCAATTTATGTCATTGGTTTATTCCTAATAAACCAGTTCATTTTCTAAAAGCTGTGGTTGTCTCCTAGAATCCCTCTGCCACAGCTGGACTGGAAATTCTTAACATGGCTTTCCAGCTTCATAAGCATTGAAATGGTTAAAATATATGGGATGGCCACAATCATTTTGGAAACAGGTCAAGTAAGAAAATATTATGAAAGAGGTGTTTATAATCAGTGGTTAGCAGAGGTAACTCGCTTCCTGCCCTGCCCTCATAGCAACGTGGATGTGCTGCTCCCAGGTCGGGCACTGTCCCTCTGGCATCATGCCCTGGGGATTCTGAGTGAGATGCAGTCCTTGGAATTAAGAAGTAAATTCACCCTGATGCCTGATGATGTGAATTTTTTTATAATCTAAGATATTTTGAAAGATGTTGTGTCTCCGAATAGCCCTTCCATTTTATGAATCCATATTTCATTTTCTTTTTTAAAAAAACTTCAATGAATGTGGTTGACCTATATACTAACTTACAGACCTTCTGGAACCTAAATTTCTACTGACTTTTGGCATAAGTTCTCTATCCACATGTTATGGGCACTTTTATATTTGCGATTTTTCTCCAATTGTTCTGATGCTGCATCATCTACTGGGGTTTTTCTTTTGTCCTCAGCTAATGGATCCATTTGTGAGACTTGAACATTAGGATGCTGAGGGTGGTGAGAAGTCCACCTTCATTAAGCCATCAAATGTCCTAGATTTAGGTCAAGCTCAGTCCTTGAAGGAACCCCGTTCTAGCAACTTCAGGGAAGTTGGATGCCTGAAAGTAAGTCTTTATTCTCCAAAGAAGTTTGTAAGGAAACTAGTGAATTAATTGTCATTGTTCCTTGCCACTAAATTATGAGTTCTAATAGTAGCAATAAAAAAAAAGTTTTTTGGGTCAATTGTTCAAAATTAACTTCATTATAAATTATAGCTGTGTGATATTTATAGGCACTGGTAAGAAAGAACAACACCAGCTGGGCAAAGTAGTACATGCCTGTATTTCCAGCAACTCAGGAGACAAGGGCAGGAGGATCACAAGTTCAAGGTCAGCCTGGGCAACTTAGCAAGACCTTGTCTCAAAATAAAATATGAAAAGGGCTGGGAATGTTGCTCAGTGGTAGAGCACCCTGGGTTCAAGTCCCAATACTGGGGGTGGGAGGATGGGGGAGATGAGGAATAAAAACTCCCATGTAGCAGGAAGAATCATGACCTCAACACTGAACCAGAATTCCCTGACATCCCATAAAAGAGGAAACCCCAAATGGACAGCAACTATATAGTATAATAATCGTATATTTTAAAATAACATTTATAGGACTGGGGTATACCTCCGTGACAGAGCATGTGGTTAGCATTTACAAGGCTCTGGATTTGGAAAAAAAATTTTAGTTTAAAAATTTAAGGAATATTTTAAAGTACTAGTTTGTACTTTAGGGTAATGCTCTATTTTACATTATGATTGTCAAACTGTCCTTCTGAAAAAAATGCTCTGATTATGTTGACCTCTCCCAAGAGACCAAAAAGGGAAGTTCTCAGCTTTTTATAGTGTGGGTCCTCTGGGGGTTTTCACTTTGGGGATTTAAAAACAAATTTCCTGTCTCTTTATGAAAAAAAAAAAAAAGGCTAGAAAGGAACATAGAGAAATTTAAAAGATTGGGGGACATGAGAATTATGTCTAGTTTTTAAAACTGTTTTAAAATTGTCTCATACTTTTATAATTTATAGTTTAAAGTGCTTAGAGGAAGGAGAACAGATGTATCTACCTCTGACCTGGGAGTAGAGTAGGAGACATAGAGAAGTAGGGTTGCCAGAGAAGGAGGTGGGGGGATTGCCTACGATCTTCCTGTTTGGGTTGATAGTTGGTGATTAATGAGACAGGCTGCTATTTCTCTGGGAGCCTTGAATGCCTTAAAATTTAAAAAGAAAAATAAAATTTCATTCCAACTTAATATATCTTCAGATTTTTTTTTTTGCTATTTTTTTTCAATTAAAAATGGAAATGTCCCTGATTCAGGAATTGAATCCTCAAAGATTCCCCATTCATCTGTTCAGGAAAAAATGAAATAGAACCTTATATCTCCATTTCTCAGGTATGATATCAACACATTAGTGCCATGGGATAAATGTGTAAGCAAATGAAACCCCATCTCCCCATAATATTGGAAGAGTCTAACTTGAAGCCAAATATTTTGTTTGGATCTAAGCACTCTCTAGTATGGAAATACTCCAAGAAGGTCCATCTACTCTGGAATTAATCTAAAAAATTGAGTTCTTTCCAGAGCTCACCCAAGATGGCACCTTGTAGACTACTCACAGATTTTTCCATCAATACTCGAAAACAAATTCATCTAATTTCCTTTGGTTAGCTTGTTCATTTAGACATTCACTTATTCAGCAAGCATTTTTCAATCATCTACTGTGTGTGTGTGCGAGGACTATACTTAATTCAGCAAGCACAGAGATACACAGTCCTCTGGTTTCAATGAGATTAGGAAAAGGATTGCAGAGGTACTCTGGGAGTTCAAAGGAAGCATCTAAGTTGGGCTGGTAAGGAATGGGGCTGAGCAGAAGAGGAGTAAGAAATGTGTTGGATCCACAAGGAGTTTTACTTGAGCCTAAAAAGGCAAGTGTAAGTTGGCTACTTCGATCAGCAGGCTAAGGACTATTCAGGTGCAGAATAACCTGCATGGGAGGAGTCGAGACAGAGGGTTGGCTCCTTTGGGAGCTGCACACAATGAAGAATGCTCGACCTGGTATGTGGGACTGTGCCGGGAGACCTGTGGCCAGACGGGGCAGATATGAGATGTCTGATGTACTGCTGAAGGACACAGGTTCTATCTTGATGCCTTGGGGAACCACTGCAGGAACAGCAGTGGAGCGTGTGATCCATCTCACGTCAGAGTAACCCCCAAATAACAGAGTCTATCCAACATGCTTCATTTGGACTTCACTTTTTTTAAATGATGAAAACAGTGTCAGAAATAGAAAATTACTGTTTTCCAGGACAGTTTAGTGACTTACATTTGTTTGAGCTGACCAAATGCCAGGCTCAGGATAGGCATCTGTAAATATGGGTGTCAAATGAATAAACGAAAAGATGATAGGTTAAGCCTTTGTGCAAGAATGGTTCTTTACACAATAGACATGTATCCGATTTCTTTAAAGCCCGTGACAGTTCTGGTCATCTTTGGCAGCTGCACTTAATGCATCAAAGCTGCAGTGACAGGCCACAGTACAAACTGCTGCTTCAGCTTCGTCTTATAGCTGTGATTTAGCCAAAGTCTTTGCTGTCCAGTTCCTGATTCCTAAGGTCGGGCCAGCAGGTTATTGACTACCATTTTGCCGATGGCTGTGCTTTCAGTGCATCCTACCAGGACCTCCTCTGCTCGTCTTGCCCCCTTTACTTACCACATGAAAACTATCTGTGCCCTTTTGTTTTCCTCTTTTTCCTCTATTCATGCCCAACTTTGCACTATTAGAATTTCAAAGTGTTACTTCGGTCTGGAATCACATCCATCTACCTACAAATTCTATTTGTTGGTACAGGCAGTATAAGAAGATATAATAAGATAAGGAAACAATCCCAAGAGATGTCTTACTATGGTGTTCCTTTTTGATACAGTGGCTGCAATGCATTGAAATAATATTGATTTTGTTGTTGTTATTGTTTGCTTTGCCTGTCCACCATCAATCAGCGAATATTCAGAGGCATATGACACCTTTCGGTGGTATGAAAGCAAAACTCTATACCATGTTTAGAACTTGATCATTTGGATTGAGTAGTTTAAAAAAAAAAATGTCTAAACTCTAGGTCACTTCAACAAAAATCTTATGGTCTGGGGACCCCTGTCTGAAAAGGCAGTGGTATCAGCAGTGGGTATAATGCACATTCAGCAGGGGGCAAGGTTTTGGTTTGGGGCTGGTTAGAGAAAGAATGCCCTATAATATAGGTCTGACTGTACTCCATAAATTGAAGACTCCCTCCCTCAAAATCTCAGTGGTTTTTAACAGCAAAATTAAGGTTTAAATCTCACATTATATGTCCATCACTGTTTGGTTGTGGTTCTGTTGGCTATCGTCTTCCCAAGAACCCAAGCTGACAGAGTAGTCTCTATCAAACACCGCCTGTCTTGTGTCAGTGAGAAAGGAGATGGCTATCATGCATTGGCTCTTAAAGCCGCTGCCCAGAAGTGACATGTCATGTTAACTCTCATTTCGTTGATGAAAGCAAGTCACATGACATACCTGAGTTCAAGAGGGCACCAGAAATACAGCCTTCCTCAGAGGTCTTTACTAAGATGGTGACCTAAGCCCAGGTGGATGACCATAATACACCATGGGAGGTACCACAGGGGAGCAGAAGAACAGGATGGTTGGGGCAGCACTGGTAACATGGTTAAAAACCACCAGACTGGCCCACATGAAACCTGATGAAACTGATCAAAAGGCAGAATGTTTTGCAATGACAGGTCTTGTGATGCCATTTTGTCAAAATGGTCTTATGATGCCATATTTTCAAAATATTCTGGTGAGTCAGAGTACTCTGGGGAGATTTCTTAGAATTAGGTTTGCCTTGAATTTGTAGGATTTGAAAAAAGCAGAAAATCCAGCAGTGGTCATATTAGGCTGAGCAAAGACATAGGTAGGACAGCCAGATCCCAGAAATGCAGCCAGCCCAGTTTCTACACCTTTGGGGCAAACAAAAGTCATTAAGGATTGTCTGTAGTCCTTAGGAAAGCAGTTTGGGGACATAACAGATAATCAGAACAGGACCAACAGAGCTAACAATATCTATAACTTCTCAAACTATCCTCAGGTGTCCCCTTACCTTCCTCCTTCCGTTTCCAATGCTCCACAGAAAGAAAAATGTCTCCACAACAGAAGTTGGACACACAGCAACCTTGGCTCATAAGTTTGTGTTACTTTGATTCTTCATGATTTCGTGTGTGTGTGTGTGTGTGTGTGTGCGCGTGTGTATTTTTCCATTTCTAGGTGATGAGCAGTATAGTACAGTGGTTAGCAACAGAGCAGAGGCATTGTGGGTAGGCATCCCAGGCCTTTTTATGATTTTCTTAAACTTTTGTGTGCATGAGAATCACCTGAAGAGCTAATTAAGACACAGATTGCGGCTCACCATGCCCAGATCAGTACTCACTGATCTGTGCATCTGGGTGGAACCCAAGAATGTGCATTTCCAATAAGTTCCCAGGTGTTGCGGTTGCTGCTGGTCCTAGGACCACACTATGAGAACCACTGCCTTATGAGGTTAGGGAAGACTGTCTCCTCATGTGTAGAAGCGTGATAACTGCTTAGAGTTCTAGCGTTAAATGACTGAGTATATGCAAAATGCTTTCAGTTGTGGATGGCACTACACAAGCAGAGCCAATCTGGAAACTTGCCTATGCTTTTTGTCTCTGTTTTGTTATTATCTACTAGAATTTATGTTAGTTTTTTGTTTGGTTTTTGTAATGACCTGCTTTATGGGGACCTCTTTTCCTCTATTTCACATCCAGAGGGTGTTTGAACTGTGGAGACTGAGTGATTAAGCCGACATGATTACATATGATTTCCACTCTTCTGTGGACTCATACATTATTTCTGTGCCATATGTGATCAACTTCTCGTTTGTGGGGGAGGGGGGGTAAGGGGAATATGCATAAGGGAAACCAAAGGTTTGGTGTCAGATCTGTGGATTATTCTTTCGGAAGGTAAAAGGAACTCACACTGTTGATAAACCCTTGCCGGGACAGTCTTAAAACAGCCTTCCCAAGAGGGCTGTTATTCTCACTGATCTTTGAAATGGAAACTCAGTCATTGGGCAAGCTTTCTCAAGCTCCACTTAGGTCAAAGGTTAAGTACATATCTGAGAAACCTGCAGCTGATCCAGCACTCTGGGTACAAGTTCATGTGTCAGGCCATGTATACAAGTCCCATGACAAATGACCGTGGCTCTGCTCCAGTGTCAGGGCCACCCAGGGTCTCTGCACACTTTCTACTGAAACTGTCAAGGTAGAGGTAGATGGACGGTGGTGTTACATCAGCACCCTGCGTGGATTGTGCCCATAAGTTAGCCTTGGATTTGATTGTTTTGTCCTAGACCAAGCAGTCCAGAGCCAGGTAGCAGTCAGGACCCTGTTCCAGGTGCAAACCATAGCAACACAACACTGAAAAAGCTGCCTGGAGATTTCTTCCTGAGACCAGGGTTCCAGCCTATCCAGTACTTCTAGGAAAATTGAGGCTGTGTGGTGGTATCAAGGTGCACAAATCTTGGGCTTAGTCGCGCCTGGATTTGAACCTGGTTTTGCCATTTCACTCAGCTATGAAATGTGGCTCTCACCCCCTACACAGAGGTGTTATGAACATCCAGTAGCAGACAGCATTTATTTAGCATAGTGCCTGCCCATAATATCCAGACTTAATGAATGATAAATTTTGATATTTTAATTGTTCTGTTCTTATTTTTAAAAAAACTAAGAAAAAAATTATTTTTTTTTAATTTTAAAAACTGAAAACATGAAAAAGAAAAAAGAAGTCACTTGGTTTTTATCACCCTCTCACTTCCTTATCACTGACATGTGCTATTTCCATCTCGTATAGGGATTCCTCCATTATTTTAGGCTTTATATACTGTGGTGCTGTATGTTTTTAATGAACAACCTATTTTACACGTTTTTTTAAAATATTTTTTAATTGTTCATAGACCTTTATTTATTTATTTAATATGTGGTGCTGAAAATTGAACCTAGTGCCTCACACATGCTAGGCAAGTGGACTACCACTGATCCACAGCCCCAGCCCACATTTTGATGTTACATAATTTTTCATTGATTTTTCTCACAATATAAATAGTTTTGTTTGTTTGTTTGTACTGAGGATTGAACTCCAGGCACTTAACCACTGAGCCACATCTCCAGCCCTTTTTTTTTTTTTTTTAAATATCTTTTTTTTAATATTTATTTTTTAGTTCTCAGCGGACACATCTTTGTTGGTATGTGGTGCTAAGGATCGAACCCGGGCCGCACGCATGCCAGGCGAGTGCGCTACCGCTTGAGCCACATCCCCAGCCCTCTCCAGCCCTTTTTACTTTTTATTTTGAGACAGGGTCTCACTTAGTTGCTTAGAGCCTCACGAAATTGCTGAGACTGCTTTGAACTTGCAATCCTCCTGCTTCAGCCTCCCAAGTCTATCTTAGAAATATTTTTAATGTTAGATTCTGTACTTAATTTTAGTGAATATGGCACAATTTGCATAAAATTACTTCTTGGTGGACCCCTAACAAGAAAGAACTGGTAGAATAAATGGAAGTGTGCTCATATAACAAAACATTTAGCAGCCATCCTAAAAGGTACAATAGAAGTATATCTTTTAATATAGAAACAGGTTCATCATTATATGTAAAATGAGATGGTTTTATCTAAATTGGCTCCCAAATCTATCTGGACCATTCAGTTTCTTTTAAACTGTAATAACAATAATCAGCAGGGAGGATAATAGACGTTCACTGGATTAGACAAAGGGGAATGAAGGGAAGGGAATGGGGTATGGGAATGGGAAAGACAGTAGAGTGAATCAGACATAACTTTCCCATGCGTGTTTATGAATACATGACTACTGTAACTCCACATCATACACAACCACAAAAATGGGGTTATATTCCACGTATGTATGATATGTCAAAATACATTCTGCTATCATGTGTAACTAAAAAGAGCAAATTAAAAAAATTAAAAAAAAAATAGTAATAGGCCTCAATCACCAAAGGGACTTGTTAAATGTCTTAGACTTTACCCATGGAATTCGATTTAGTAGATGGAGGTTGAAGCTCAGGAATTGGTATTTTGAGGGGACAAGGGATGTGGCTCAATTGTAGTGTCTGCTTGGTATAGTGCAAGGCTCTGGGCTTGATCCCTTGATCCCAAAAAAAGAGAACTTAAGAAATGGCCTTTTTTTTTTTTCCTTTAACAAGGATCTCAGGAGATTCTAATGTGGGAATCCCTGATCCTAGCTTCCCATCTCTTCTCCTGAATTCCTCTAGTACATTATAGCACTTCTTGACTCCTTTCTTGTCTTGTGTGTCTTTGTGAATCCTAAACTGTAAACCTTTTCCTGATATTCTGATTCAATATTCAATTTGGCACCCATGGCCCAGAGTTTGTGTTAAACCCTGAGTGAGAAAGTGTAAATTCTGAAGTATCTGGAATCCAAATTTAATTTACTTTGTAATGAAGAGAAAAAGGCAGAACACTTCAGAACTCTTTATCACACCTGATACTAGCTCGAACTTGGGAGAATAAAGGTAGTCTTTCCAACTTTGATAGAAGAAGAAAAAATCTTGCTTACATTGCCCTTGTTTTGACTACCAGGTTGTTGGAGGTAAGTGGTTTGTCTTTTGTGTGCTTCCTCTGGTCTTAGCCAGAGATGGCCAATGTTGGTTGGGGGGGGGGGGGAGCCCTTGGAGAGTCAGGTCACTGCAAAAGGATTGTGTGTATCCTTCAAGGTTGTGGGTTGATTTCAATCTCAGGCTTACTGCCAATGAAGTCAATCAAGGTAAGTTTCTCATCTTGCAGTTCACTTAGAGGTCATTTGTGCTAAAGTTGGGATTGAATTACCCACCAAAGGATGTCTTCATTCGGTTTGATCAGTTTGATTTCCTTCTTTCCTTAAACTAAGTGATATTGGATGTCCACATCAGGTTAGGGTTTTGCTGTCTACTCGTATGATTTGTGTAAAAAAAAAAAAAAAATAGGCTGTTGTAGACTCAGAATTATATATTACAATTGAGAAATATTATGTTAAGATAATATTGAATTTTTCTCTTGCCTAAGAGGGAACAAAACTATACTCTGTACAAACCTGTGATTATGGTAGCTTTAAAAGCATTAATAGTTACAGAAAAGAATTCCCCAGAAACAAACCCAAAGAGCCAAGTTTAACAGCTCACTTATAAAAAGTTCTTCCTTGTTTCATATGAAATGTTAGCTTTGTAGGACTGAGTTCCAGATGAGCAGAGAATTAATGCCATTGGTGAATGAAGGGTTCTAATTAATCAAATGCTTCTAGTGGGGAATGACTAGATGGAACGGACATGTCCACATGGCAAACTTAGAATGCTTGATTTTTTCCCCCTTTAGTGGTGGGGATTTAACAAAGGGATGTTTTACCACTGAGCCACACCCCCAGGTCTCTTTCTTTTTGAGATGGAATCTCACTAAGTTGATTAGGGTCTCACTGATTCTGAGGCTGGCCTTGAACAAACTTTCTTTCTTTCTTTCTTTCTTTCTTTCTTTTTTTTTTTTTTGTAGTGATAATGAGCATCTTTATTTAATTCCCAATCTTTTTGTTTTCAAATCCCTAATCTTTTTTTAAATTCTAATTTGTTATACATGACAGCAGAATGCATTATAATTCATATTACACATATAGAGCACAATTTTTCAAGTCTCTTGCTGTATACAAAGTAGAGTCACACCATTCATGTCTTCATACATGTACTTAGGGTAATGATGTCCATCTCATTCCACTGTCTTTCCTACCCCCATGCCTCCTCCTTATCCTTTCCTCCCCTTTGCTCTATCTAGAGTTTGTCTATTCCTCCCATGTTCCCCACCACCACCCCACTATGAATAAGCCTCCTTATAGCAGAGAAAACATTTGGCATTTCATTTTTGGGGACTGGCTAACTTCACTTAGCATTATCTTCTCCAACTCCATCCATTTACCTGCAAATGCCATGATTTTGTTCTCTTTAATGCTGAATAGTATTCCATTGTATTTATATACCACATGTTCATTATCCAATCATCAACTGAAGGGCATCTAGGTTGGTTCCACAGTTTAGCTATTATGAATAAATAAATAAAACAAAGAAATTGTGTCCATCTACAACTAAAAAAAATATATGTTAAAAAAAATCATTGGGCATGGAGCATGTCACTGATCCAGGCTGAATGTCTAGATGTAGTAATCAAATAAATAAATGGAAGTGAACTCTACACTGAACAGGGGGCCATCAATCAGACAAACTGCATTTTGTGAACATTTTCTGAAAATTCCTAGTTACTGAATTTAAAGCATCAACTTGTTCATGACAAATTTCCCTAAAAAATTATTCTAATAATATTATGAGTAAATGTTGAAAAAGACAATCCAATATCTGCTTCTCCTTCAGCTACTCATTGCAACTGAGTGTTCCCCAGCCTGTAAGATCCCTGATTTGAGGAACTAAATCAGAAATTCTGCAGAAACCCTCTCAACATTAGCCTATTAGTTGCTGTTAAATTGTTTTCCTGGGTTCTTATATTCCACATACAGCTGAGTTATCACAGATAATTTGAACTTTGTATATACCTGATAGAGATCAAACATAATCCCAATCTCCAACTTTAAACTGTTTGTATTAAAAGCACCAGACAATTTTAGAATTGAAAAGGACTTCTTTCTTTGGTTGGGAAACCAAGCCTCCTGAGAGATGGATAGTTTTTGTTAGTGAAAGGAGCACTAGAATTGAAATCAAATAGACCAGGGTTCAAGGCATGGCTCTGGGGCTTAAGTTGTGGTCTCTTTTATGATCATAAGAAGTTTACTTAATATTTTTGATAATCAGTTTTCTCACTTGGGAAGTTTGATTAATAATCCATCTCAGTGGGTCATGACTGGATTGCCTGAGGTGAGGTGAACCAGGTACCAGCTGTGATATAGGCACAGACACAGTCCTGGCAGTTCTTGATGATCTTGTTTCTGCCCTTCCAGTCTAAAGCAGAGCTGGGATTTAGAAGTTTTCCTTGGTATTGTTAGCACAGGTTGTGGTTTCTAATTTACTTTGCAGAACTCATGCACATCAAAAACACAGCCACAGGGGGCTTGTCGCTTTAGCATTTGAATACAGGATTCAGGAGTTCTTACTTTAAAAACAATCTCCCTCCTGAGTTACATGTTTTATTACTGTTTGCTTTTTTCATTTTGTTTGTGCTGCAAGTTATGGCCCCCCTTCCAGTCAACCATCAACTGTAAGTTAACTTTGTTAAATTGTGTGCCTTCCCAAGATTGTTTCTGTGAGGCTCCAGGTTCTTAAAGTGAGGTATATAAACATTTTAGAAAAGTAAGATCTATGTAACCTAATAAGTGTTCAATTTCTAAAAATCACGTCCTAGAATAATAAATATTTGTGTTGAATTGAAAGGGTTTCCCTAAATTCTGACAATAAACAAGAATATGTTAAGCACTTAAAATGTTAGTTATATGAACTGAAGTCACCATGAAATGTTAAAAGTAAGGTGGGAAAAACAGCATCGCTGGTCTATTCTCATTCTCCCAGAGTTCATTTGTCATTTTAAGAGATGAACTTACTTTTCTCTTTTTTCTTCCCAATAAAGGTAGAAACCTATGGGTTCTTGTCGTGGGACGGTTTCCTAAGGAACACAGAGTTGGGATTCCAGAATTCAAATACGTAGGAAATATGCATGGAGATGAGGTATGGACATGGCGTGAATTTCTGCAAAGTCACCAGACACACTTCCCCTCAGGTCTCTTGAGGTCCATGTAAATGCTAAAGAGGAAACATAAAGAAGACTCACATATTGCAACAAAGAAGTAAGGCCCTGCAAGGTCTTTCTGTGAGACCTTCTGAAGGAGTTTAAGGAATCAGGGTCCAGCAGCAGCAAAGCCATTTGGTCATATACCTAGTGCCCTGTGAGAGTAACCTGACCTGTTTTTGTTCTTGAAGCTGCAAACAGTGCTCTAGCTCTCAACTCCTCCCAGCCAAGGCCTTCCATCCTTCCCAGGTTGATTGTGCCCCCATCCAAGTCAGCATAAAGGTCACCCAGCAAAGGAGCTCTATTTATTTGAACTCAGAACAATCAGAAAATTCCAAATAGCTATCCAGATTCCTAACATCTGGCTTTTGAATACTTTTGTGGCTCTTAATCCAATACTCAGTATTTTCTTTCTCTCCCTCCCTTCCTTCCTTTCTTTCTTTCTTGGATTGAACCCAGGGGTGCTTAACCACTGACCTATATCCCAGCCCTTTTTACTTTTTCATTTTGAGACAAGGTCTTGCTAAGTTGCTAATGGCCTTGCTAAGTTGCTGAGGCTGGTCTTGAACTTGCGAACCTCCTGCCTCAGCCTTGGATTACAGGACTGCACCACTACCCCTGACATACTCAATGGTTTCAATGTTCACTTTGAGGTAGCCACACTTAGGGTTCTCTCAGAACCATCATTCCACAGATACTGTTGAATGCCTTCATAGCGTCTGACCTCTTTTTCAAGTTAGAAGAAATAAATTCTTTTTGTTTCACAAAATATCCTTTTGCCACTCTTACCTGCCCAGCCATCTGGCACACAGTTGAAGATGTTCATCTCCCTTTCTCACCTTACTTCCTTAGACTTTTGAGAACATGACAACTACAGTATTTTCCACTTACCAGGATTCAATAAGACTGGGCAGTCAAGTGTAGAAAGGTAGTTTCCTGACATCACCATAAAAAAAAAAAAATATGCACAGGAATGTGCAGAATGCATTATAAAACATGTAATTTAAAGGAATGTCAGTGTAAATGCATATTCCAATAAGTACAACCTGCTCACTTGTTGGAACACTACAGATTTGCAATAGCCTGGGTGGCTTGCTCTCATCAGTGCTAAGCTTCCTGACCTGGCTTCACCCTCCCGGAGCCCAGGCTCCTGGGGACCTGGCTCCACCCTTCATGACGCACACAGCCTGCCCTTGCCAGACATGCTGACCAACCTGCCCAGCTTAGAGAAGGTACTTTTCTTGCAGCCAGAGCAAAGATGCAAACATCTGGCTCTCAGAAAAGAGTAGGTATCTTGGTGGCCAATGAAGTTTGATCCATCTGTGGCTTTCTGAACGTAATGCACTGTTTCTTTAAAAAAAAAAAAAAAAAAAAAACTTGAGATTGCTGGGAGTCCAACCAAAGTTGCATTTAATAAAACAACGATTAGAGTAGCCCAGATGTCTTTCCCTTTTGCTGCCCAGTCTATTGATCAAGGTCCCTTGGAATCCATTTTTAATAAGAGACAGATGGCACTCTTTTTCCTTCAGTAGTTTATTTATTGAATTCCTGGTGCTTCAGGAGTTGCAGTCTGCAACTCAGAAATTAACCCTCAGAACTGAAACTTCCAAAGATAAGAAGAAACATTGCCCCCCCCACACACACACACACACACTAATTGGCTATTCTTTCCATGCAGTTTCCCAATTCTCTGGTGTAGTTAGTGTGTCCATAATGTCAAGTCTCTCTAGTTCACCTGCTTATTTAAGGAATAGTGAGGACTGAGATTAGGCAGAGGAAAAAGTCTTGGTGTGTTTTGAGGTGAGGATCTGAAACATGTAAACCCCTTTCATGTCCCAGCTGGTAGAAGCATCTGTGGGCTCCATGGGACTGCTAAGAAAGTTATTATTTTTAACTTGAAGACTTCAATAGTCAGCCATCCTGGTGCCACTGGGAGTTAGAAAAAGCAATGGCCTAACCTAGGAGCAAAAAAGTCACTTGGCACAGGGTCTAAACACCACCTTGTTCCTTACTTAAGTCTTTTGGCACTGAAAGCATTCTCTGTTTTTCTTTCTTATTAAAAATCATTGTAGCTGGGCCAAGTGGTACACTCCTGTAATCTCAGCAGCTAGGGAGGCTGAGAAAGGAGGATCACAAGTTCAAAGCCAGCCTCAGCAATTTAGTGAGGCCCTAAGCAACTCAGAGAGATCTTGTCTCTAATAAAATATAAAAAGGACTGTGGATGTGGCTCAGTAGTTAAGCACCCCTGGGTTTGATCCCTGGTGACAAAGAAAAAAAGAAAAGCAAGATAAGGGGCTGGGGTATAACTCAGTGGTAGAGCACTTGCCTAACTGTTCAAGGCCCTGGGTTCAATCTCCAGCACTGAAAAGAGAAAAGAGAAGAAGAAAAAGTAATATAGTTAGTATTTTAGGGCAGTGATCCTTAACCTTCTCTAGAGATATTCCTTGTTACATTGGTACAAACTTTGACCTCCAACCTCAGGATCTTTGGATCTTCTGGGAGATTATGGACCTGATGTGGACAGTCCCTATAGTAGGTACATATATACTGAGGGGCATGATGTACAAGATTGGCCACATTATTTTTGAAATGTTTTCTCTCTCCTGTGTGCATGTATGTGGGCGTATATTGTTACCACTTGATATGGTGACTCTATGACAGTGGGAGCAGCAGCATCAGGAGTACCCAGTTTGGCCATTTTCCCCCATGAATCTCCACCTCTTTACACCTTGTTTTAGAGTTAGGTCTTTTCCTTATTAAAAATAATCTGTTAAGTTTTCTACTACATAGAAGAGAAGAAGAAAAAGTAATGTAGTTAGTATTTTAGGGCAGTGAAAAAAAAAAAAAAGCAACTTGAACTTTCTGTCTGATTATGGCAGCCAGGATTGAGTAAAGAAAAGCACAGAGAGAATTTTTGCAATTCAGAATAAACCATGAAGAACCTACAATTTGAGTGTATATGTTGGAAAATGACTCCTTCTACCTTACCTGGTTATTATGTTTTTAAAATAAAGATTAAAACTTAAAAAAAAAAATAGTACTGGAGATTGAACCCAGGGATGCTGTACCACTGGGCTACATTCCCAGACCTTTTCATTTTTATTTTGAGATAGGGTCTCACTAGTTGCCCAGGCTGGCCTCAAACTCTCTATCCTCCTGCCTCAGCCTCCCAGTAACTGGGATTACAACTACACATGACCATGCCCAGTTCCAATCTATTTTTTAAAAAAACTAAAGGCAAGACAGTAACTTAAAAAAAAAAAAAAGAAAGAAAGAAAGAAAAAATGTTATTGTGGACACAGTGGTACAGGCCCAAAGCCCCAGCTACTCTGGAGGCTGAGGCAGGAGAGGCAGGTTTGAGGCCAGCCTGGCAATTTAGCAAGGCTCTAAGTGATCCAGGTTTGGGTTTTACCACAAAACCATCTGAATCTGGAGCCTGAGCATTAAGCCTTATCCAGTGGATCTGCCTTTTTAACTGTCTTTGGAATGTTCTGATTTTATTGTTTTAGTTGCTGTATAGATCTTTGGTCTCCCTCAAACTAATTTTGTTTGGATGGATACTCAGTTGTTCCAGAATCATTTAATGAGAACACTTTGGCTTATGGAGCATACAAAACAGTAACAAGCTTTTAGAAGGAGCAACACTGAAAGAGATTTTCCCAGTTGCCTATCTTGGAACCTTTTGTCTTCCAACTTCCTGCTTGCTTCTCCTGACTACAGAGGAGTCACCCCTGGGAGCTTACAGACAAAGCATCCAGAGGAGCCTTTGTTCCCTGATGTGCCCGTACTTTATAAAAAAGCATGGGAGGAACATTTCTGAGATTTCATCTTCCTCATTTTAGTAAGTCTAGCAGGTGTTTTTCTAGTTCCTCCAGGCCCTGGTTTACATACACATTGGAACTTAAAATTGTAGAAACCCCAATTCTAGGTTTAATATATGCAGCCTCCTAATGACACACCTGAAGTTTAGTTAGACTTTTCTAACTGGAAGGATCGATGCCAGTACACACTGAATGGAGTCCTACTCTTCCCTTATTCCATAGGTATTCAGATTGTTTGGGGTTGAGATCTGTCTCCCCCTTGCCTTCCCCCACCCCCTCATTTGGCTATTGTCTCAATTTGTGGACACTAAAATCAATAATCTAAAATTGAGCTTTACTTAAAGCTCTGGTCATGTCCTGACGCTGGGAACATAACATCCTTGGCCTCAGTGTGGTTACAGGAGAGCCACCCAGGAGGGTCTCCATACCTCCTTCCTTCCTAAAGCTCTCTGTGCTGTTCTGTGCTTTTTATCTCACCACCCAGTGCCTTTATTTTGTTATTTTTATTTTTAGAAAAAAAAAACTATTTTACTTGGGCAATTGCTGGTTTGGTTAAGACCTCTCTAATTCTTCTTTAGTGGAAATAATGAAGTGAGGTATGACTGTGTTTTAAGAATTGAGTGCCTAGAGTTTTAAGCTCACCCAGCAACAGGTAAAGTATAGGTCAGACCTTGGATTCCAGCCCCAGTGGCCTTGACCTTGGGGCCACATCTTGATTACTGTGAGAGTAGGTATTTGAAGTTTTTCTTAAGTTCAACTAAACTACAATTCTGACTTGGGGGAGGAGGTAGCACCCTGGGAATTTAAGTTTCTGTTTCTTAAATGTCAGTTTTTACTATGATTGTTTATTTGGGTTTAGACTTTTGAAAAACCCATATCACATTTAGAATCTTACATTTAGTAACATTTGTTTATACTTTATTGTATTCCAGATATATAGGTTGAAAGAAAAAACATTTCCTACAAATAATGAGCATATTTTCAACCTAAAAATAAAGCACATTTGACTTTTACACATCTCAGTATAGAAACAGTTTATGTGATGCAATTTGTATATCTAAATGTTTGTACTTAGAGGGTATTTTAATGGTTTATGCAGACAATAAGACATAATATCTGAAATTGTGCCTGTCTTAGAAAGTCTGGGATGTGTAGTCACCATGAGATAGAGGTGCCAAATTTGTTCTAACAAAAATGTAAAAGCTTGTTCTTCCAAAACTTTTTTCCTCCACTTTCTAGATAGCAAACTGTTCTCAATTATACCACATGACTTTAAATAGTTCTTTCTGTTTAGATTTAGACAGAGCTAATGGTTATTCCAGGTGAAGTGTCAGATTCATTTTTAGCATGTAGAAGATTCCTCAAATAGTGATCTGTTTCTCCATCTCTTTTTGGTGAGGCTGAGCCAGTGTGACCAGATATTTAGATTTCTTGTCATAAGCAGAAATGTCAGCCCCCCCACATCCCTGTAAATTTTGTTCAGTACTGAAAATCCTTCAAACAAAATAACTATCATTTTGAACATCTCTTCTTCCTAAGTACTGTGGGTCTTCGTGTTTTCCAAAAGTTCTTTCTCAGGGTTGTCTTGATCTTGTACTGGATTTGTCAACAGTAACTAATTAACAATTACCAAATTCATGATACACCAGGAAATGTGCAAGATATACCAGGGATACAGAGGGAAATAGTTCAGATCCTTACTCTCAAGGCTTAGATGGTGAAGTAGGGAAGGGGTGCCCAGCTAGGTTAACTGTAACCTATGTGAGTGGCATTAGATAGCGTAGTGGTGGGGTGTGCGGGGGCCACATAGGCAGGTCGCTGAACCCAGATATGGGAGGCTAGGGACTGTATTTTAGATAATGGAATCTGTAGGCTCGATATTTGACCAAGGAGGATTAGCTAGACCATCAGGCAAATGAATTAAATCTGTAACACACCATTGTGGAACCCCGGAACTGAAGTTTCTGTCTGTCTGTGTCTGTCTGCCTTTCCCCCTCTCTCTTGCCCCCTACTAACGGTGTTGTGGATTGTTCCTTCAAATTTTCCCCATTGTGTTATAAACATGCTTTGAAGATCTAGACTCATTTTTATCTGTCTGGCAAATTCCAAGTTGGCTGAATTGAACTAAACCTGATGGAGACTTTATTTTCTGCCTTCTGGGTTATTGCCATTTTAACGACCGTCTGAATCACCAGTGAAAGGCTCCCCACGCAGTGTGTGTGCTCCAGGCCTCCCAGGCTCTTACTGGGGGTCCTTTCATGAAGTCCATACTCTCACAAAAAGGAAGTGAGCGTGCTGGATGAAAGGCCGGGTAAGCTAAGGGACACTGTTTTCACCACATTCTTTCTTAAAATTTGAACTCTCCAAGGTTTCATAGTCAAAGGCTTAATTCTAAAGTTTTAAAATTGGGAAGGGAAGGAGGTTTATACATAAAACATGAGTGAATGTTTGAGACATTTATATTAAAGTTGGGAGGAATTAATTTGAGTAATATTTGGTTGAACTCTGCTGTTACAGAGGCAGCAAGTATGGACCAACCGAAAAAAGAGATTTGAACTCCCTCTGAAATTTCATCTCTTTGCCTCAGCATTTTTCAAATTATCTGAAAATTATTCTTTGTCATATTCCCAAGGTTTTTATATACCCTCTCCAGTTGAGCACTTGTGACTTCTTGTGGTATATTGAGACAAACAGAAAATACTTTGATTACACACTTTTGTACCTGAAAGAATCATGACTTTATTGTTTTTATAAAAATGACAAAAAGATACTAGAAAGTAATACTAGAAAAATAAGAGGTAACAAGTTATCAGAATACTTTCACCCAGAATAACCTTTATTACTATTTCCCAGACACTTGTATATTTCTATTTTATATTATGAGTTGGTACTTTTAAGATGTATAAAATGTAATCATATTCAAATTGACCTAAGTATGATTATATTTAAATCTTTAAACTTAATCCTACTAAAATTTATTAACAGAAGAATAAAACTGAAGTGAAACTAAAAATAACTGGTTAAATTTTGACTGTAAATAGAACTGATGACTAGTTCTACTGTTAACTGAATTCACACTCAACCCAAGCCTTTTAATCCTGGCTTTCTTTACCTTTGGCTGGTGAATCTCATTGTCAGCTCTTGGCTTGAGTTCTTTTCTTTCTTTCTTTTTAAAAATATCTCTTGTGTTTTATTTTTTATTTGGTTTTTTTTTAGATATACAGGACAGTAGAGTGTATTTTGACATATTACACATATATGGAATAGAGCTTATTCTAATTAGGATCCCAGTCTTGTGGTGGTACATGATGTGGAGTTTCACTAATGGTGTATTCATATATGAACATAGGAAAGTTATGTCTCATTCATTCCACTGTCTCTCCTATTCCTGTCCTCCCTCCCTTCTCTTCATTTCCCTTTGTCTAATCCACCTGAACTTCTGTTTCTCCTTCCCACCCTCCCTAGCATCTGCATATCAGAGAGAACATTTGTCCTTTGGTTTGGGGGCATTGGTTTATTTCACTTAGCATGGTAGTCTCCAGATCCATCCATTTACCAGCAGATTTCATAAAGTCATAATAATATTCTATTGTATATACATATCACATTTTCTTTATCCATTCATCTGTTGAAGGGCACCTAGGTTGGGTACACCCACCACCCTTTTTAAAAGTTTTTTATGAGGCATGGTCTCCTTGCTAAGTTGCCCAGGATGCCCTCGAACTTGCCATTCTCCTTCCTTAGCCTTCTGAATAGCTGGGATGACAGGTATGCACTACTATAACCTGGCTGTAATTCTTTTTAAAAAATAATTATTCTTGTTTCAATCCCTATCCCCAAGATAAAAAGTAAACTATTTACAACAGAGTAATTTTGAGTAACAAATACTTTGCAGCACATCCAGGGATTGATTACCACTTGCCTGATTGCCCTGTGCTGGAGGAATTAGTGGTCCTATGGACTAGTTTTGGTCCAATATATCATGCATTCAGGCCCCTGCTGAGGGATTTGTGCTCCAGGCATGGTTTTCCTTATTGCTTCTGACCTAAAACACCCCCTTTCTCTTCCACCACACAGACTGTCGGGAGGGAGCTGCTGCTCCATCTGATTGACTATCTCGTCACCAGCTATGGGAAAGACCCTGAAATCACGAATCTGATCAATAGTACCCGGATACACATCATGCCATCAATGAACCCAGATGGATTCGAAGCTGTCAAAAAGCCTGACTGTTTCTACAGTAACGGAAGGTGAGATGGACTGGTCTAACTTTATTTTAAAACAAGACAAAACGGAAAGGCTCCCATTAGGTACCTGCTGGCCCTGGAAAGAGGAGTTAGATGACAGTGAAGCATCTCCCAGCCAGCACCCTGCCACAGTGTGCTGGAGCTCCTGCCTGCTGCTTGCAGGATGAATCTTGAAATCCTCAATACCGGGTGCCGCCTCCACTGGCCACGCCCCCTGCTCCCTGGGCTCCTGCCTCTCTGGTCCTTCTCCCTCTTCTCCCAGTACTTTCTGGGCACAGGCGTCTGGCACCTCCACTCTCTCTTTACCTCCTCCCGCTGCTGACATAGCATTTCCTCAAAGACTCCTTCCCTGACCTGTATCATATATTAGGCACCCTGGTATACTCTTAGGTCACCCAGCTCTTTACCTTCATAGCCCAATTTGTAGGGTCCAATTTCTTGTGTAATCTCTCTCTCCCCACGAAAAAGCAAGCTCCCTGAGGGCAGGGATCATGTCTGGTATGTTCATTGCGGTGAGCTCCCGGTTGCCTGGGGTAGTGCACACCCTCAATCATTAGTGGTTGATTTATTAAGCCAGTGATCTAACCACAAAGAAGAATCAGTCTTATAGTAGTTCTGGTTTAAACAGTTTCTGTTTCAAGCTGTCTTGGAAGGTTTAGAAATTTTCAAATGTTTAACATATATTTATATTTGTGCAATTTAGAAATATTTTGCTTTACTAAAAATAAAATCTCACCACTGGATTCTCTTCAGTTTTAGGGTTTTTTTTTAGCATATTTAAACATTCCACTTTTTATAAATATAAAATAGCTCAGTCCTCCTGTTGTTTCTGCTACATAAGGAACCATTCTTAAACTGGTGGGTTGAAACAATAGCTTTTTTTTTTTTTTTTCCCTGTAAGTCAGGAGTTTGGGCAGAGCAGAGCAGGGCCAGAATGGCCAGTCCAAGTGCCTCACCTGGGTCCTCATTCTGGCTGTCCCCTGGGCTCTTCATTTCTCCATGTGGACTCTCCATGTATCTACCACTGGAGTCTCAAGCTCCAAAAGAAAGTTTTCTAAGGGCAAAAGTCCCAGAATGCAAAGACTTACCAAAAGCTTCTGCTTAGGTTACAATAGCTAATGTTCTATTGGTAAGAGCAGGTCAGACAGGAGGAGGAGACCACGTAGGGTGTAAATGTGTGTGGTTTGTTGGAGGCACCAAGGCTGCCATCTACCACATTTGGGAAACACCTGGAGCCTAATCCAAAGGTCTTTGCACTGCAAGAATCTTTTCCCTTGTAACAACATCAATGAGCCCTAAAAAGTTCTTTCTTTTAAAGGGAAAATTATAACCAGTATGACCTGAATAGAAATTTCCCTGATGCCTTTGAATATAATAATGTATCAAGGCAGCCTGAAACTCTGGCAATCATGAAGTGGCTAAAATCGGAGACATTTGTCCTCTCTGCAAACCTCCACGGTGGTGCATTGGTGGCCAGTTACCCATTTGATAATGGTGTTCAAGGTAAGCAAATGTGGGACGCACTCTGGCTTTCTAACTGCAGAGCAGAGCTACAAATGTAGTAGCTGCAGAGCAGAGCTACAAATGTAGGAACCCTTCTCCCATTGCTTAACATCTCTGGCTGGGTTAGAAGGAGCTTTAATTTCCCAACCCTAAGCCATCCTTCCTATAAATTCTCAAGCAGTGGATGTGCAGTGTGGCTGAACTGAAGCCAGTAGTGTGATATTCATGAGTAAAATAGTAAAATCTGACTTAGATCACCTCACAAGAGGCTACATGGCTAAAACAAAATAAAACTAGAACAAATTACATTTCTTTGCTAATCATATGAATGGTAATTGCTGACTCCTTTTAAAACTCAAGGACTTAAAATATTACTGGCTTCCTTCAACCCCCTGAATACCTAAGGAAAGTTTGCCAACCTTCAGAAATCAGCAAGAGTACCAAGAGGATGTCTAATTTTTAAGCTGATTTAGGAGAAATCTGGATATGTATCCGACTTATTTTGTGAGATATCACCTTGTATTTGTTTATTAAAAAGTGGAAAAAAGAATAGAGGGAGCATTGATGGAAATGGGTGGATCTCTCCGTGGAAATGAGAGCATTTATGTGCAACGTGAGTATGTATTTGCTAACATCTTACTACAAGTTAATTGAAAGGTCTTGATGTGTCTTTCAAATGCAGCAACTGGAACATTGCTCTCCCGAAGCTTAACTCCAGATGATGATGTTTTTCAACATCTTGCACATACCTATGCTTCAAGAAATCCCAACATGACTAAAGGAGATCAGTGTAAAAATAAAATGAACTTTCCCAATGGAGTTACAAATGGTTACTCTTGGTATCCACTCCAAGGTGAGTTTCTCTTCATTTCTTCCATTCTCCTTATTGTCATCACCCAAGGGCACCAGCTGGTTTGTGTCTCTCAATCTTCTCTCCATTAGCTAATACCACAGAAGCAGTGGAGATGAGAGATGCTCAGACATGTCCCTCACTGCCAATGGCCTTTTTTATTCATTCAGTTATTTATTCAATATCTGCATGCTCTGAGCCAGAACTGTACCAAGAAAGATGAACAAGACACAGCAGATCTTACCCTCAAGGTTAAGGCAAATAAGTAATTGTGATTGTGTAATTAGAATAAGAATGAAGATTTAGAAAAGATACCTGTGTACCATAGGGATATATACAAACCAGTAGATACACAATAGCTACACAAAAGCCAAAAGACAATAGGGAAATTGTGAAGACCTTAGAGAATTGCAATGCTTATGTCCCATCTCACAGGGACAGTTGTTGATACTTAGATCCAGCTTATTATTGCCATGCAGTAGTGGAGAACCAATATGGCTAGACATTCCAGGTTATGAAAAGCTGGATATCAGGAAGAAGTACCCTTCTTAGAAAGCTACTTTGCAGGCTCAATAAAAGGGCTTTTCAGGCAGGACACAGCAGACAGGGTCCTCCAGTTTCCACCCTTGGAATAGGATGGCAAGAAGGAAGGGAGGGAGATTACCATGTGGGGAACATGGAAGGAAGATATTCTTGCAAGAAGGAGTACTGTAAACAGAAGCCCAGGAGTATCTGGGAACTCACACTAGTATGAGAACTGAAAAATATTAGGAGGGACAAAGGGCAGAAGGCCAGAAGGGGATACAGTGAGCTGGAACTGGAAAGTATTCCCTTCCAGCCTGGCCAGCTGGCCCTCAAGCTGCAATTCTGCACACAGGCCACTTCCAAAGGTGCCTTCACAAGTTATCACTTTAGATGCACAGGTTGCCAGTAATCTTGCACAAGCTAGTACTTTGTGTCTGGACAGCTCGTTGACAGCTTTCCAGATAATGTAAATAAGCATAGATGATGATTGAGGGCATGCAGCCAGAAGGTCCAGCTAGACACCAGAACTCCCCAAATTCTCCCTGCTAAGATAGGCCCCCCGTTCCCACCCTAGGTCTCCACCCTAGTCTTGTTCTTCCCTCTTTGGAGCTAGAAGAGGACCTCACTCCTACTCAGTGGCAGAGTCGTCCTTAATGTTCACTGTCTATAACTGAAGACAAATTCAAATGTATAGGAAATCAGCTAAAAACCCAATAGTTACTATTGGAAATTTCCCAAGTATGTATGTATGAGCTGTGTATCCTTCTCAAAAAAAAAAAGAAAAAAAAAGGCAAAGCCAGCTGCGTTGGAGTAGAGAGCAGAGCCTTCTGGCCCTCCTACAGGTTTTATTGCCAAGCATGACTGGCTTTATCTAGAGCTTTGATCACCCTCCATGCTTGGCATTTTCAATTGGGAATACTTTGCTAGGGATCCTTAAAGCACACCAGTTTTGCCCTTTAAATTCTTTCTACCTGAGACATATCCATCCAGTCAAAAATATTGTTTTCTTTTCTCTCTTTTCCTTATTGTTTTGTTTTTTGTGAAAATAAGTTCAGAGAGAAATATAAAAATCTATAAGATAGGCTTTTCCTGGCTAGAATCTGGGCCTACACAGTTATTACTTGATATCTAGTATTTTTCATATTTTTTAATTGTTGATGGACCTTTATTTTTATTTATTTATTTATTTGTTTGTTTGTTTGTTTGTTTATTTATTTGCAGTGCTGTGAATCAAACCCAGTGACTCACACATGCTAAGCAAGCGCTCTACCATGGAGCCACAATCCCAGCCCAATATATCTAGTATTTTTTTTTCGAAATAATTTGATTTATTCAATCACATGCCACCACCAGGTGTCCAGTATATTATTATTATTACTACTAGGGATTGAATTCGGAGGCACTCAGTCACTGAGCCACACCCGCGGCCCTTTTTTGTATTTTATTTAGAGACAAGATCTCACCAAGTTTGTTTAATGGCTTGCGAAGTTGCTGAGACTGGCTTTGAACTCACAATCCTCCTGCCTCAGCCTCCCAAGCCACTGAGATTATAGGCATGTGCCACTGCGCCCAGCTACCTATATATAGTAGTATGTATCAGTATTCTGATATACTCTTTTAATCATTTTCTTGAAATCAAACTGTTTTTCTACTTCAGTGCTTCCAAAATATCCTGATGGAATTGAGAATACATATTTTCTTGTGCAGATATCAAGTGTAGCAAATTAAAATCTACTTCCTTTAAAGTTACTGTTATTCCATCAAATCCAAGATGACATTGATTGTAAAATATGATAAACCACCAGGAAAGGAATAAAGTGTTTTCAGTTAAAGCCATAATTTTTTCAAGCATGACATTTAAGATATCTCAATTCAGAGAGATTAAAATATGAAAATATTTTATCTTAGAAAATAAAATTATAATAACCCTTTGAAAATAGGGTTTTCAGAAGGTTAAAAACAAAAAGATGATGTAAGCACTGGCAGCACCAGAAGCCACAGAGCTCTGGGTATTTTTCCTCCTGAGAGTCAGTGGCATTCTTTCTCTGACCCCCACAAGCACCTTGGCATAATAGGTAAGAGCATGGGAACTCAGGCTGAGTGCTGTGGCACCCAACTATATTCCCAGTGACTTAGAGGCCAAGGCAGGAGGATCACAATTTTGAGGCCAACCTTAGCAACTTAGTGAGAGGTCCTGTCTCAAAATTAAGGGGGAAAAAAAAACAGCTGGGGTAGGGGGACTGCAGATATAGTGGTAAATTGCCCCTGGGTTCAATCCCCAGTACCAAAAAAAAAAAAAAAAAAAAGGCACAGGAGCTAGGGCAAGGTGGCCTACACCCTAGTCTCTGTTGTCCACAGGCAGGAATTTCTGGACATACGACCTAACATCTGGGATTGTATCTCCTGCTCTGTATAAGGCGGTAATAATTGTCATAAGGATTCAGTGAGTTGACCTAACGCACTTTGAACAGTACCTAGCAATAGTGAACACTAAGTAAATGTTGGCCATTATTATTCCCTTAAAACTAGTGTTCTTTGCTTCATATAAATGAGTTTACAAATGAATGGTTTGTAGATATATTCGAAATTCTATTCTAGTTTACATCCATTTAAAATGTAATTTAAGGAAGAAGTGGAATTTGAAGAATCCTTTCATAATATAGAACTTTTAAAAATAAAAATAAAAAAGGAGCCTTCCTCCACCCCTCATTTAATTTTGATGCACAACTGAACTTTAGTCAACTCTGATCCAGTTTTGCATATGGAAATATTTAAGATGCCTAGTCATGACTCGTCATGTCAATCCTTGATTTTTCATGCTAATATGTCAAATTCGTCTTTTCCCGTTTACATTCATTTCCCCTGCAACTGTCTCATCCACTCATCCCCAAGGTCTGTGATACTTGGCTTCACCCCAATTTTAGGCCTTAACGAAACCTAAATATGCTTGTTTGTAGGTGGAATGCAAGACTACAACTACATCTGGGCCCAGTGTTTTGAAATTACACTGGAGCTGTCATGCTGTAAATATCCTCGTGAGGAAAAGCTGCCATACTTTTGGAATGATAACAAGGCCTCATTAATTGAATATATAAAACAGGTGCACCTAGGTTTGTAAGATTTTATTATTCCCTGTTAACACAAAATAGAGCATCTGGCAGGACCTTTGGGCTGAGCAAATACAAGTCTTTAATTATGTGTTCCAGGTACAGCCTCATTTCAGTACCAGAATTCATACAGAATTCTCTCTGTACGGGTATCTGCAGTGTGAGAATACAGTGTTCCTCCAGCAAACAGGATATTACTCTTTTACATGATCTCCCAAGGAGGAAAAAGCCAGGTTTGCTTGTTACTTGCCACACAACATTGGACATTACAATTTTGCATTTTTTCCCAGAAACCGGGTGGTGATCTAGCATGTTTACTTTCACCCCTCCCACCCCTCACCTCTACCAAATGACCAGGCAATAGAACCCAGCCTGTTTTCTGAAGGCTGTCCAGCCTCTATCACAGATGAACAAAATAAATGTGGCAAAAGAAAAGTAGCTCCCAAACATAAACATCAGGCGTACGGGGAGATAGACTGCCGGGCCTCAACAGAGTTTCTGATTTTATGGGACTCGAATTGTTAACATCTTCCCAGGTGATACTGATATCCAGGGATATGCTGAGAAAACTCTTGCACTAGAGAAACATGTTATGTGTGATGATGGAATCATGTGCAATCCAAGTTTGCTAACCAGTTGGTGTCTCTTTGGGTGGAATGTGGAAGACTCTTCTGTATGGCCAGGACCAAGGTTATTTTTCTCAGTTCAGAAAGGCTTGGGGGAAGAAGATTATTAGGGATTGTCATAATAGCTGTGGCACAACATCAGTCCCAAGTTAAGGGTGAGTTTGTGTGAAGAGGTTCGCTGCACGGCCCTACTGGAATCTCCTGCATGCTTCCCATGCTCTCTACCTGTTGAGAGTAGACAGGGAAGGATGTGGCTATGGGGAGCATAGGGCAGGGAGCTGAATACAAGCATCATTAAGACTATCCCTTGGCTGCACATCCCTAAAAATGCATGCCTCCATCCACTTCCTTACCTTTGTCCCCAATCTCCAACCCCAAACTGAACAGAAATACACAAACATTGTTGGTGAACTCTCAGGGCCCTAACTGCTGAATCAGATGATTCCCTATGTAGGGAATGTTACAAAATGTCACCTTTTCACCAGCATCTTCATCAAGGTTATAAGCAGATCACTAGATTTTTCTCCTTTATTATGTCATAAAACTTGGTTTGCGGTCTTGTTTTGCATTCTGGCATTTCATTCTCCACTAGCTTTGCCTCATGAAGCATGGATTAGTTTAACCTTGGTATTATATTTCCACCCATGTGACCCTTCGTGTGTTACGGTGTATTCTTTTCTGAAATTCATCTTTTATCAGTATCAACATGGGAATGAAACTGAATTGAAATATACTCTTATAAATATACTACTGTTTTCAGAATCTAGTTGTAAAGATGATTCACCAAGCACTGAATTAAGGTGGGCTTCCAAGCGTCATGCTGACAGGATACTGCCAGTGAAGGAGCTTTGTAAACCAATAACATACAAATTGCACTACAGTCATCGTTATTAATTTGGAGGACTTGCAAGTCCATTTACACTAGGTCATATGAGGAATATTTATCTACCTGTCACTATAATCAGATGTGAACAACTCACTTTTAAAAAGACATGGATTAAGAAATTGTGCTGGAAACATACACAATGGCGTTCTACTCATCCATAAAAAAGAATGAAAGTATGGCATTTGCCTGTAAATGGATGGAAATGGAGAATATGCTAAGTGAAATTAGCCAAACTCAGAAACTCAGAAGTTGAATGTTTTCTCTCATGTGGAGGCTAGAGTAAAATAAAGGAAAGCGGGAAAGGACAGGATAACATAAAAAAACCAAATAAATACAAATTAATAGGTGAGCAAAGGGAAGTCTAGTAGAGAAAGGAGAAGTGGAGAGGGGAAGGAGCATAGAGTGGAAAGTGGGGTGGAGTGTCATGAACTGAAATCGACCCCCATGCACATGTGAGTTTATCAGATGAACTCAACTACTTTGTGTAACTATAAAGCTCTCATTTAAAAAAAAAAAAAGAAAGAAATTATTTGTGTATGTGTGTGTGTGTGTGTATGTATGTGTGTATGTATGTACAAGCACATCAAACCTGCCCCCTTGTGGTTTAAGACAGAGGCATTTTTTTCTCCTACTTTAATAATGAAACCATATTTCAAAATACTGATACAGTGTGACTATTACTACTTCATAGAAAGTCTCTTTCTATAAGGGCACCAACGGAGAGAACATTTTTGTTTGTAGATGATGGGAGCTAACACCCTCTGTTGGTACTGCTCTGGTTTAAGGAAATTAATGGTATTTGTCAAGCTGTGCTGCATTCTCACTTGCTAGGATGCTTCTGAGACTGAGATTTTTGACCCTTCTCTGGAAGTCTCTGACCTGCCTTATCTGGAAAAGAAAGGTCTTTTGTTCCCCACCCGCCTTGCTGGGGCTGGCATCCAGGACCTCTGCACACTAAGGCCTTCTGCTTTAATGAAAGGTCTGCCACCAGGGCAGGAGCCTGGGTAGATTCCCCAGGTATTTTGTCATCTGGCTTATTTGAAACCTTGAGCAAGCCCTTCTCTGGACCTCAGCAAAGTCAAATGAACTGGGAGTAATAGTACGGGCCTTGCCTCGCACCAGCATCTTCTAAAGCTCCAGCGCAGTTTTCTTTCAGCAACTCCCTCTAGACTTCAGTCTAAACTGGGCCCGGTGGTACCATGTGGTCATGTTTGGAGGTGTGGCTTGGGATAAAGGTGTCTGCAGACCTATTGAGGCCAAGATAGCAAAGGAGGACAAATCAGAATTCTAGGCCCAGACTGTCCTGCTTGGCCCCCATCCCCTGGGGAGAAGCCAAGATGCACAAGATGCAGTGTCACCTTCTGCGGCCCTGTCTCCCCCCTAGACTCTTAAGGCAGATCCAGACCAAGAGGTCTGGGGAGTGACTCACAGCATCCAGACACCTAAGCAACTGCAGCATCTGGCATGTGCTGAGTTTCAGAAACCTATGGGACACACACAGGGATCTTTCACCAGATCCCAAACAGGTGGCAACTGTGATCTTTAGGTGGGGACATGGCACAAACAAGCAGTCTCCCAAGTGCTGTCCCAGCTTTTACCCTGGATTGTGGCCAGCAGAGTCCCCATTCTCACCCAGCAAGGACTTATCATTCATGAAGCTAATACCCAAGGAAGAAGAGCCTTTCCTTTCTCCTCTCATCTCCAGCTATGGCCACAGAATTTGAGTCTCCGGGGTTTTATCTCCATCTTTTGTTTATTATCTGAGCTTTTTTCAAAATCTTATTTTTTTGTTCCTGCTATGATATCTTTCTCTGATTTCTTTGGGTCTACTGGTCTTTTGGCAATGTTTCCACTTCAGCATACAAAATAACAGGAATAAACAAAAGTGAGATTTTTAAAAGGGGTGGGGGAAGGCAAGTTGGGCATGGTGGAAAACTCCTGTAATCCCAGTTACTTGGAAGACTGAGTCAGGAGGATTGCAAGTTTGAGGCCAGCCTCTGCAACTTAGCAAGACATTGTCCCAAAATGAAAGATAAAAATGGATGGCACTGAGGCTCTGTGGTAGAGCACCCCTGGGGTTCAATCCCCAATATAGCAAAAATAAGTAAATAAAAATGAGAAGAGGGTCTAGGGTATGCTCAGTGGTAGAACACTTGCCTAGAATATGAAGGACTCTGTGTTCAATTCCCAGCAACACAAAAAAATTCTACTCCTAAAATTTTGAAGTTTGTATGTGGTGGGGGTGGGTAATGCTATAATGGATTCATTGTGGGCTCAGGAGATTACAATTATGCTTACATCTGTATTATGCCACATAGTTGGCTGTGTGAGACTGCAAGTTATTTTAATCACCCAAAACCTTACTGTTCTTAGACCTATAAAATTGTGATTATTGTATTTGTTTTTGTTTTGTGCTGTTGAGAATCAGATGCAGGGTCTTGCACCTGGTAGGCAAGTTCTCTACCACTGAGCCACACCCCAACCCTACAAAATTGTGATAATAATATTGTCTGCCTTGTAGAATTGATGTGAGGATTCAATGAGGAAATACATATTGAACACTTAGCATATAACCTGGAATATACTAAGCACTCAATAGTGCTGGCTGCTAGTATTAGTAATAATAAATCATTAATCAATTCCATGCTTCAAGCAGATTTTTGTTTGCAATTTTGCTACTTACATAGTTTTCCTGACCATAAGACAAAATTGTCAATTCCTTGTATAGATATACATCTTCTAAGTTAATACACTAACATTGTTTTGTTTAGGATTTTTTGGAATTCACTGATCTGGCAGTATAGTTTAGCGATTGAGTTAACAGTTTGGAAATGACAGGAATGGATTTTAGATTGTGTCATATGTGTTCTCTCATTTTGATATGTGTTATAAATGGAATATTTAGCAACCAACAATCTACAAGCTATAAGTCAAATTAGTAACTTGACTGTAATTGGTAGTCATTGATTTTTGCATTGTGCCATAAAATGGTATTTACATTTGATTGTCTTTTTGTCCTACAGGTGTAAAGGGTCAAGTTTTTGATCAGAATGGAAATCCATTACCCAATGTAATTGTGGAAGTCGAAGACAGAAAACACATCTGCCCATTTAGAACCAACAAATTTGGAGAGTACTATCTACTTCTCTTGCCTGGGTCCTATACAATAAATGTAAGTATGCAATCCTGGTTGTTATGAAGATATTACAGAGCTCACAGTACTCACCCAGAAGGAATCTAGAATAAATCTGGAAAAATCCAAGAGTAAATACATCAGGGCAGAAAGAAATGGAATCATGCCTGCAAATAACAGGGGTGAGGAGGAGGTAAGAACAATAGGAACTAACCAAAAGAAAAAAAAAATCATGTTTTCTTGAGTGGCAATCTTCCTTTTGTGTCATACTGGGGATTGAACCCAGGGGCCTCACACGTGCTAGGGCAAGTGCTCTCTGCCACTGAGTTACATCCCCAACCCTTAATTTTTAAAGTAAAGCCAAATCCTATTTTGGTGAGAATCTTTATAATTTAAGAAAAAAAATGCAACCTTATTAATAAGAATAAAAGGGAGCCAAGATGGCTGAAGAGAGATGCCTTGTGCCCTCTACCACAGGATCAAGGCAGCAAAGGAGCAACTATTTCAAGGAATGTGAGGGAGAACTCTGGAAATCCGCAAGGCAGTGAAGCCTACACAGCATAGGTCTCCAACCTAGAGAAAAGAAAGCAAAGCAGAGCTCCCAGCAGGCAGTGAGGAGCCAGCATGGTGGGAAGGAGGTGAGCTGGAAGTACCAGCAACCCTGACTGTAGCAGCAGACCAGCAGTCCTAACTGCAGAATCCCACAACCCTTACAAGCTTTAAATCTAGTCTGGGGAACTGACTGGTCTAAAAGTGACTCTTCTGCTCCAAAGAAAGTGCACCTTTTGGACCTCCTTCAACCCCCAGAACTCAAACTACAACAACCACTACTAGATGCCATATTGTTTTGGGGCTGGCATCCAAACCCTTGACCAGTTAGAAGCCTTGGTGTACACTTCACTGGGAATAAGGCAGCATCCTGCAGCTTCAGGACCACCCACTGACTATAGCTAAGAGCCTGAGCCCCACTCACATTTGCCCTGCAGGATCAAGGGAATATGTCCTCCCAGTCCACAGCCTTGGGACTGTAGCCACTGTTGCAAAATCCCAACTTCACTCATGCCTGTGGGTGTAGGGTTTTCTGTAGCTCCAGAAATACAGCTGTGGTAGCCTGAATACCTGCTTGACATCTGCTTACCTGCTAATCTAGGAAAAGTCTCCTTCTCAGCTCAAGTCCTTGGGACTGCAACTGCAGATGCATAAAGCCTCTACTTCACTCAAGGGTACAGCTGGATGGGGGAAGGACCCATCTTCAGGACTGTAATTGCTAACTCTACAAGCTTTGTTCCTACCAGAGCTTGCCCCAGGTATCCTGAAAATTCCAAGACTGCAGATAACAAAGCCACAGGCCCCATCATCACTTGTGCTCAACCTGAAGATCTCCCATGGATACCGTACCACTAGCCCAATTGCACAGGCCCCGGGAAACCTAAGGAACGTCTGTGTAACCCACAGACTTCAGACCATAGTTCTGGTGCCAAAAGCCCTGGACCACTCTGTGCTTATCCTCTGGGCTGTAAAGAAAGTAACATCTGGGTCACACAACTCCAAAAAGCACCTCATAGCAGTACAAGCCCCAGGATCAACTATAAATCACCTCATGGGACCTAGGAGAAGGGCCCTTTGTGTTCCCAAATCTAAATTTCATGGTTTCCAGTGCCACAGACCCACCTGTGCTCATTATATAATATTTCAGAACTGTGGCTGCTGGTACTGCAGAGCCAGACATCTCCTCCATTCATCTTGAGAATCCTAAGGAAAGCTTCCTAACATGTCCTAGGCTCAGGGACCATGGGTGCTGAGGCTACAACCTTTGATGTCACTTGTGCTTTCCCTGAGGGACCAGAGGGTAGGCCTCTCCATATTCTACATCACCAGAACTGTTGTCAGTTGCCACCACTAGTTACAATGCCATCAGGGCTCAACTCTGTAGAGCCCAAAGTCACATACCTTTGGAAGTCATGTCCCCTGCAGTCATACAACTACCCTTTACAAACCTCTACAGTCTAGACTATTGAGGTGCCCATGGACTAATAAAGCACACAGAAACTATACTTTTGAGCTCCCCTATATCCAAACCCAAAGCCCCTATCCAAATGACAGCCTTTACCCCATCTAAGCAAAAAAGAATCTTTTTCTACTGAAGTTATTTCATAAAATTGGAAGAAATGAACATTATACCAGATGAGCAGACATCAACACAAGGACACAAGAAACATGAAAGGAAACATCACAATTCCAAAGGAGAATGACAATTCTCCAGAAATAGACCCCAATTTGAAGGAAATATATGAGGTACCTGATAAAGAATTAAAATGATGATCCTGAGGAAATGCAATGAGATGCAAGAGATGATATATAAGAAAAACAATTCAGGATATGAATGAGAAATTCACTGAAAAGAAAGAAAAAAATGAAGAACAGTCAGATATCTTGGAACTAAAAATTTCAACTAATGAAATAAAAATAACTTTCACAAGAGACTAGAACAAGCAGAAGAAAGAATTCTTAAATCTAGGGACAGATCTCTTGAATTTAGTTAGTGAGACAAAAAAGAGAAAAAAGGAGAATTTAAAAGAATGAGGAAAGTCTACAGTATTATGGGATACCATTAAGTGAATAAGCATTCTCATTTTGCGAATTTAGGTGAAGAGGAGAGGAGTTGAAAATTTATTTCACAAAATAATAGCTGAAAATTTCCCAAACCTTCAATAAGATATGGACATCCTGATTCAAGAAATTCAAAGGATCCCAACAGAGTTCCATGTTTGGCATATTATAGCCCAAATATCAAAAATGTAAAACAGAAGCCTAAAAACAGCAAGAGAAAAAGCATCAAGTCACATCCAGGATACATATACAGCAGATTTCAAAGAAATCTTATGGTTCAGAAAATAATGGGAGGATGTATTCAAAATACTGAATGATAAAAACTGCCAACCATGATTTTATTATACCCAAAATTATCCTTCCAAACTGAGGGAGAAATAAAGTCTACTCCAGATAAACAGAAACTAAGGGAATTCATCACCACTGAACCAGCCCTATAAGAAATACTGAAGAGTCCTACACTAGAAATAAAAGGATGAAAACTACCATTGTGAAAACATACGAATATACCCACTAACTAGAAGAACGGATACACAAAATGGACCAAAACCCTAAATGTTAAATAGAAAATGAAATTACTAAAAGAAAATGGGAAACAATTCAAGACTTTGGTGTAGGCAATGGAGTTAAATCAAACCAAGGAGCTATTGCACAGCAAAGGGGAAAATCAGCAGAATTAAGAAACAGCCTACAGAATGGGAGAAAGTATTTGCAGACTCTTCATCTGACAAGATATTGATATTCAGAATATATAAGGAACTCAAAAAGCTGAATATTCAAACAACAGCCTAGTTTTTAAAATGGGCTAAAGAACTAAGCAGACTTCTAAGATGATCTACAAATGGCCAACAAGCATAGGGAAAAATACTCAATCTCACTAATCATCAGGGAAATGCAAATCAAAACCACAAAATGTTATCTCACCCCAGTTGAAAGGGCTATCACCCAAAACTGACAAATGCTGGAAAGGATGTGGGAAAAAAGGAACTCCTACACCTACTGACAGAAATATAAATGAACAGTCATTATGGAAAACACTATAGATCTAAAGGAGGTGAAATCATTATACCAAAAAGATACTTGCATTTCCATGTTTATTGCAGTACTATTCACAACAGCTAAAATGTAGGGTCAGCCCAAATGCCCTTCAGTGGATGAATGGATAAAGAAAAAATATATATATACACAGTGGAATATTATTTGACCATAATAAAATCTTTTCATCTGCAGCAATTCAGAGAGAACTGGAGGTCATTATATCCAGTGAAATAAGTCAGACACAAACTCTAACGCCACATGTTCTCACTCTTTCGCAGAAACTGACAAGTCAGCCTTGTAGAAAGGAAAAGAATAGTGATCACTGAAGACTGGGAAGTCAGGAGTTGAATGGGAAACAGAAGTTCAGTTAAGAGGCACCAAAACAATGGAGGAATCAATTCTGGTTCTTCTTTACCACAGTAGGGTAACTATAGGTTGAAACAATCTATGATATATTTCAAAACGTCTAGAAGAGTACAAAATCCCCTACACATAAAAGTGATAGATGTTTTAAAAGATGAAAATGCATACTACTCTTATTTGATTATTATTCCATATACATGTATCAAATTACCTTAATATACCCCATAAAGATATACAAATATTATATCTAAATTTATAAAAACAAATAATGTAGCAAAAGTACTTCTGAACTTCATGGAATACCATTTAACACCTATTCCATAAGATACAATTTCTATCATTACAAAAATAATTGAGAGGGGAGGTGTAAGTCAATAATCAAGTGCTTGCATAGTAAGCACGGCCCTAGGTTCAATCCCCAGCACTATGGGGTAGGGGGCAAATAGATTATGACAGTTTTCTTAGAACAAGTAAAATTTGATCCACAAATTTTGACAGTATATTAAGCAAGTGATAGGCATAGTTTGCAGCCCTTTTTCCAATCAATTGAAGTAAAATCTCGATTTTTAATTCCATTACAATGTATGTTTCTGAGTCATTTCTTCCTACGACAAGAAAGCATGATCTCATTTGAGTCTGGGTAGGCTTATGTGAGTGAAGTAAATAAGTACCTGATTTTGTTGGCTCGATGGTACTTTTACGTCTTTGATTTTCTCCAAAAAAAACTTCAGGATTCTGCTTTGCTTAGTGGGACCAAGGCCAATAGTAGCAGTCCCATTTCGTACAGAGCTATTCCTAGAAGAAGGTAGTCATCTCTTCTGTAGTAGAAAGTGGCTTTGTATTTCATTATTTCGTCTTTAGGACATAATGAGAGACATGATTTTTAGTTTGTGAAACTGTAGAATTGAAAGCCTTTCTGCTCCATGTTATTCCCATAGTGCCCAACAGTGGGGCTCTGTGGAGCTAATCCTCTTCCTGTGAATCCCTGCTGCCACTGAGAAAATGAAAAGAGCCTGAGAAAAACTTCCACTAACTGTGAATCTTTGTCTTAAAAGGCCCTTTATTTTCCTTCTATTTACTATTTTCCATCCTATGAAAGAGTTTCTCTTATAGTGAATTTTATTTTTATGCAGTCTCATTAATAAGCCATATCTTTATAGAATAGTTATGAATTGCTCATTTTCCATTAGGCAAATACAGTACATGTTAGCTATAGGTATTATTAGTTCTAAGACAAGATTGGAAGACAAGACTTTGGAAGTTGAAATAAATAGTAAAATACATCCCAATTAGTGGTTCTACAAATGACTATGTTCACCATTCTTTGCCTTCTCCATCATATACAATTAAAGTATTTCTCAGTAGATATAGCCTATAGTTAGTTTAGCATTCGTCATGTTAGTTTAGCATTTTTCCTGGGTTTTTGTTTTTGTTTTGTTTTGTTTGGTACCAGGGGTTCTTAACCACTGAGTCACATCCCCAGCCCTTTTTTATACTGAGTTGCTTAGGCCTCGATAAGTTGCTGAGGCTGACTTTGAACTCATGATCCTCCTGCCTCAACCTCCTTGAGCTGCTTGGCTTACAGGCATGAGCCACAGCACCTGACCTTTCCTAGTCATTTCTTTCATCAAAAAAGCAAATCTAGCTAAAGATTCAGACTTGTGAACAAAGTCAAGTAAAATCAAACCTTTTTGAGAAAGCAGTATACTTGTACACGTAGATCAGCTGCAAAAAAAAAAAAAAAGGAACGAATTGAGAGAATAATTTTAATAATATTAATATCCTGTAAGGACATAAGTATAGACTCAGGACAAAGTGAAACAATCAACTCTCTTTCCACACCATGAAAATGAGAATCGGTCTACAGCTTTGTTCTTTCTCCTGACTTACATCACCAGATAAAGTACCTGTCTCTGCTTTTATTTCATTTTGTAACTCTTGGCAACAGCATTAACTATGACCTGTGTCAATAGGCATTGGATAACTCATCAATTACTGGCCTGGAAGTTCAGTGGATTGTTACCTGCATTGCACAAAGGCTGCATTTTAGGGGTGGCTATCAGTGTTTTTCTCAGTATTGGCACCACAAAACATCTGAAATCACTCATACAATTATTTCTTGTTTCCTCTCAGGTTACAGTCCCTGGACATGATCCACATCTCACAAAGGTGGTTATTCCAGAGAAATCCCAGAACTTCAGTGCTCTTAAAAAGGATTTTCTACTTTCATTCCAAGGGCAAGTGGATTCTATCCTAGTATCAAATCTTTCATGCCCAATGATTCCTCTATACAAAACATTGCAGAGCCTCTCAGCTGCAACAAAGCCTAGTTTGTTCTTGTTTTTGGTGACTCTTTTGCACATATTTTTCAAATAAAGTAAAATGTGAAACTCAACCCCCATCACCACCTGGAATCAGGGATTACTCACCCCAGGTGACTGCAACTCTAACTCCCTCATGGGATCTCCACTGGATAAGCTCCAGTCTTCCCTAAGAAGAGAAATGGATATTTACAAATCCTGCAATAAGTAACATGTGGTGATAATGAAAGGAATGATTCAGTCTTGAATGACAGATGGAAGATACCTGCCTATCAAGTACTACCTATTTACAAATTAATCTTGAAGTCATTTTAGAAATGTGTAATTTAAACTGGAGAAGTAAAACAGAAGTTCCTGCAAGGGATGGGTGGGTGGTGGGGGAAAGAGCTAGTCATCTATTGCAAAAGCCAGCTGACTATAAATAACAAAGATGAACATTTATTGATCACTTACTATATAACAGACCTTGCCATGAGTACTGTTTGTGGAGACAGTAATAATTACGGAAGAAATAAGACAATAGTTTTGCTGATGTTCTAAGAAGATATGAGAGAAAACAGGTAAACATGTCTCAGTGGTCCAAGAAATATAGCCCTGGTGGGATAAAAGATTGTGTCTACAGAGTCCCAAAGAAACATGTCAATTAAGGAAGTGTCTCTCCTTCCAGAGTTGGTGTCCCTGCCTTTCTGTACCAAGATGCCACAATCCTGTGAGGATGACTACCCCCAAATGTGTAACTCCTGAGCTTCAGATGCACATCCAACTAACTACCCACTAGACTTATTCACCTGGATGTGACCTAGAGATGCCTCACATTCGTCATGTTGAAAATTGAGCATAATTTTCCCCCTAGTGCTTTTCTTCCTACTACCTTCTATGTCTCATTTACTGGTATCGCCATGCCAAGAATCTGAGAGTCATCCTTCATACTTCCTCTTTCTTCCTCATCTCCTACATTCTGTCACTAAAATTGTAAACTATCAACACTGATTCCACCCTCTCCTCTCCGTGGCAGTTAGTATTGACGTGTAAGCCCTCTCAGCTCATTTGCACCCCTGCAACACTTTCCCATTCTAGGATTTATCCTATGCATAGCACTAGAGAAGGGGGATACTTCAACAATCAGTTGTTTCTATTTCCTAAACATGTCACATACTGTATTGTTTGTGTTCCCTGTATCTGGAATATCATTCTGACTCAGTACATCTTATTTCCCACTCCTCCATTAAAACTCCAATTATCAACTTCACCAGGAACCTGTTAGTGACCAGGATTTCACAAAATTCCATTCTACCCCTTCCCAGGCAATCTGGGGATAGAGACCCTTCCTCTTTGTGCCCCAGAATAAACTAGTTATCTCTATTATTGGATTTACACCACTGTAATATGATCTTCTACTTCATGTATGCCCCTCAAGTAGAGTATGTTTTCTACTTGTTTAAAAAATTTATTTTTATATCCTCAGAGCTCAGCACAAGATAGAATAATAAATGAACAAAGGGTTCCAGTAACCTGCTATTCCCAGACCCTTCCAGAAACTATAAGGCTTTTCATCCTTTTATGAAACTACATCTTATGGCAATCTCCAGCTCACTGGTAACAATGACAAAAATGTTTTCATGTGTATTTCAAGAAAAATTCCAAATACAGGACTTTTACTTGTATTTATTGTAAGATTTGTAGGAAGAGTATTTTACTTGTTAATGATACCACAATCTATATTTTCTTACCAGAAGACAAAATTTTTTGCCATTAGCAAACAATTTGAAGCTACTGTCCTTTACATAAAAAATAAGGGGGAGGAAAAGGATCCACCAAAATGCAATCACAACTCTGGTGGGCAGAATTCTTAAGAGTTGTGTATTGCTCATGAAAAATGAGTTCCCTTGTTTTAAATTAAAAATTTTGCAGGATCTGAAAATAAAACCACACTGCACTTGGTACATGATGAAGGCCTGAGAACCACAAAGAATTGAGGTGCTACATGGTCATTTAGGTGCCAAGCTTATTCTACATGCACAAAACTACACAGGCTGATATCAGTAGTACTTGTGAACTTTTAACCACTTAGGTAATAACCTGAATATTTTAATCATTTTTTATTTAAATAAGCAGTAATTTATTATATACTTAAAGGTATGGATTAATAGTACCAAAACTGTTTTTGGTATGTTACATATAAAAGCATATAAGACCAAACTTGATTTATCATCAAACCTTAAAGGTTTTCTAGATAGTTTTTAAAGGAGCATAAACTAAAATCTGAATTAGTTCATGACCCTTAATATAAATTTCTTCTGAAATGGTTAAATCAAAGATTTCTACCAAAATCAAATTTTAAATCATTAAAAGATAAACAGGATGTGGCTCAGTGTGCTTAGCATGCATAAACCCCTGGGTTCAATCTCCAGTACACCTTCCCCCACAAAAAGACAAAACACAACCTGCCATTCTTTTTTTTTTTTTTTTTTTAACAACCTTCCATTCTGTGATCAGACCAGCTCCCCAAACCTCCCTAACGCCTTTCCCACTTTGCCCATACTCACAGATGCATAGATATGCTCCTCAGGCTCAAGTTCAACTGTAATCTTTCTATGGTAAAAAAATGTGATAAAGGTTCTGAAGATAGGAGAAAAATGCAGGAATTATAGGAGCCCTAATCCACCACACATTTAGTTAAAAAACTAGACCCCTGCTGGACTGCAAACTGGTAGGAGAAATCATACTGTGGTGCCATTTTTGATGCTTGTCCAGGTGAAGGATGGATAATTAATATTCAGGTTGACAAATATTTTGAAGGCAGCATAATACACCTTATTAAAGGCCAAATCTTTGACCTGAAAACCAAAATATTGGTTACCAAGAATGATCATCTAGTAATATTAAGGAAGCTTTCATGAAGTGTTTAGCTTTCTCATGAGCCTACTCAGATGGTGAGCAACATTAATATAAACCTAGATGGTAGGGAGTATGTTAGAGAAATGTTAAGTCTTTTTTTTTTTTTTTTTTTTTTTTAAGAGGAGAGGGAGAGAGAGAGAGAGAGAGAGAGAATTTTTTTTTAATATTTATTTTCAGTTCTCGGCAGACACAACATCTTTGTTGGTATGTGGTGCTGAGGATCGAACCCGGGCCGCACGCATGCCAGGCGAGCGCGCTACCGCTTGAGCCACATCCCCAGCCCCGAATTGTTAAGTCTTGCAGACAAATGTCAGTGTTGATTTTGGTGCTTAATTTATTATATGCAGACAAGCTGCTGAATGTATCAGAAATGTTAAAAGCCTCTTCTCAACATTTCTGAAAGTATTTCTAAGAAATACATTGTGTTTTGTTCCAAAAGCAAATTTGTATTTGTAATGTTTCTAAAATGATGTAAATTAGCTTTAGGTTTAGAAAGTATAAATATCTTATGAATTGAAAATATATTTTCCTAGGGAATCCAGTGTATTCTCATTACAACAGGGTAAGTTGCTCAAGTTTGGTTCTTATTCTGCATAGTAACAATACAGTTGATGTTTATGACAAATCACATTTGTATTTTCCTTGTGACTTTAGGTGTGGGGAGGGGAAGAAAATTATGATGGCCAGATTAGGTAAAGAGCACCAAGAGTTCCTAATACCTAAAATAGAAGCCTAGGTTTGCTGTAGACTTTACATTTATCACTAATAAGCAGATACTATATGTATTGTTCAAACTTTTATCATATTTTAGCTTATGAAACTAGTCTTCTATATATGTTTCATAGCTGTTTTATAAGCTTCCTCAGTGACTTTCTTTTATACTATAATTAAGAATTTATTAAGGGCTGGGGATGTGGCTCAAGCGGTAGCACGCTCGCCTGGCATGTGTGCGGCCCGGGTTGGATCCTCAGCACCACATACAAAGATGTTGTGTCCGCCGAAAAACTAAAAAATAAATGAATATTAAAGAAAAGAATTTATTAAAATGCACAAATTGTCTAAGACAGTAAAGTTTATTGGGGAGGGGCCATGACTACCTCTAAGTTTAGTAAATTTAGAATATTTGATTCTCAATAAAGGATATTCACTCAGTGATTGTTGTTTTTTTCCACTATCTTATTAACAAATTGCAAGTGTAACAAAGTCCACATATTAGAGAAAACTGATTACCACCAAATAAACCCTTTGGAAAATCAAATTTAATGCACTTTTATGTGGCAACAATATTGTAACAACTTCAAAAGTCCACATGGTCGTTCTGGAAAAAATTTGTATGTTGTTTATATTATATTCCAAATTAGCTTATTAGAATAAGGCAGTGTATTCCACCAATAAAATGATGGGTGAATAGTGCACCTTCTGGTCAAAAATTGGGGGGCTGGGAAGTAGCTCAGGTTAGAAGCACTTACAGGGCCCTGGGTTCAAACCCCAGTACAAAAGAAAAAAATCAGAATTCTAATACATTAATATAGTAAAGAATCTGAGAAATCATGCAGAAAAAGAAATGGGACTTCCCAAATATACGTAAGCATGAAACCATTTCTTAAATGATGTATCCTACTAACTCCTTGAACAACCATTTCTAGATTTCCAAACATTTTAGGAAAGGCTGATACAAAGATTTTTGTTCTGAATAACAGATTTGATTTTCAAGTGTTTTTGAAATACAGAGCATAATTGTAAACAAAAAAAAAATGGCCTCCAATAGGAATTGGAAAACAGCTTAACCTCAATACAAAGCCTATTAATATGGACTTTAATCATATGACAGAGGTTGGGTTCAAGTGCACATCTGCCCTACAAAACATGCTAAACAAATAGTTTGAGAGATATGACTGAGTAAAAACGGCTAAATTAGTTACCAACTTCTAAAAAGTGGTATCTTAATTTAGAAAATAAACTGGGAATAATTTTTTCCATTTTCAAAAGAGAATCCATTATGGTGTATTAGGAAACCCTTAGGCAGAAGTTCCCTGAAAGATTTTTGCTAGATTTGAATATTTATTTATTTTTTTTAAACCTTTTACTAAGGAATTTGTGGGCTCCCACATTCTTTATTTTTTTTAAAGAGAGAGTGAGAGGAGAGAGAGAGAGAGAGAGAGAGAGAGAGAGAGAGAGAAAGAATTTTTAATATTTATTTTTTAGTTCTCGGTGGACACAACATCTTTGTTGGTATGTGGTGCTGAGGATCGAACCCGGCCTCACGCATGCCAGGCGAGCACGCTACCGCTTGAGCCACATCCCCAGCCCTAGATTTGAATATTTAAACTGATGAATATGAACCACCAGCCCAGGCATGTTTAATATCCATATTTTAGTAGTGACAAAAAGTCCTATTTGTGAAAAAAGTTTGCAGCTATTTATATTACAAAACCCTCTCCCCCAAAAGCAGAGTAGAGTTTAAAATGAAATACAATTTTAAAATATTAAACACGAAGGAAAAAGTTAAAAGTCTAAGTACCTCATTCATTTTGGGATGGTAGAATTGATTTAATTTTCCCATCATTACTTTTTCCTTTTTTTGTGGTGCTAGGTTTCAACCCTGGGTATCATGCATGCTAGGGCAAGCACTCGGAGCTATATTCACCGTCAGTCCTAAAGTTTTCCATACACTACTGCTTCTGTAAGAAAAGCAACTGATTTACATAGAACCTCAAATTTTATACCCATCAGTTTATATAAATGACCATTAGCCTTCTCACATATTATTCCCAGAGTATACTAAAATAACACTTTGGTTGAAATTTATATTTTTCCTAATTGTCCTTCGACATTGAAGAGTAGTATTTTTATGCAATTTTTTTAAACTGACAACTCACACATTACTTTGATTTCTTTTTTTAATATTTATATTTTAGTTGGACACAACCCCTTTATTTTATTTTTATGTGGTGCTGAGGATCGAATCCAGGGCCTCACACGTGCTAGGCAAGTGCTCTACCGCTGAGCCACAACCCCAGCCCCATTACTTTGATTTCTAAGCTAGCAATTTCTCTTCTTGATCTATTCTCTCAGCACTTTCAGGATTCTATGATTAATGACTACCTGAATTCAGTCTTCTCAATATGATGCTTCTGCCTTGCCATGAAGTCCTCAACTCTGGAGATCTGCTCTTCTCCTATGCAGTATTTTTTTAAAAAGGGCTGGTATTGTGGCTCAGCGGTAGGTAGAGCACTCACCTCACATACGTGAGACCCTGGGTTCGATTCTCAGCACCATATAAAAAAGTGAAATAAAGATATATAAAGGTATAAAAAGAAAGAAAAAGAAATGGCAAAAAGATTGTATTTTTCTATATATAGATTTTTTTAAAAGCTTTTTTGGTTAGAATTCTGACACATTATGAACTCTTAAAGATCAGTTTCCTTAGAATGCAATTATTTGTTACAAAGCCTTTTTTTTTTTTTTTGACTAGACATGAAAAAATCTTCCTCTTCAAAATCAGAAAACTGAGGTATGTTTTCAATGCAAATCAAAATTCTCTACTGAATGCTTATGGTGTACAGTGCATTTTATCTAGCAGTTAGAGGAAGGTCACAAAATGATGTCACAATCTGTTATGGAGAGAAAATACAAAGGAACATATTGTGAACAAAGCTGAGTTGAGAGAATGTATAAAAAATGGTTAATTCAAAGCTACCTCAACTGGGTTTTGGGAACTAGAGTCAGGAATGGATGCAAGAGAATACTATTAATCCACAATTTATCATACGTGCCTATTACCTGCCAGAACCTATTCTAGGTCTATATGTGTATCATACTTGCTTAGGTTGCTAAGCAAGCACAACATCTGTTGATTTTGAATTCAGCTTTCCCATTAAAAGAAGCTTAGGAGTAGCGTTGGAGCAAAAAGTATTGAAGAGAGAGCACCAATTTCAGAGTTCTAAAAGTCTAAAATAATCAAGCAGAACATCACATATATTACCCAACAAGCAGTCTTTCTCAGTAATTATATCAAGGATGGGATACTACAGTATCTGTAAAATTATCTACTTTTAAAAATGGGAAAGATAAAAGGCATTGAAGTAGCCTGGGAGCATACCAGTGGTAGAGTGACTGCTTAGCATATATGGTCCCTGAATTAATTTTCAGCTCAGGCGCGCATAAGCGCACGTACACACATACACACACACACACACACACACACACACACACACACAGGCATTGAAGACAATTTAGGGAGATGTTACTATGACCTTGAAGGAAGGCCCACAATTAATAATGGGTGGCAGCCTGAGAAGATGTATACCAAAAATAAACCCACACACAAGTATTAAAATTTAAGTTATAAATAAAATTCATCCAATATGATGGTAATTTTAAAAATTAAAAAGATGAAGTTTTGAAGCTAGGAAGGTGAAAGACACCATTTTGATAAGTTGACATTAAGTTTTTAGGATATTTAAGTAGTACTCTGAAAGCCATAGCAATGAGGGATTAAAACAAGAGGAAAATCTTGTTGTTTTTCTAAAATACCAATTTTTTAAAAAGTTAATCTTTAAATGAGGTTTTTTAAAAAAGCATAGAATTTAAGTATGTTTCAGTATCCCTCTTCCCTAAAAAATTGCTCTCATTTGCCCAAAATACTATTCCTAACAATATTAAAATACATCATTTCAAATGTATTACCTGTAATAAAATATTGAACCCTCATCTGCTTATTGCTTCAGTTTTTGCTTATTTGTTGCTTTCCATTAGTCTACTTTACAATTTATTAACATATGCTTCCATACACCTTCTCTAGCAAGTGCTTTCAAATATTTATCTTTATAAAGCCTTATTTATAAAAGCAAAAATTCCCTATCATAAGGGTTGCAGGTGTAATTTGGAGGCCCTGATATTCATCCCCACCACCACACACACACAATCCATATTAAATAATTGAAAGCAAGCAAGATGATAGAAAATATGGACACAAACTTTAATTTATTCCCCCCAGTTCTGGGAATCAAACTCGGAACCTCACACCTCACACGTTAGGCAAGTGCTCTACCACTAAACACAGCCCCAGGCTGCATGAACTGGTATTGTTTAAACTGAGGACATTTTTTGTAAACACTAAAAACCAAATTAGCATCCAACCATAAGCTTTAACTATAAACTTTTCACAATACAATGCCATGATTAACTTGGCAGACCCACATACTAATTAAAACACTTTAAACACTTATTAGAAATTGCAAAAACCTAAGCTAAATATTGCCAAGAGTTACCCCTCTGGGTGGAGGGCCCACACACTCTTGCCAGCTTCAAGATTCAGGTCCCAAGGCATTTAATAAATCTGTACCAAACACCTACACCAACACATCACCATTAAAAAGTTCCTGGCAGGGCTGGGGATGTGGCTCAAGCGGTAGCGCGCTCGCCTCGCATGCGTGCGGCCCAGGTTCGATCCTCAGCACCACATACAAACGAAGATGTTGTGTCTGCCAATAACTAAAAAATAAATATTAAAAAAAATTCTCTCTCTCTCTCTCTCAAAAAAAGAAAACCTTCACGACAAACCTGCAAAAAAAAAAAAAAAAAAAAAAGTTCCTGGCATTGTGGACTTTAGTTCCAAAAATAACCACAGAAAGCCAGGCACATGCCTATGGTAGTCAGTGGTAGAGCACTTGACTCACATGCACAAGGTCCTGGGTTCAATCCCAGCAGAGAACATGTTTACATAGTCATACATGACCAGATAAGTAAAAAGGCAACTATAATTGTTAGATCATTCACTATTATTTATTAGAAACCACTTAAGCCACACTGCCATATGCTGACCCAAGTGTGCAGCACTAAAGAAAACAGCAATTTCTACCCCTACTAACCTGCAATGTTTGATCTGTCTCAGAGACTCCAAACTGCAGTATACTTTCAAAGTAGGATGGCACGGTGACTCCAAAAAGAATATTGAGATCTGTGCCTCTGATTACCCATACAGGCTATTATGAAAAAATTGCATGCAAAATCCAATAATTACATTCTTGAAACCATTCTTAAACATTTAATAAATTGTTTATTTGTAAATCAATAAATAGTATACTAAACATAAAAATGTAATCCGGGTACAGTCTTATAAATTCCAAATTAGTAAAGCTTTCTTGTGTTTTGGAACTGCCCTAAAGCTAAAGTAGACATTTGTTTGCTACTTATATATGTATACAGATGGGTAAGTCATGGAGGTACAAGTGATTTTGTTTTTGTAGTTTAAATGAATAATGTATTGTTAGTAGTTGGCTGTACAAAATTATCCTTTGGTTCCATTCTAAATTTACAATCCAGGTTTTTTAATGCCCTCCTTTGAGTATGTATAATTGTCACACATGGGGTAAAAATAAGTACTTAAGACTTTAAATTAAATTGATTATTTTTGCTTAAGACTAATTATAATCAAGTTACTTTACATAGACTGAGAGATAACCTAGGAAACTATTAAGAACCATATAACCTAGTCCAAAAGGTGTTTCAAAGTCTCTCAGAATCACTTTTCAGCTTATAGGAAACAATACAATGTTCTCAGGACAATTGTACATTTTACTGACCTAATTACTACCTACCTCTTACTACATATAACAGAGGCTGTAGAATAAGTTTATTTTTATTTACATAGCACCAAATATAACTATTAACTTATGAAAGAACTTATGAAAAAGATCAGAAACTTTCAGAGTATCTAAAAATTATTTTTTGGTGCCAGGGACTGAACCCAGGTACTTAACCACTGAGCTACATCCCCAGCCCTTTTTATTTTTAATTTCAAAACACAATCTTGCTAAACTGGTGAAGCTGGCCTCGAACTTGCAATCCTTCTGCCTCAGCTTCAATTACTAGGATTACAGGTGTGGATCACCACATCCAGCACAGAGTATCTAAAATTTAAATATTATGTTTCTTTTTTTTTTATTGGTTGTTCACAACATTACAAAGCTCTTGACATATTTCATACATTAGATTGAAGTGGGTTATGAACTCCCAATTTTACCCCAAATGCAGATTGCACTCCAGTAAGATTGGCAGCCACTATGAAGTCAAACAACAAGTGCTGGCGAGGATGTGGAGAAAAGGGTACACTTGTACATTGCTGGTGGGGCTGCAAATTGGTGCGGCCAATTTGGAAAGCAGTTTGGAGATTCCTGGGAAAGCTGGGAATGGAACCACCATTTGACCCTGCTATTGCCCTTCTCGGACTATTCCCTGGAGACCTTAAAAGAGCATGCTACAGGGATACTGCCACATCGATGTTCATAGCAGCACAATTCACAATAGCTAGACTGTGGAACCAACCCAGATGCCCTTCAATAGATGAATGGATTAAAAAATGTGGCATTTATACACAATGGAGTATTACACAGCACTAAAAAATGACAAAATCATGGAGTTTGCAGGGAAATGGATGGCATTAGAGCAGATTATGCTAAGTGAAGCTAGCCAATCCCTAAAAAACAAATGCCAAATGTCTTCTTTGATATAATGAGAGGAACTAAGAACAGAGCAGGGAGGAAGAGCAGGAGGAAAAGATTAACATTAAACAGAGACATGAGGTGGGAGGGAAAGGGAGAGAAAAGGGAAATTGCATTGGAAATGGAAGGAGACCCTTACCATTATACAAAATTACATATAAGACGTTGTGAGGAGAATGGGAAAAAAAAAAACAAGGAGAGAAATGAATTACAGTAGTAGATGGGGTAGAGAGAGAAGATGGGAGGGGAGGGGAGGGGGGGATAGTAAAGGATAGGAAAGGTAGCAGAATACAACAGTTACTAATATGGCATTATGTAAAAATGTGGATGTGTAACCGATGTGATTCTGCAATCTGTATTTGGGGTAAAAATGGGAGTTCATAACCCACTTGAATCTAATGCATGAAATATGATATGTCAAGAGCTTTGTAATGTTTTGAACAACCAATAAAAAAAAGAAAGAAAAAAAAAAGACTGACTTGAAATGACAACATTATAGAAATAGAAGCAAAGTAACCATAAACAGTATATGAAAAGGATAATATATTGTGACTAGTTCAAGCATGAGTCATATCTATTAATTTATTTTATTTATGGGTTAAAGGAGAAAAGCTGGGCTGGGGTTGTGGTTCAGAGGAAGAGCACTCGCCTAGCCTGCATGAGGCACTGGGTAGGTTCCATACTCAGCACCACATAAAAATAAAATAAAGGTATTGTGACCACCTACAACTAAAAAAAAATAAATGTTAAATAAAAAGAGAAAAGCTATATTAACTTCTATTTTTTTTTTAAACAGTTCTGGCCACTAAACCCAAGGCCTCACATGTGGTAGGCAACCAATCCACCACTGAACTGTATCTTCAGCCTACATGAACTTATTGATCAATGCCAAAATATCATTTGATTAAAAAAAAAAAAACAAAAAACTTCAAGTTGGACATGGTGGCAAATGCCTGTAATCCCAGCTACTAAGAAGGCTGAGGCATGAGAATCCTAAGTCCCAGGCTGGGTAACTTAGTGAGAATCTGTCTCAAAATAAAAAATAAAAAGGGGGGCTGAGGTTGTGACTCAGCAGTACAGCGCTCACCTAGCATGTGTGAGGCCCTGAGTTTGATCCTCAGCACCACATAAAAATAAGTCAATAAAATAAAGATTAAAAAAATAAAAATAAAAAGGGATAGGGGTATAGCTCAGTGGGAGGGCGCCCGACTAGAAAGTACAAGGCCCTGGATTCAATGCCTAGCAACACATAAACATGCAAACAATTCACAAATTAGAAGAATAGTGTAACTATCTGATTAAAACCTCTGGCGAGGATGTGGAGAAAAGGGTACACTTGTACATTGCTGGTGGGACTGCAAATTGGTGCAGCCAATTTGGAAAGCAGTATGGAGATTCCTGGGAAAGCTGGGAATGGAACCATCATTTGACCCAGCTATCGCCCTTCTCGGACTATTCCCTGAAGACCTTAAAAGAGCATGCTACAGGGATACTGCCACATCGATGTTCATAGCAGCACAATTCACAATAGCTAGACTGTGGAACCAACCCAGATGCCCTTCAATAGATGAATGGATAAAAAAAATGTGGCATTTATACACCATGGAATATTACACAGCACTAAAAGATATTATGTTTCTTATACATATTTTTCTCCTTAAATGAAAATTTTCCTCCCAAGGTAGGAAAATTACATTACAAAGAAATCTAAGCAGTTTGAGTTTCTTGCTCTTATAAATGTAATAAGTAAAAATAAAATCCATAGGGTCAAAATATTTAGGGTTATAACTAGAAATATATAATTCTACTTTTATGACAAGGCAGTTAATTGAAATAAGTTAACACAATCATTTGAATTGGTTGTCTGCACACTGGACAAGGCTTATTCCTTTTCTTCAGCTTCTTTGCACATGTGAAGCATGACATAAGATGTCCTGTTTTACCATGAACAATGCAACCATTTTTAGGTCGACCTTGGCAAATCACACAAGGTTCAATGGCATTAAGGGGGAAACTAGATTCCATACTTTCCTCTTTGTCTTGTGTTTCTTCCTTCTCAAACTCTTTGACATCTTCTTGACTGCTATAAATAATGCTATTTGAAGTTGATGGCTGAGAATAGTCCTCACTTTCTTGTGACTGGGAGGTTTGTGTGATCTTATCATTTTCCTCAAAACATGATTCTTTGGAATCATTTGCTGTAATTTTTTTACCATCAGGCACATCCAAGCCCTCTTCTGCCTGTGTTGAGCTTTCTAATTTGGCTTTCTCAGAAATTTCCCCTTTATCTTTCCCTTTATCTTCAGGAAGCCAGTTCTCACGAAGGGTCCAACATCTATTGCAATGTGGTGGAAGGGGAGGATTCATTTCATTGCATGAAGTACATTTCCAATAGTCCTTCAATGAAGAAATACAAAGTTAATTTCTGTAACCCTTTAATTACTAATCATAACAATGCTGGTGGTGACTGATATAATTAAGGTAAAATGTATCATAGTTCAATTTTCAGCATTTGTTTTACATAAAATAGTAAATACGTGCAAGACAAATATAGTTATTATCAAATATTGGAAATTCACTGAGAGATTTTAGGTACTTTTTCCCAACCATGTAATTGAGATGATGAATGTTCATGTTTTACTACAGACCCTGGGTTTGACCCCCAGCACCAGGAACAAACAAACAAACATGTTGTACACCTCAGAGAGACAACAATTTAAAAAAGAAAAAGAGTCAACACTGGGATGGGGATGTAGCTCAATGGGAGTACTTGCCTAACATGTACAAAGTACTGGGTTCAATACCCAGCACTGTGGGATGGCAGGGAATGTCATATGTGTTCTCTCTTCATGTACTTAATAAGTACTTTTTTTAGCCTTATCATGCTGAAAAACCCCAAAATTAAAAATATGCTTATTATATTTTAGAGTACCTAAAATATATATTATAATAACTGTGTATCTATGAAGTTAGTTTTTTTTTTTTTTTTTTTGGTACCAGGAGTGAACTCAGGGGCCCTTGACCACTAAGCCACATCCCCAACCCTTTTTAATTTAGAGACAGGGTCTCACTGAGTTGCTTAAGCACCTAGCTTTTGCTGAAGCTGGCTTTGAACTCGGGATCTTCCTGCCTCAGCCTCCTGGAACCACTGGAATTACAGGTGTGCACCACCACTCCCAGCTGTGCCTAACTCATTTTACAAGGCCAGCAATACCTTTGTGAAGACACAGTCACAGCGGTTCATTTAGTTAAGGATGTTTTCTTCTGTACTGAGGCCTGTATCCACTCCCTTAAAGGCTCAATCCTGGACACTGTTGTACCTAGTCTACCTAATCAATCTACATGAAATTTGCCTTTCCTAAAGAAAAGTCACCCAATCCATCAGTGACTAGGACTCTAAGATGTGCTCTAAAACCATGGTTCAACTGAGTGTTCCCTAACTCCATTCACAAAGGAAATGCTAAAAACCATTCTTGTCAGCAGCCACTGCCAGGTAAAGCCTACCATCCTTGGATACAACCGCAAATGTATACCCTGTACTTGTCTACCCTTCTCCTGTATTCTCTTCTCTCTTAACTGCTCAGTGCTTCTCCCTTACCCTAACTTCTTGTGGCACGACTCACTTGGGATAAGCTCCCCCTCACCACACCTCTTACTAAATAATGAATAACTCCTTGTTCTCCTTGCCTTAACTGAAGCATGGTCTTGCCTAAGGACATTTTACATGTGAAATTTGCTTTAAGAAGTCCTTCCTATTGGACGTGAATAATATAACAAGTTAGATTGCCTGTCAAATGACCTAACACAGTAGCAACAAGAGTGGAGATTATTCATTCTCCTACATTGGTTCTGTTGTCAAAGGTGGCTACCGTTACCTCCTAAACTAAAACTAAAGGTCTTGCTGGATGCAATGGTACATGCCTATAACCCCAGTCACTTCAGAGGCTGGGGCAAAGAATTGCAAGTTTGAGGTCAGCCTTGACAATTTTGCAAGACCCTGTCTCACCAAAAAAAAAAAAAAAAAAAAAAAAACAACGTTGGGAACAGAACTCATGGTAGAGTGCTCCTGGGTTCAATCTCCAGTACTGCAAAAACAAAAAGCAAAATAAAACTAAAGGTCTTGCAAAAGCAGGGTGGTGCTTCAAAGAGTTCAAAATATTAAAAAGTTCTAACTCCCCAGATAAAACTAAACAAATGTAGTACCGGAGTTCACCATAATAAATTAAAGAAAAATACTTTAAACCATTAGACTTTAAGTTTTAACTTAAATCACCCCATTTCATGAAGTAGGTTAGATATATTCTTCTAATTTTGACCTTGGTATATATTTTTTTAATTCCTTAAAGAAGCAGATATATACTTACAGCTAAGGAAATTTCAGGATCTTCTTCAAATGAATCTGTATCACTTTCCCCTGCCTGATACACTGTAACTCGATACACCTAATAAAGTAAATTCATCAGCGTCAATTCATCACCTTTTCTATTCAACCAGGAAAGTGTCTTAGTAAGTCCTAAACAGATAGTATACACTTCTACTATATATAAAAATTCTGAGACTGAGGGTATAGCTCAACAGTAAAGCACATGCCTAGCACATGTAATGCCTTGGGTTGAATCCACAGAATGCATACACGCATGCGCGCGCACACACACACACACACACACACACACACACACAGGCAAGAAATTCTGAGACAAACAAAGGTCAAATGCAACAAGTACAAATAAGAAAAACAGTTTCCTAAACTGGTCTTGACTCACTCACTCTCCTTAACTAGAAATAATTTCATAGCAATTAAATCCTCACCCACCATGGAAAAAGTCAATAAATATAGGGGTAACCCTGGACTCTGTGATGTTTTATTTTTATAAAAAGTAAGTTAGAATTAAAAAGTAGGAAATTAATTCAATATTTTAAAGTATAGACCATTACAAGAATGCTTATTACGGTCTATTGAGTTCTTGGCATTAGTAATTCAAAAATGAGACAATAAGGAAATACGTAAGCTCAAGTCCACAAACCAATATTCTAATTTGAACAAATCAAGAGACAAGGATTTCAAGGTAAGGATTTCAATCTAAATGTATTACATCTTTAAGTAAAGTCAATTAATATGCAAAATATTTAACAACTTTCTAATATAATTAAAGAAAATACCTCATCATCTTCATCAGAGAGTTCTTGTCCTTCTTCACTAAGGCTATAATCCTCTGAATCAAGAGATTCAACTTCAAATTCTACACTAAATTGATCTGAAACTGAGTCCTGATCCAACCAATCACTGGAATGTTCACTCACACCATCTTCAATATCCTAAGGGGAGAAAACAAAATTAATATACGTATCTTGGCCTCTGTAACAACTTCCTGACTCATCCCTGTGCTTTATTTCCTCCTCAGATCCATCCTGTATATCCAACATAATCTAGACTAAGGTTCAAAGGTATGAGTATTATTTTCCCTGTTCAAAAGCCCATTACTAGGCTGAGGTTGTAGCTAAGTGGTACAGCACTTGCCTAGCATGTGTGAAGCACTGGGTCTGATTCTCAGCACCACATATAAATAAAATAAAGGTCTATCAACAACTTAAAAAAAAAAATCAGAGAAAAAAGGCATTTAAAAATCCCTTTGCAGTGAAGGTACATCTAGTATGATATTAACATTTCATTCTTCTCCAACTAGGCACTCCTCCTCCTTTACTAAATAAGAACACTCAGATCTAGACTGTTTCCTAAACTGGTCTTGACTGACTCACTCTCCTTAACTAGAAATAATTTCATAGTTTCTAAATCATACTCATCCTTCTTTGGCTAAATCTCTGTCAACTGAAAGAGCTCTGTCACTCTGAATTATCTTTACTACTTGTGTATTACTGATACACATAAATTATACAAAACAACTGTATGTTTGTCATCTGAATTATAGCGATTTTGAGAGCTAGACCTGTCTTAATCATCTTTATATATTCAGATTGGTAGAATGTTAGACAGACATATTTACACAAATACAAACTTAGTATTGGTGTTTTTTTTTTTTTTTTTTTAAAGAGAGAGTGAGAGAGGAGAGAGAGTGAGAGAGAGAGAGAATTTTTAATATTTATTTTTTAGTTCTCGGCGGACACAACATCTTTGTTGGTATGTGGTGCTGAGGATCGAACCCGGGCCGCACGCATGCCAGGCGAGCGCGCTACCGCTTGAGCCACATCCCCAGCCCAGTATTGGTGTTTTTTAATGAACTTTGAAAATAATTTGTTTTGAAGAGCTTCCAGATTTAATTTTTTAAATTTATTTTTTAAAATTATGTATCTGTATTTAATTCCTCATTTAAGTTAATTTTTCTTCTTCTTTCTTTGGTACCAGAGAGTGAACCCATGTGAACTGAGCAGCATCCCCAGCCCTTTTTATTTTGAGATAGAGCCTAAGTTGCTTAGGGCTTTGCTAAGTTGCTGAGGCTGGCCTCAAATTTGTGATCCTCCTGCCTTGGCCTCCAGAGTTGCTGGGACTACAAGTGTATACCACTTGCCAGGCTCATTCATGTTTTAACAAGTTATGTAACCTAATAAGACCTTCAGGCCCTTAATATCTGCTGTCCATGGCTGAGGGTAGCAACACACTAAGCAGAGGGCTACAAATTTTAAAAGTATATTGGTCTAGGAAGCCAGGATATAGATATTATTCTTGATTTGCCACCAAGTAGCCATTTAACCTTGATGCATCATTTAACTCCTAAAGGCTACAGCTACTCTAAAAGGAGTTTAGACTAAATGATCTTTAATAGCTCTGTCATTTCTTTTTGTTTTTCCCCTGCAGTACCAGGGACTGAACCTAGGGCCTCATGAATGTTGGACAAGCACTTTACTATTGAGCTACATCCCCAGTCCTTTTTTATTTTAAGACAAGGTCTTATTAAGTTGGCCTAGAACTTGGGATCCTCCTGCCCCAGCCTCCTATGAATAGCTAGCATTACAGGACTGAGACCATTTTTTAAAACAAAACTAAACAGTGGATATTATTTTATAATCTCTAAGGTCAAAATATTTTTTTAATGTCATGTTAGAAAAATAGTAGAAAAAGTAACATTCATCAGCTTGATGCATCTTAAAGAGATCTAAAGAGAATCAGGTTAGAGTATATAACTTATCTAATAAAGTGACCCCCTTCAATTAACTAGTTTTCAATTAACTAATCTTTAGTGAACAATTATTATATGGGAATAAATCACAAGAAAAAAATTAAATCTTAGAAAGCACATTCTGTGGCAACGGTCTGCACTGTGGGATATTACAAATCTATTTTAACAAATAAAGTTTTAACAAACATGGTTTGCCAATTTGTTTACCTGTTATCTATGGCCACTTTTTGTTATGGTAAGAGTTTAGAAACTAGAAACTATGATAGAAACCAATGGCCCTTAAAAACTTGCTTCTCATACTGAGCAGGAGCTCATGCCACCTAGTGGCTGACATGAGTAACAGCTTTGTTAAATACTCTGGAGGACACAAATGTACTCCTATAATCACTGTTTTGGAAGAAAGAAAGCAAATACAGAAGTAACAAGAACACATAAAATGTAAGAATAGGATTATGGGCTGGGGATGTGGCTCAAGCGGTAGCGCGCTCGCCTGGCATGCGTGCCGCCCGGGTTCGATCCTCAGCACCACATACCAACAAAGATGTTGTGTCCGCCGAGAACTAAAAAATAAATATTAAAAATTCTCTCTCTCTCCTCTCTCACTCTCTCTTTAAAAAAAAAAAAAAAGAATAGGATTATTATCATAACTGGTTCAATCTCCTACATCTTCTAAAATAAGCCAGGCACAGTGGCTCATGTGCATATAATCCCAGCTACTTTGGAGGCTAAGGCAAGAGGATTGCACATCTGAGGTCAGTCTAGGCAATTTAACAAGACCCTATCTCAAAATTTTAAAAATTCCATTCATCAAAATGCTTAACAAATGGAACATTGGAATTTTCTATCAGTCTCAGAAAGTACTAATACTCTTACCAACCAGGCACAGTGGCACACCACCAAGGGACTCGGGAAGCTAAGGCAGGAGGACTAAAAGTTCAAAGCCAGCCTCAGCAACCAAAAGGTCTTAATCAACTTAGTGAGACCCTGATCAAAATAAAAAAGATTGGGGATGTGGCTCAGTGGTTAAGTGCCCCTGGGTTCAATCCCCAGTACCAAAAAAAAAAAAAATACTGACACTCTAATCATCCATGCAATACTGAACCCACACTTCATGGATCTGACAGACATTCCCTGATGTCTAGATCTATGTATATAGCAAATATTAAGTTCAGACTATGCTAACTTATTTGTTAATGGCTATAATGAAAGTTTAGGGCTTTGTTTTGTTTGCAGTGCTGGGGATTGAATATATGGCCTTGCACACGAGGCAAGCACTGTACCACTGAGAATAAAAAACATATTAACTCTTAATATTCAAGATAAATTTGCCTTAGAAACCCAAGAAACATAATTGAACTAAACTTATAGTCTTGTTTCCTTATTTTTTAAAAGAAAGTACAACTTTCAAATTCTTAGACTATACTCCAACATATATGAATTTACTATTAGGGTAGTAGTTCACAAAGATTCTCTAATATAGGGCAACATTAAAAACTATGAATATTTGTACTACACTTCACCCTTACCAGAGTTATTCCACTATCTTTCACCCTCTCCCCAAACCTGGAGTTAGAGGTGGGAAATCTATGTAATAATTATATTTGAAAGTTAAATTTCCCCGTGTTCAGTAGCAACATCACACCATACATGTGCATTCTATCTGTATGCTTATTATGATTGTCAGGCCTATATTTAAAATACAAGAACTTTATTTTATTTGAAACAAGAGTATTACCGGATTTGATGGAGTCTCTATTGATTCACTGCTACTGCTTCTTTCACAACATATTTCCCTTATTACACACAGAGCCAGGCTTTCATCAAAGGAAAGGGAAATACTATCAGATTTGTGGCGCTTTCGTCGTTCACCAGATAATTCATCTGAATTATCTTCTGGATATGGAAAGAAAAAGAGGATGATTATTTTTTTTTTTTGAGGAAGAGAAAGAGTTTTAATATTTATTTTTTAGTTTTCGGCGGACACAACATCTTTGTTTTGTATGTGGTTCTGAGGATCCAACCGGGGCCGCACGCATGCCAGGCGAGTGCGCTACCGCTTGAGCCACATCCCCAGCCCGGATGATTAAATTTATGTACTGTAGGATTGATTGAAAATTGAAATGTCTTTAGCATGTCTGTCATATAGTATTGATGAAATTAAACAGAAAAAAATGATAAATTACTATTAATGTTTCAATAGTCAACATTTTCACTAGATCTGTCCACCTAAAAAGTTATAGCAGGGCATTTTTTAAAAATATTTTTTAGTTACACATGGACATAATATCTTTATTTTGTTTATTTTTATATGGTGCTGAGGATTGAACCCAATACCTCACATGTGTAAGGCAAGCGCTCTGCCACTGAGCCACAGTCCCAGACCAGGGCATATTTTTATAAGTTTTCCCATCTTCAAGAAATTTGCCTCCACAAATCACAATAACTTTAATCCATCAAGAGCATTTACTAATCAAGCAATCTATGATTTTTCTGTCTAAACTTTAGGAAGATTTCTTTCTTTTTCTTAAAAAACCAATAATGTCTAATTTGCATAGAAGGCATTGGGAGTTTTTGTTGGTAGTGGCCTTTTACAGTATTAGGGACTGAACGCAAGTGCTCTATTACTCAGCACAGAAGAGTTTTTTTGTTTGTTTTTGTAGTGCTGAGGATCCAGAAGGTATTCTTCATAGTTCAGTTTCATCAATACCCTGCTTTATTCTGTATTTAAGAGACAGAGTCTCACTACATTGCTCAGGCTAGCACCAAATTCCCCAACTCAAGCAATTCTCCTGCCTCAATCTCCAGAGTAGCTGGGACTACAGACACAACAGCATGTCAGGTACCCTGTATTTTCAACACAAGCAAAACCAGTGAAAACTTTCACTTTAAATAATAAATTTTCTCTAACTTAAAAATAAAAAGTCAGAGTGCTAGTCAAATCTGCCAGACATGAATGAGATATCAGATATAGAAATAGTATAGGTCACTGGTAGAGCACTTGCCTAGCACGTTAGGGCTTGAGTTCCATACCCAGCCTAGCAAAAGAGAAAAAAAAATCTAAATAGATCAAAAAGCCAAACATATACAACAAAACTATTTAAAAACCTAAGAAAACATTTTGTTTCCCATCAAGCATGCTAATAGCACTCTGCACTGAGCTTCATCTCCAGCCCAAGAAAATATTCTTTTAATATAGGATGGGGAAATATAACACTGCAAAGCACTCAAGAAAGTATCAATATCAAGAGCAGACCACAGGGCTGGAGTTGTGGCTTAGTGGCGAGCACTTGCTTTACACATGTGAGTAACATTGGGTTCAATCCTCAGTACCACATAAAAATAAGTAAACAAAATAAAGATAGTGTGTCCATATATAACTGAAAAAATACAAAAAAAAGAAAAAAGAAAAAAAAAAAAAGGAGACCAGAGGAGCTGAGGTGTAGCTCAATGGAAAAACATCCAAGGAGAGTGCACAAGTCCCTGGTCCCTGGGTTCAGTATCCCCAGCACCAAAAAAAAGGAAAAAAAAAAAAAAGAAAAAAGACAAAGCAGAGTGGCGGCATACACCTATAATCGCAGCAACTCAGGAGGCTGAGGCAAGAGGATTGCAAGTTCAAAGCCAGCCTTAGCAACTTAGCAAGACCCTAAGTAACCTAGTGAGACCCTGTCTCAAACTAAAAAATAAAAAGGTCTAGGGATGTGGCTCAGTGGTTAAGCACCTCTGGGTACAATCCCCGGTACAAAAAAAACACTAAACTATATTAACGTTGCCATGGCAAAATAAAATACCATCAATATAAGCTAGAGGGCAACTAGAAGAAAATATCTACAACATACACAATAGAAAATGGTTAATACAGCCACATGCCACATTATACAAAGTCCTCCTTCCAAAGACTTGATTTTTTAAAAAAAATTCAGAAATAGGAAAAATAAAGTCACAGAGATGCAAATGACCAAGAAACTGAAAAATCTCCTACCTCCTATTGAGCAAGAAAATGTAAAATGAAATAAGACACCATTTTTTGCCCATGAGAATAACACAAATTAAAAATGTTAAGATTTGAGAGGAAAGATTTTTATACACTGTTCATAGGAATATAAAATGGTACAACAATCTGCAATTTATCTTACAGAAATGCCTACATAATTATTTAAGTTTATATATGAAACTATGTTCAATGCAATCTTATATCATATAGGATTAACTAAAATGTAATCTATGTGCCTGGCCGAGTGTGGTGGCGGACACCTGTAATTCCCGTGGCTTGGGAAGCTAAGGCAGGAGGATTTCAAATTCAAAGCCAGCCTCAGCAACAATGAGGTACTAAGCAACTCAGTGAGACCTTGTCTTTATATAAAATACAAAAAGGGCAAGGGATGTAGCTCAGTGGTTGAGTGCCCCTGAGTTCAATTCCTGATACCTTAAAAAAATTAAAAAAAAAAAAAAATACACAGACACACACACACACACACACCATTTTATATATATTGCCCAGGTTGGCCTTAAACTTTCAAATCTCCTGCTTTAACATCCCAAGTAGCTAGAATTATAGGCATGCAACAACACTAAGTCCAGTTAGTTATGAATTTTGATCAGGCAACAGCCCCTTCCTCCAATGGTATATTTTTTACTTATTAAAAATAATTATTAAAAAAATTTAACTGCTGCCAGGTGTGGTGGTGATGGTATATAACTGTAACTCAGCTACCTGGGAAGCTGAGGCAGGAGGACCAGAAATTTGAGGGCAAATCGGACAACTCAGCAAGGCCCTGTCTCAAAATAAAATTTGAAAAAGGACGGGAGATACAGCTCAGTGATAGAACACTTGCCTTCTATGTGCAAGATTCAATCTACTGTGTACATGTCTGTCTGTCTGTCTCTCTGTCTCTCTCTCTCTCTCTCTCTCTCTCTCTCTCTCTCACACACACACACACACAAATTAACCACAATGGTAACTAAGAATTTTGGCTACAATAAAGTTTATCTTTGTCCCCATTATAGAATAAACTGTGCCCATTGTCAACCAGAAAAAAAAAAAATGTTACTAAATGCTACTAAAACTGCTATCCTATAGACCAAATAAAGTAATAGAAGAAATTCATTCAACTAAACCAAAAGCAGCAAAATAATTTCACTAATCCTAAAAGTACTAATTTCATTAGAGAAAACACCACACAGCTGTTTACTATACCAAATAAATATTCATGAATACCTGTCTCACTAATTGCTCTCCTTCTAGATGAGGTAGATGGTCTAGAAACCAAACAGGAAGATGAAGGCTTCTCTTCTTGTAGTTCTTGTACAAGATCCTAAGCATTCAAGAAAAAATAAAATATGTCAATTTAAACTTATAATGCCAGGAAGCTAAAAATTCTGTTTTGTATAAGTATCTGTGCAGTTTTCAAGAAACATTTTACTAAAATGAATTTATTTAAAAATTACCTTCTGATCACTCCCACCTTCAAGGTGACACCTGTTCTCTCTCACTAATGTGCTGGAATCTGATGGTTCTAAGACAAAATAAAAACGGAAATCACAAACTAGGAAAGAAAGCTATCCAACATAAAGCCCATATACAATTTAACCTTTCAATAAACATTAAAAAAATGCTTTCCAAGTGCCATCCACATGCTATGTAGTTATATGAGAACTCAATTTTAATATAAGATACCTGAAAGAGTAATTATAAACACATTAAAAGAAGATACAACAGAAAAGAAGATAAAGCAATGATTATTTGATAGGGGTGGGGGAGGGGTGTCTGAGGAGCAAACAATCAGGGAAGGATTTCATAATAGAGTAGGTGAAATAGGACTGGCTGGGAAGGACATTCCAGATTGAGGAATAAAATGTGAAAAATCATTCAGATGCAAACTAACTGTTGCTATTTTAGGAAATTAAGGACAGTTTTACTAGAAATCAAACAATTAGAAATGTAAAGGGTCCTAATGTCAGACCAACAGCACAAGCATGTCAACAAGCAGTGCGTCATTGCATTCCTCCCAGTAGACACTTCAGAATCTTCCTTAAGACAGTATCGCAGCCACTCATCACTAAGGGGACTTAGTTCAAGAAATAAAACTGATTTCCTAGCTCACAGATCCATTATCTCCAGAGAACAATCAAACCCCTCAATTACAGTGATAAACTGCTCTGACAAAACAGTAAAAAAGAGAATAGAGGCAGGGAAACCACTGTTAAACAGCAGCCTAATAATTACTTTTATTCTTGGATCAGATGGTGATGTTCTTTTCTGGATTTTAAATCCTGACTATGGTATAGTAAGTATTCAATTCTTCACAAACTAACACCATATTAATAAAATACTATCCTGTATGATGCAGAATGCAAACCTTAATGAGATAGGAAAGAGAAAAGTGCAATACAACAAAATAACCAGAGCAACAGAAAACAAAAGAAACTGAATATAGAATAGTGGGATCACAGGGGAATGGTCAATTCATTCTGAAAACCTAGCTACCGTAATTAATTGTAATTCAAGGATGGACATTTGGAAAGCTATAGCATATTGGAGCCAACTTCTAACAACACTCAAAAAAAGCACAGTACATTTCTTCCCAACTCAACGTTTGTAATCTGAAAACGAGAGTGTTTACACCATGGAATCAGCAACCACTTCAAATCAAGAGATTCTCCCATGGAAAATGGGTTAAACATTTATCAGCATACTCCTGTATATTTATTTACATATACAACTTTCTGAAACAAAACCCCAGGGCCTTCATCAGATTCTCAAAGGAAGATGCAACCCAAATATGACCAGTTAAAAACTTCAATTAAGGAATTAAAATGCCATTTACCTACCAAAAAAAAAAAGGAAACAAAGCTTTTGTCTATTACAAAAAGGAAAATACAAAAAAGAAGACTTATCCTTTCAAAGAGTTCAAACTAAGTAACTATATTACTTTCCAAAGCATCTCAACATGATTCTCAAGGTTTGACACACCTCTTCACTGAGCAGAACTTTTGAAATTATCTACCTCTCAAAATAAATCCTGATATTCCAAGACTTAAACTAATATAACAGGATATTTGACTTTATATTAGAATCTTCCTACTATTTTAGTTCACATCTATTTCTTTCTACTAAAGTTTGTCATAATTTTATTTAATATAGAATTAAAGTAACAAGAGAATCAGGTCTAGGGGCTGGGGATGTGGCTTAAGCGGTAGCTCGCTCGCCTGGCATGCGTGCGGCCCAGGTTCGATCCTCAGCACCACATACAAACAAAGATGTTGTGTCCGCTGAAAACTAAAAAAAATAAATATTAAAATTCTTTCCTCCCTCTCTCTCTTTAAAAAATAAATAAAATAATTTTTAAAAAAGAGAGAGAAACAGGTCTAGGAGTATAGCTCAGTGCTAGTGTTTGCCTACATACATGAGGACCATGGGTTTGATCTCTGCCATAACAAAATAAAAAGGCAGATGCAGCGATGCACACATGTAATCCCAGATAATTGGGAGGCTGAAGAGGGAAGACAGTGACTTTGGGGGTATCCTGGGTACCTCAGGAAGACCCCATTTCAAAAGTTAAATGAATATATAAAGAGAATCACAATTATAAAATATAAGCACAGAGAAGTATCTTCAAATTTTTTTTTCTTTGCCATGCTAGGGATCAAACCCAGTGCCTCACATATGTTAGGCAAGTGTTCCCCCATTGATCCATACTCTCAGCTCTTAAAACAAAATATTATATTTATGATGTTCAAAATTAACTTACCCTGCTGATTGACTACCACCAAATTTTTGTAGATCATTGTATATATTTTCCTTGTAAGAAGAAAAAAAAAAATCAAGAGATATACATTTTAAAATTTAAGTACAGATTTTGTATGAACTACTACACATACTCAAAATGGCACTTTTCAAATTATATTACAGGCAGGCTTTTAGATTTTAAAAAACAACTAAATAATTAGTAATAGTGATGACAGCTATTTTCAACAATCACAAAGGTTCCTCTAGCTTAAAGATTCACATCTCCATTTCCTGACATGAGTTTTGTTTAGACTTTATCACCGCAGCAACTTATGCAAGCAGAAGGTAGGTTAGCATATTTTTTTAAATTTTATTTTAGTTGTAGATGGACACAATACCTTTATTTTATGTGGTGCTGAGGATCGAACCCAGTGCCGTACCATATGCAAGGCGAGCACTCTACCACTGAGCTAAAACCCCAGCCCAGCATACTTATTTTCAAATTTCTAGCACTCTGCTTAGAAAGTAATAGGTTATATAAAACCCATTTATAAGCTGGGCATACTGGCACACACCTATCATTCAGTTACTTAGGAGGCTGAAGCAGGACGATTACAAGTTTGAGGTCAGCTTGGGCAACATAGCAAGGCCGTAACTCAAAAAAATAAAAAGAGCTACAGATGTAGCTCAATGGTATAACACCCCTGGGTTAAATACCCAGTACCATAATTTTTTTTAAAAAAAATTTAATTATATAAGAATTGGATTATAATCTTGACTGTATGTTACTCAGGACTGAACCCAGGATCTCATACCTGCTAAGCAAGTGTTCCACGGCTGAGCTATCCCCAACCCTATAATCCCGACTCTTACCAAACTTAGACAATGAATGGATTTTCTTTCTTGATTTAAAATTTATTTAAAAATAGAGCCTCCTCTTCACTCAAATACACACTGAGAACATACTATGAACTAGTCACTGCGGAAAACTAAGAATGAGAAATCTCTGCCCTCATGGAGATTATACCCAAGAGAAAGACAACTCTTATTCTAGTATTCATTGATGTCATGATTCAGTCTTCTCTTTCGTTTTTAATCTAATGATCAGACAATGTTATTTGTTGCAAAATACCACTAAGCTACATCCCCAGTTCCTGAAACAGCAATTTAAACCAACAACAACCAAAAAAAGTCAATATTCTTATTCATATTCAAGTATTTTTTTTCAAGTCAGTAATTTCCCCATTTTCTGATCTTTCAACCTATCAGGATTTAAATCAAGCATAACCTTAAGATTATACTTTCAATATCAGATACATGCTCAAACATTATCAGAAGATTTAATACTGAAAATGGTACAAAATCATCAAGTTATTTCTTAAACATACAAAGTTTCATATCCCAAGGCCAAGGACAAAATAACCATGAATGGATATTAAACATAAGAGTTTACCAATGGAAAGATGGTTCTATAATATTAAAGAGATTAAGGGGTAGGGTTGTGGCTCGGTGGCAGAGCGCTTGCCTCGAACATGTGAGGCACTAGGTTTGATCCTCAGCACCACAGGAAAATAAACACACAAAAAAAAGATATTGTGGCCATGTTTAACTAAAAAAAAAACAAAGATGAAAGCTAGGGATATAACCCAGTGGTAGAGCACATTCTTAGCATGCACAAGGCCTTGGGTTCAATCCCCTACTCTTTTTGAGCTATGTCTTTTTCTAGTGTTCAATAATGAATATATACATTATGCTTATAATGAAATTGTTTTAATGACACAAATATTCTATTTAGTTTCCATCTTTGTAGCTACTTTTTTCTTGTGATGCTAGAGATCAAACCTAGAATCTTATGCAAGGGAGGTAAGTTCTCTACAACTGAATATACCCCCAATCATTATGATATTAATGAGCATTAAATACTAGTAGAATCTAGTGAATTGTTGCAAATGAAAAGCATCTATCCCACTTACTAAGACATAAATGCTAAGGCTCAACACAGACCAACTAGGCTAAACCAACTGCGACAAATTTGAAAGGTAAGAATGACTAAAAAAGTAGTTTTCAGTTCCCAGAATAATTCTGGAAATGTTAACTACCATAATGGTAGTATGTGACAAAAAACAAACACAAAATAAAACTGATTTCCAAAGTAACTGAGATTCAAATTTAAGCTTTATTAACATGATGGCATAAAGACTACCTTTGGCCTGGCATGATGGCACACACCTGTAATCCCAGCAATTTGGGATGCTATGGCAAAAGGATCACAAGTTTGAGGCCAGCCTGGGAAACTTAAGATCGTAATTCAAAAAATTTTAAAGAGCTGAGAAAAAATTTAAATGGCAGCTCAGTCTCCAGTAATACTGAAAGAATAAATAAGTAGATTATAAAGACTGCCTTTGGAAGTGATCAGAATAATAATTTAAAATATATAATCGTAGCTAACAATCTGAATGCTTTCCATGTGTCAAACAGTATTTTTTTTTTTTTTTTGGTAACATGTCTCTTCATGAGTTATTTATAACCTCTACACAAGGTATTTACTTATCCCTATTTTAAAAATGAAAAAACTAAGGCTTAGAGAGGTTAGATCAATTTACCTATTCACACTGCTAGTAAATGACCAGGCTAGGTCTCAAATACAGATTTATAAGAGTCCAGAGTTCATGTTCCCCAACAATATGCTATAGAACTAAGAAACCAATTTCAGGGCTGGTGCTGTAGCTCAGTGATAGAGTACTTGCCTAGACATGAAAAGCCCTCGTTTGATACCCAGCATGACACCAAAATAATTAAAAATTAAAAAAAGAAAAAGGAAAAACTCAATTCTAGCATCTTTTTTTTTTCTTATTTGTTTGTTTATTTATTTATTTATTGGTACCTGGTATTGAACTTAGGGGCACTGGACCACTGAGCCACATCCCCAGCCTTTTTTTTTTTTTTTTTTTTAATTTAGAGATAGGGTCTCACTGAGTTGCTTACTGCCTTGCCATTGCTGAGGATGGCTTTGAACTCGCTTTCCTCCTATCTCAGCCTCGGGCACCGCTGGGATTACAAGCATCCGCCACCGCACCCAGCTTAGTATCTTTTTATATAAAAAAGCATTGATTATTTATTACTGACAATAGGAAGTGAGAGTGGAGGTCAGCTGAAATGTTTGCCCAGCTGGCTTTTTATAATAGCTAGAGAGAAGAATTTACCTGTGCTCTTTCACAGAGAAGCTTGGCACTCCAAACAAATCTCCTAGAAGATCATTTGAACAATATACAATATGTTGTTGCTTCTCATCATATAATCGTTTAGTCATAATATACTGGCCAAGATAAAATATTACCTGAAATAGAAATACGATATCTGAGCATTAAAGAAAACTAAAAGTTGGTTTAAAATATATTCAACTAATATCCCACTTATTCAAACAGGATTAAACTACCAGCAACCACATCCATAACCATGTAGAATAACCACTATCTTGAACTTAAATGTGTTTTTTTTTTCCTTGCAAATCTTAACTCTGCTCAGCTATCGAGGTTCTAACACTTAAGAATAGAAAAAACAGCAAAAGTTGTAGAAACCAATTACCTCCCACCCCCCCCAAATCAACTAAAATATGGCAGTGACCTAGTGCCATTTAGTAAATAGTCACAAACAACACACACCTCAATAGCCTCTGAGGTCATCACAGAAAAGAAAGACAGGAAAATGACCAATGACATCAACTCAACAGTTTGGGAGAATTCAATTAAATAAATCCAGATATATTAATATACACTATAATAAATAATAAAAATGACCCTGAACCATTATTATATTATATTCCATGTGCTCTATTAAGACAAAATAGGCAACATACTTTTCAATTATCCCAACAACCACCTAAATATGTACAGCGTTTTACAGTTTACAATGTACTTTAAACAAGTATAGTCTCATCCTTCTGGTATTTCACAGAATGATTTTTACTGTATTAGAAATGAAGAAGGGTCTGGAGCACAGCTCAGTAATACAGTATATGGCTAGCACGCCCAAGGTCCTGGGGTTCAATCCCAGCATCAAAAAAAAAAAAGGAACAAAGTGAGGAAACTGATCCCTCTTCTGACTCGAAGCCTTGTGCACTTTCTACTACCCCATCTGGCTTCCACCACTTCCCAATATGATCCTAGACAAAGATCCTTTACCTGAAAACTGCATCAGACAACATAAAATCAGCCCTCTATATGTGTATGTTTTGCAACCATAGATCCAACTAACCATAGGTTAAAATTATTCTAAAATAAAAATTATCAAACCTAAGCAGACATTTCTTATTCCCTTAACAATACCACATAATACCATGATATGAGGTATTACAGGTCATCTAGAGATGTTTTACATATATGGGAGGATTTGCATAACTTATATGCAAAAAACACACTATTCTGTATAAGAGACTTGAACATGGGTGATGGGGGCGGATTACCTAGAATCAACTCCCTATAGATGGCAGAGAAGGATTATACTATGTTACTGCTAAACAGTTTTGCACAAGTATTCTATGTCTTAATGAGGATCTAGAGTCCTAGCAAATATCCCTTGAAGTAATTTATAAAAGTGTGGCTGGAAAGAAATTATTAAACACTATGTTTAATAATTTCAAAAAGTTTAGGACTTCCAGAAGTGGGAGTGGGGGCCAGGCGTGGTAGTGCATGGAATCTCTTCCTGCCCTACTATCTATCCTGTCATAAGAAAAGAATCTTTAGTGTTTTGAGTAATTCATGTCCCTCAAACTAAAAGGAAGAGATGGGGAACGGAAACATTTCATTCACAGTGAAATTTTGCCCAAAATGGCCCAATCTCTCAATGAAAACCTTACTTCTATAAACTTCAAGAGAATACATTGAAATGCTGTAGCCATTAAAGAGGACATATGTTCATGAATCAGCTCACCTCCAGCCCAGAATTTCAGTACAGTATATTGTACTTGTGTATCTCTGGTGCATAAGTTCTTAACCTGGGATCCAGGGATGCCCAAGAAGTCCTTGGATAAAATTCAGGGGATATAGATATATATATCTATATATATATATACATATATATGTATATATATATACACATATATATATATTTATATATATATATTTATATTATATATGTATTTCTATCTTTACTTTCACTAAATTCAAACTGAAATTTAGTTTTTAATTATGAACAGGCAACAAATCACAACACTACTAGCAGTACCTGTGATTTTGTCACCAATAAAAACCACAGTATCAAACTATGCTTATGGCAAACACATCAAAATAACACTTCTTTTCCTCATTATACTCTAATCATATTTATTAGGTCTGATGCTATATGTCAGTTATAATGTGTTAATTACACAGTATGTCAAAGGACCATAAAACAATGATGGCCAATTTCTCCCATGGGCTTGAAAACTGTAAAGAAGGCCATATATTAAAACATTCCTTATATCTTAAATCAGCTTACCTCTTTCATAGTGTAAGTGTCTTTTTGTGCACCAACAGACTTTAACAACTTCAAAAGCAATGGCTTTGGTCTAACCTACAAAGAAAAAGAAAACTATAAGCCTTGCAGCAAACACATGCAGAATAAAGTTGTCAGTAAAGGTGATAGCAAATAACAATAAGGTAACAAACACTATGTTTAATGATTTCACAAAGTTTAGGACCTCAAAAAGTGGGGGTGGGGGCCAGACATGGTGGTGCATGCCTATAATCCGAGCAACTCAGGAGGCTAAGGCAGGAGGATCATGAGTTCAAAGCCAGCCTCAGCAATTTAGCAAGGCTCTAAGTAACTTAGCAAGTTCCTCTCTAAACAATATATATAAAAAGGGCTGGAGATGTGGCTCAGTGTTTAAACACCCCTGGGTTCAATCCCTGGTACCAACAATAACAACAAAAAAAAAAAAAAAAAGAAAGAAAGAAAGAAAGAAAAAAGCAGTGGGGCTGTGATGTGTTTGGTAGAGCATTTGCCTAGCATGTGTGAGGCCCAGATTTCCAGCCCTGGTTTAAAAAAAAAGGTAGCAAATAACAATAAAGGTAGCAAACACTATAAGGTTTTACTAAATAAAATAGACTATATAAATTGAGTAACACATACCATGGTTAAGGGGATTAGAAAAAAATGTTACAGAGACTAATTATTATGCTAATTATCATGGAATCATCAAATGTCTAAGTTGTGAATCCAATCCCAAGTGCATGCTATCTTTTCTCCTCTAGCTATTTCTAGCATTTGCTGCTTGCCTTACAATCATAAATAGTAGAGATCCAATGAGCTTACTGTAAGCAAATTTACACAATCTAAGAGAAAAAAAGTCCATCTTTGAGGTGATTCCTAAAGATTTAATGTGTGTAGCACATGTTCAACAACTGTTTGTCAAATAGATACTTGAAATGTAAACCACTGAGGAAGAAAATGCTAAGTTGTGGTTGAGGGATAAGAGTTACATTCTCAGATCTGCTCTTAATTATCCTTGTCAGCTTGGGTTAGTTATTTTAAATTCTCCAGTATTAAGGAACCTAATCCATAGAAGATTTATTTATTGTAGTACTAGAAATTTAACCCAGGAATTTTGCTCTATCACTGAGCTATACTCCCAGCCCTTTATTTTTATTTTGTGACAGGGGCTGGATAAGTTGCTGAGGCTGGCCTGAATTATGATCCTCCTGCCTTAGCCTCCCAAGTGGTTGGGATTACAAGCAAGTGTCACCACACTCAGCCCAATAAACTTTTCTTTATAAAAACAGGCAGCAGCACAAATTTAGTCCAAAGGCTATAGTTTGCCTGACTCTAGAGTTTTTTCAAGTATTATTAATAATTGACATGGGGGAGAATATGCTTATGTTCTTTCTCCTTTCCTATTGCTATATCCAACTCTGCAAAGCTCAATCTTTACAATTTGCCACCACCATACAAACCGGTGTCTCTGCACCTCTCTTCAATATGGCCTGTCCTGATTCTGAAATCTGACAGCATGCTCAATTAAGATGTAATGCTCAAAACAAGATTTAAGAAAACTGCCTATTTCCAGCTAATCAGTAAAACAAATTACTTAATAATTGAAAAACTTAAAAGTACCCAGGGCCTCAAGCATACAGGGCAAGCACTCAACCTTCTGAGCTATATCCCCTACCCCATAATCTTGTATTTAAGAATAAAAGATAAACCCCAGGTGGTGATCTAGATGTAAAAATTAAAATTACAGGTGATACATTCATAATCTTGGGACAAAAATGATATGAAAATTCAAAAGCCAACAATAATTAACAAATAAAACTTCAAAAAATGTTCTCAATGGGAAAAAGATAACATCAAATTAAATGGACTATTTTTAAACAACAAAAATTCAGTACTCTAGAAATGCTGAAAACTACTCAAATTAAAAAAAAAGAAAAAGAAAAATGGACAGACCAGACCAGTCAAATCCCAGAATAAGCAAGTGATTCAACAAATGAAAAGATGCCCCACCTCCTCAGAGACTTGGGACATATAAATCTAAACAACAGCTTCATACTTTTTACACACACACAAAAAGGAAATAGTAATTAGACTAGGTCACAATTTATTTTACAAACAATAATTTTTAAATGTTTAAGGACCTGGAAATGCTACTTATCTTGATTTGATCATTACATGTATATGTATCAAATTATTACACTATATCCCACAAACACTGTACAACTGCATGTAAGTTAAAAAAAAAAAACTGGTAAAATTTAGTGTACGCAGGTGTAAAAACTGTCACAATCTTTTGGTGAACAAGTTACCAGTCAGCCATCTAATATATGTATAATTCGGGACTCAGAGTTCTATTTCTATCTTACAGAGAAGAATCACATAATAGTTGCACACACAGAGCAGTACTATTTGTAATACTCAAAACTGAAAGGCAATTTTAAAGTCTATCAGTAATGCTAGAAATGTAGCTCAGTGGTAGAACACTTGCATAGCATGCATAAGGTCCTGGCTTTAATCACCAAAACCCCCACCCCCACCCCAAAAAAAAACTCTATTGGTAAAAGCACTGGTATACCATCAACTATAGAATAATATGTAGCCACTAAAAAGAATTCTATAGATTTTACAAGTTATAGAACAACTCTGGTTTAATCCTGTTTCAGTAGAACAAACAGTAACAGCTTCAAATTCACACATTAATATATGCACATAAAAAAATTTTAAAGGAGACATGGAGAAAAGACTGCAATTTTCAAATATTACTTTATATATTTCTCTAATGCTTAAAACCTTTACAAACAGTATGAATTATTTTTGTGACTTTTAGAAATCATAAAGTTAAATACAACAGGTCAAACTAAAAAAACAGTAGGTCACATAAACACAATGTCAATACCCATGCTTAAGAATGGAAGTCACTCCATTTCGTGAAAGACTAAGAAAATTCTGATTCTTTTGGTTCACTTTTACTCCAGACAATTATCCCTGAGAAAGAATTTAAGTTACATACCTAAAATTTTACCTTAAAAGCCTGGCTATAACTTGGGTTTATATCATTTACTTGATCATCTTAAAAAGTAAGTTATTTTTAAAAGTTAACACTTTAGACAAAAATACCAACCAGGGTCTCTTGTTCCGAAGCTGGAATCTGTGAGGTGCTTACAGCACCATCAGTAGACACAGACATGTTGGTATTGCACATTGGCCTACAAGTAGGGGAAAAAAAAAATACACACACGATAAAAACTTGAAATAAAACATGTGAAAAAAACCCGAAATCATAAAGGAGATAACGTCTTTAAACAATACCTTATGAACCAAAATTATTAGCAAGTCGATCCTTACCTGGATCAGTACATAAAATGTGCCGCACGTCTGTGAACACGGGTGTCTATCTTCAATCGCCAGTGAATACAACTGGGAAAAGGAATGGTTTAAATAGCCTCAGCCGCGGGACAAGTCAGGACTTAGCTCCTCCAACGACAGTCTCGGAACGTGTCCGAACTTGACCAGCCTAAGAGGAAAAGCTGAGTCAACCAGCCCAGTCTCGCCCAGATTAGGAGCTGGGTCCACACAGGCAACCCAAGAGGCACCTGTCACCCTCCCGACCCCCAGCCGGGAGCAGTCGGGGGCCCGGAAGCCCCCAGTGGCTGCGGCCTCTACCCAGGGCTCCAGAGCAGACCCCCACCCCCACCCCCACTCCAGTGCGCGCCCGAAACCCCGCCCACTTCGCCGGCGGCGACAAACAGGCTTCTTTCCAACAAAAACTCCACGAAGCCACGTGCCCCCCACCACGAATAGCACAAAGGGTGCGCGCGGGAAGGGGTTGGACTTCAAAGCCAGCTAACCGACCCGTTCACCGCCCACTACTAGAACTGAACCCTCCTTTCCAGGCCCATACCTGCTCAACACTGGGGCTTTTTGCTTGGAGGTGGGGGGGCGCGCGGAGGGTCCTTCAAGGCGCCCCAGTTTCCTTCACCCGGAGCGCTTGGGCCTCGGCGACGATCCCACTCGCGGCCCAGACCACTGGGCGCTTGAACGCACTAAGTCCCGCGAGAAATATAGTTCCTGGCGGCGGAAGCGACAGGAACTCGGCTACAGGGGATAGGGCTGCCCCTCGAGTTAAATTTTTGGCTCCATTTTCTCCTCGGTACACAGGGCCGCAGAGGCCGGCGCAGAAGCCAAGGGCCGTAGAAGCTAAACTCCGCGGTGAGCGCCCCCTACCGCCCGCGGGGAGTGCGCCGGAAGCGGCGACCCATCCGGGCTTTTGCGCGCGCGCGCGCGCGTCCGGCTCCACCGCCTCGACCAATTGGGGACGGGGTTGGCGGCGCGGCCTTGTGGCGGGTCTACAGGTGGGGATCCGGCGCTGCGCCAACGGAACTCCAGCTCGGGCTAGTTGACGCAGCGTCCGCTCCCCTCCCCGTTTGGCGCGGGACGCTGGGAAGACTCTTTTAGTTGTGCTGTTTTTCTATTTCATGTGTTATTCCTCCCGACTGCAATGGAAACTAGGCAAATGCGTATCTAAGTGTCGCTGCCACCAAAAAGAAACCAAGATTAACAGATGTATATTTTAAGTCCACGCCGGCAGCCGCTGGAGGTGTATACAAATTTCAAGACTTAAAAAAAAAAAAGATGCAAATCACCATATGACATAGACTTATACACCAGTGAATACCAGTGTTCTTAGTGGGGGGATGGGGGGGTGATTACATAGCACGCTGAGGTATGGTAAGGAATAGGGGCTTGGGGCCTTTACGGGTGGCAGTGACTGCAAGTTATGGAAGGAAGGGTGAGAGAAGGAAACGCTTAGTGAAAAGGTCTTGCTGTACAGATGGTCTCAGGTAATAAAATTAAGTAGATCAGCCCTAGCAACTGGTACTTTACAAGCATATTATAAATTTCCTTTATAAATCTAAATTTCTTTTACAAAAGGACATTTCAGAGCCATACCTGCAGTTTCTGAGAATAATGATAGAACAGTATATTATGCATTCAGTTCTGACTCACCTGTTTTCCTTCATAGGTGTGGCAAGTGTTATTGGTGCAGTCTCATGAAGAACTGAGTTGGTTCAAGCCAGCAAGCAGACTTTGCAGACCAGCTTCACAGGCCAGAATGTGATTAGTCTGAGAACAAATACTTTTTTTTAAATAAAATTGTATCCTTTCCTTCCACTCCCTAATCTACTAGAACAGAATCTTCTTAAGCATTGTTAAAAACCAAACTCTGAAGAAGGAGAGATCTCTGAAATAAAAGGTTTTATTGAGCCATTACAGATGCTAGCCAAAAAGAAAGAACCAATCCTGGGACAAGCTCCCTCAGCCACCCACAGCTAGGCCAGGTAGTGGAGCCAGAATTAGTGTAGATTAGGTAAATGGAGTCAGGTGGGATCAAGGAAGCCAATTTTGAGTGAGTCCCAAATTGGAGACTGTTCCCTGAGGAATTGAAATATTAATTCCTTTAGAGCCCTTCCTCCAACTTTATCAAGAACCTGCCCTAGCTCCCTGTTGCTAAGGTAACCTGTCCCAGGAGTTGCCCTTCTCTACAGGGAGCTATTGTTAATTAACATGTCTTGGGCTGCTCCATCCTGCCCTTCCTCCTTCAGCCCACCTGTTTCCCACCTTTTGACCATCCCACGGAGCATTTTCTAGGCCTAGTCACATATGCAAGAAGGAGAAAGAGGAAGAAAGCCCAACAAAGGAAGCCTAGGACTTATAAAAAGGGCAGAACGCCTCACGTCGTGGGATACCTGAATACCAGCTATGGCCTCGTTCCCTCTCCTGGGAGAAGTCTGTTACCCCTATTAAATAACCCCTGCTTTATATGCTTGCCTCAGCATGCTTCTCTAATGTTCAACTTCAACATGCGAGGAATCAGAACTCGTTGCTGATAACAAGTGGTATCAGCAGCATTTGGAAAAATGTCAGCTGAATCCAAGAATCCGGAGTACTTTTATAATGAAAACCTGAGAAAAACAGGCATTAATTATTTACATTGCATCTACATTGACTATGGATAAGAGGAACAGGATTGCATAAAGTAGGGGGACAGTCTACCAGGAGAAGCAGGCTTGCTTCTGGATGGATTGGGGCTGCAGGAAGGTTGCTGTAGCATCTAGGGGGTTGCCAAAGGATTTGAGTAAAACAAGGGGGTTGAGGTTTATTTGAGATGGAGTCTTAGTATATTGCTTAGGCCTGTCTCCAACTCATGCTTTAAGCAGCCCTCCTGTCTTATCCTCCTGAGTTGCTGAAACTATAGGCATAAGCCATCTCACCCAGCTGAGTTAAGGTTTTAATGCACACTAAAGAATGGAGAGCTGGGGGTGCAGTTCAGTGGTAGAACATGTGCTTAGCATGTGGGTTCAATCGCCAGCAATTAAAAAAAAAAATCTCAAAGTCAAAAACTTAAATCCAGCAAAATGGCATGTGCAGCATCTCACTGGGAGGCTGATGAGGGAGGATTGCTTGTGCCTAGTTCAAGACTAGTCTGGGCAACATAAAGACATCCCATCTCAGAAGAAAACAGAGAGAAAGAATGTAAAATGGTCTTCAGGATCTGTAACATTTTTCTGATTAAACTTCCTCCATCTCCTCCTTTCTATCTCCTTCCAGCTTTGTAATTAAACTTAGAATATCTCAGAATTTTTTTCCTGAACAGTCAAGTCATCACTCAATTTAATTGACCACATTATTAACTTAAGAGGTTTAGTGTGGTTTATAAAGATACCATCTTTTGTTGGGCGAGGTGGCACATGCCTGCAATCCCTGTAATCCCAGCAGGTCAGGAGACTGAGACAGGAGCATCTCAGGTTCAAAGCCAGCCTCAGAAAGTTAATGAGGCTCTGTGTCTAAATAAAATACAAAAAAGAGATGGGAATGTGGCTTAGTGGTTGAGTGTCCCTGGGTTCAATCCCCAGTACCAAAACAAACAAAACAGAGATCTTTATCAGATCAACTATATTGAGATTTCTGTTTATGATACCCAATGCTTGACTCTGGTGAAAGAAAACCTCAAGCAGGGGAGAAAATATATAAGCATAAGAAGATAAGTGATCATATTAAGTACCAAGTGAATGAACTAGTATGCATAGCCATAAGAGTTCAAAGACAAGGCTAGGGATGTAGGTTAGTGGTAGAGCACTTTGTCTTGTGTGCACAAGGATTTATCTTCATTTGGTCCCTACCACCACAAAAAGAGTTGAAAGGCAAAATTCTTAGAAAATGCTGGGGGCTGGGCTGGGGATGTGGCTCAAGTGGTAGCGCGCTGGCCTGGCATGCGTGCGGCCCAGGTTCGATCCTCAGCACCACATACCAACAAAGATGTTGTGTCCGCTGAGAACTAAAAAATAAATATTAAAAATTCTCTCTCTCACTCTCTCTCCTCTCTCACTCTCTCTTTAAAAAAAAAAAGAAAGAAAGAAAATGCTGGGGGCAGTTTATAAAGACTTCAGTGACCATCCACACATATTTTATGCCTTAAAGAAAGACTTAAAAATGGAGCAGAATATTCCAGGGCACAAGAAAAATTTTATCAAAAAAAGCTGGAAGCAAAGATACAAGAAGACTGTTTGAGAGGCAATAAACAGATCAATTTGACTTGCATATGAGTAAAAAAAAAGTCCTAAGAATCTTGAGTCTCCTTAAATGTCAGGCAAGAGAATCTGGGCTTTGAACCAAATAGTGTGCAGAGTTTGATAGCATATAAGCAGGTGATTTGTTTCAAACTGTCTTAACAGGACCACTTAGAGCAGATTTAAACCAGGCCAGCCTCTTTCTGGGCTAACTTTTCCCCTTCTCGTTGGCCCTGTTTTCAAAAAATTCTCTTGGCAGAATTATTAGAGCAGAAACTAAGGGCAGAAATTATAGAATCTGTCCTTTTTCTAATAGAACCAGGAAAGAGGAGGCAGAAGTGAATAAAATGGTAAGATTTAAGGTGTTAGAGAAAGACGAAATAAGGGTTTAATCTTTCAAGGACTTGGTAGTCAACATTTACCATGGGTACTATGGGAATTGAAAATATGCCACTCCCCATTATACTTCTTTGGCATATTTTGAGATGGATTTTAGAGGAAGGGCAGATACAGGAATAACTCTGCAAAGTTGTTCCTTTGGAAAAAAAAAATTATGCCTATCTACATGAATAAAGTATACAGTTTGTGGCAAACAGTGGCATTCTCTGAGACCTCCTTATCTGCCTAAAGGTGACCTAAGGAAGCTCATTTCACAGGATAAGAGACTAGAGATCCAAAACCCTGCCCAGATGGAGATTGCTACAGTCTGTCACCTATTCTTTTTAATGCAGTTCTGAGATTACCAGAGAGTCATCTTTATCTGCATGATACAATAACCTTTTATTCATTGTACATTCTTCCCCTCACCCTCCCATAAGCTGTATCTATATGTTCCCAGAATTCCCAAGCATCTATTCCTCTCTGTAGCTCAGGATATTTTATAAGCTTCAATCATTTGATCTTTCTTTGAGTCTTATATTTCATGAGGCTCCCATGCACATGCATGTAATAAGTAGTACACATTTTTTCCTGGCAACCGACCTACTGTCTGTTTATTCCAGAGACTCAGATTATTGAGGTTTTAAAGACTAGAAGGGAATTTTTAACTCCATTTCACTACCAAGCACTACCATAGGCCCAAAGAGGGGAACAGCAGTCATACTCCTTGCTGGCATGGAACCTAGCAGAATAAGAGTGCAGGAATAAAAAGTTGTGTGATTGTTGAATTTTAGGTGATGCACCAACAGAGAAATTGAGATAGAGAACATGGTTATGAAGCTCAGGCTGGAGGCAGAGCTTGGAACAGCAAAGGAATCAGAGGAACCACCAGAAAGTCAACCACCTCAAGGCCATGTAGTGTTGTCTAAAAACCAGAATCAAGTAATGATATTGAATACTTCAGGAATTAAAGAAAATAAGGAATGAGAAAGCAAACTGTATCTAGTAGAAAAAGCAATTTCCACTGCTTGTAATTTAACATTAATAACAGAAATGTAGCCCAGCTGCTGCTGTGTTCCTGCATTCTGTGATTATCCTGTATTTTTTCCCCTTCATTGTGCTCACATGAGGCTCTTCTGGAGGCAAACTTAGATTTATTGTAGTAGCGCTGCTTTTGAGGCCCATCTTCCTGCCAAAAGATGGAAATAACTTGAATGTCTTTATAGTCTCCAGGATATAAATTCTACAACTTTCTGCACTATAGACTTATCCTGGACTTTATACCTGTATTTATTAATGACAGCTGACTAATCTTTAAAGCATGGTGACAAACAAGATTTCTCAGAATGCTGAAATTACAGAACAGAAAAAAAAAATAATAATAATAAAATTACAGAAGTAGTTCAAATTCCACATTTTCCTAACATCTGGAACTAAGTAGTGCCCATTAAAAAGCAAATTCCCAGCAAATGATGGAATATAAACACGGGGTTTTTTTGGTTCTATATTGAGAATTAATCAACTAGCTTTTTATGTTGACAAGTTTAAATATGCAATAACATCCACAGAACAATTACTACCATCATATATATTTTAAAAAGAAAACATTCCCCCAAAAGTTGAAATTCCCTTGTTCTTAATCCCATTTTTCTATTTTCTCGTTTGTTTGTTTGGTTGCTTTTTTTGGGGGGGGGCGTTGTTTTTTTTGCAGTGCTGGGGATAGAGCCAGGGCCTCTTTGTACATTCTAGGCACTCTATGTTTGAGCTATGTCCCTAGCCCCTATTCTTCTCTCTTGAAACAATCATAATGATCAATTTGATTGATCATATCTGCTGAGCCCATGTTTTATATACATTGACTGTAAATTTATGAATTTATAAACAGTAGAGGCAGTAGGCTATATATATACAAGAGGAAATGATGGATTACAGGGTCCATCTACAGATAAACCTCATAGTTAGATGCAATATCTAACAGGGTAAGCTCACCTTATCTTTTTCAGTATTGTTTGTCTCTCAATGTGTCTAATTCATAAAAAGAACCTTATTGTTTTGGACTGATTGCTTTGACACCTTTTTAGTGTGAATTCTTCCCAGATAGGAACATGATATATTGCTCCATCCTTTTAAAAAAGATTTTTTTGGGGAAGTACTGAGAATTGAACTCAGTGGCACAGAACTACTCCACAGCCCTATTTTTTTTTATTTTTTAATATTTATTTTTTAGTTTCCGGTGGACACACCATCTTTGTTTGTATGTGGTGCTGAGGATCGAACCCGGACCACACCCATGCCAGGCGAGCGCGCTACCGCTTGAGCCACATCCCCAGCCCCCCTTTTTTTTTTAAATTTTTTAATATTTATTTTTAGTCCAGCCCTATTTTGTATTTTATTTAGAGACAGGGTCTCACAGGGTCTCACAGGGTCTCACTGAGTTGCTTAGCGCCTCACTTTTGCTGAGACTGGCTTTGAACTCAGTGATCCTCCTGCCTCTACCTCCCAAGCCACTGGGATTATAGGCATGTACCACTGCATCTGGCTTCATTGCTATTTTAAATTATCTTTTTTTTCTATTTTATTTTCAATTTGATAATTATAGACCTATGGGACATTTATTGGCTTTTATTTTTTTTAATCATATCACCACCCATACTGCTGAATGTTGTTTTATACAAGGCTTTTCAGTAGATGCTCTTGGATTTTCTATGTAAATAATAATATCATATGCAAAAACTTTAAACCTGGTCTCTTCTTATACCCCTTATTTTCATTTTCTTATGACCATTAAAAACAATTATTACTTTGTAGAATAGTAGCAATGACTGCAGGCATCCTTGTCTTACTCTTGACTTTAATAAAAATGCTTTTTAGCTGTGCACATGCCTATAATCCCAGTGACTCAAGAGGCTGAGACAGGAGGATCTCAAGTTCAAGGCCTGCCTATTCAACTTACTGAGACCTGTCTCAGAATTAAATAGGCTGGAGATGTAGCTCAGTGGTAGAGTGCCACTGGGCTTAATTTCTAGTATCAAAAAAGAAAAGGTTTTTAAAAGCTTTTCTAGTTTGATGTTGCCCCTTTCAGCAGGAAGCACTTTGGAGATGTCATTGTCCATTTTTCCAAAGAAATGGAATATAGAAATCAACAGTGGGGAAATGTAACAGTGGTCCACTTTATGCTCTGAATACAACCCTTGCTGCTGTGCCACTGCAGTTTATTTTTAAAATGGACATGTTTCTTTCTTCCTCTTCCCTTCCTCCTCTCTAATCTCTCCCCTTCCTTAATCTCAAGGGAAATAGGATTATTTTTCTTCCCTATCCTAGGCAGAATTATCTGTCTCTTCATACACACCCACCATAGGAATGAAGTAATCCAGACCTTGGGGATGGTGCCAGAAGACACCATCAGAAATTACTATCTCCCAAATTAACAAGTGAATTACACCTGGAGAACACATGGAATGTAGCCTTTGAGTCATCTAAAAGCTCTCTGTTCCTCCTGATGGGTAGAATCACAGCTTCTGGGACAGGAGTCCCCTGTGTTTCTTCTTTGCTAGCAAAGCAAAAAACCTTCTTTTTCCTTTTTCTCAAAAAAAAAAAAAGTTTAATGTTAACTGAAGTTTTAGGTAGATGTCTTTTATCACATTATATAAATTTTCTTCTATTCCTTTCTTTTTTGAGTTTTTTTAAAGAAAATATGAATGAGTGTTCAATTTTATCTATTGGTTTTTCATGCACTTAGAGATGTTCATGTGGCTTTTCTAGTTTAATCTGAAAATTGACAAGATTATATTGATAGACAAATTAAAACTACACTGAGATTCCATCTCACTCCAGTCAGAATGGCAATTATTAATAATACAAGTAACAATAAATGTTGGTGAGGTTGTGGGGGAAAAGGTACATTCATACATTGCTGGTGGGACTGCACATTGGTGCAACTACTCTGGAAAGCAGTATGGAGATTCCTCAGAAAACTTGGAATGGAACCACCATTTGACCTAGCTATCCCACTCCTCGCTATATAGCCAAAAGGACTTCAAATCAATCAGCATACTACAGTGATGCAGCCACATCAGTGTTTATAGCAACTCAATTCACAATAACTAAGCTATGGAACCAACCTAGGTGCCCTTCAACAGATGAATGGATAAAGAAAATGTGATACACACACACACACACAATGGAATATTACTCAGCCATAAAAAAGAATGACTATGACTTTTGCTTGTAAATGAATGAATCTGGAGACTATTATGCTAACTGAAATAAGTCAATCCCCCAAAACCAAAGATCGAATGTTCTTTTTGATATGCAGATGCTAATACACAAGGGAAGGGGGAAAATAGAAATTCAATGGATTAAACAAAGGGCAATGAAAGGAAAGCATTCGGGGGGATGAGAATAGGAAAGACAGTAGTATGAGTTGAACATAACTTTCTTATGTTCATATATGAAAATACCACCAGTGAAACTCTACATCATGTACAACCTCAGAATGGGACTCTTGTTTAGAATAAGTTATACTCCAAGTATGCACAATATGTCAAAATATACTCCACTGTCTTGTGTATCTAAAAAAACAAGAAAAAAAGATTATATTGATAGAATCTAATATGGATCATCTTTATATTACTCAGATAAACCCTAAATGGTTATAATAAATCTTTTTCCCCCAGGACACAGAAGAATTGAACTTGTAACAGTAACAGTATAATAGGATGACATCAGCATAACTGACATCTGATCCTGCTCTTAGAAGATACCAAATATCTCAGATACTATTCTGTTTAGAGCAGTTCCTCAATTATCTAAGACTAAGTTCAAATAGGTCCCGGTTCTTTTTTCTTTTTTTTCTTTCTTTTGTGTGTATGTGTGCATGCTGCGCACACTAATGATTGAACCCAGGGCTTCACACACGCAAAGCACAAACTCTGCCCCTGAGCTACAGCACCAGCCCTAAGACCCAATCCTTGGCCTGAGATTCTGGTTCTCACTGGGGCAATACAAGCTAAACAAGTTTGATAACTTTTAACACAGAGTTTTGAAGGAGGACTCAGGAACAACATAAATTGGCTTTTGGAGAATGAAGAGTTTATAATCTCCCACATGCCTCAAGCAAATATGAGATTTATAGTCTTATCTGAAAGTTGCTAAGCCACTCAGCTGCCAAAAGATAACATATTGAGAGTGAGCAAAAAAAGTCCTTACCCCACTCTATACTGCTGTTGGAAAAGTTGCTGGTGCTGGAGTTTTCCCAGATTAAGGGGTCCCTGGAGAAAAAGGCAAAGGCTGTATAGTAGAAAATGTTAAAGTAGCTCGTGCCTATAGTCCCAGCTACTCTGGATGCTGAGGCAGGAGGATCACTTGAGCCCAGGAGTTCAAAGCCACCCCATGAGCAACAACTCACATTTTAGGATTCTAGTGCCTACCTGAATAATACAGGTAATGAACATACTTTGGAGTGGACATTTGTTATTCCTTTTGGCTGCTTACCCTCTAAATCCCTTCCCTGTTTGAAGAATTTTCTCTATGTGTATTGGTGGAAGGCAGCACCTTCTTCTTCCCACTTCTGAAGCAAAAACTCCAGATACTTGTTTTCTTAGCTACCAGAGCAGCTAGGACACAGACTTTAGCAGACCTAGATTTAACTTGGGAGCTACTGATAGGAAAGTCAAAATCTTGGAAATCCATTCTTGGGTTTGGTGGCTGAAAATAGTTGGAAGTGGCAGCATTTGAACTGTGAGATTGTGGGGCAGTGCAGGCTGTGGTGTCCAGTGTCCTGCACAGGTCAGGATGGGCTGGTCAGGGCATGCCTTTGGCTGTGTTCTGGCTGTGCTGAGCCTCCCCTGTACTTGCCATTTCCCAAGCTGGTTTATCCGTCTCCTAAATAGATCCCTTTTCTTAAATCACATAAATTTAGTGTTATGAGGTGAATTGTGTCCTTCTGCTGAAATCCTCTTAGTGTCTCAGAATGTGAGCTTATTTCGGTTGTTGCAGAAGTATTAGTTAAATTGAAATGAAGTCATATACAAGTAGAGCAGGCCCCTAGTCCAGTATAACTGGTGTCCTCATCAAAGAGGGAAATTTGGAGAGAGAAAGAGAGGAGAGAGAGAGAGAGAGAGAGAGAGAGAGAGAGAGAGAGAGAGAGAGAAACAGAATGTGGGAAATGGAGTTATAACTATAGTATTGACCAGTTTGGAGAGAGACCTGAAACAGATTCATCCCTAGCACTCTAGAGGAACCATTGGCTCTGCCAACACATTAATTTTAGACCTTGCCTCCAGAACTGTGAGACAATAAATTCTGTTATTCCAACAACTCAAGTTTGTGGTATTGTTACAGCAGTCCTAGCCAACTAATACAGTTGGTTCTGCTATTTACCACTGAGGATCGTGACTAATTTTGAATTAAGTGAATAGATATGGCACAACCCAGACTATAGTCTGATAGTCTAAGCATAGATGGGTGTCTTTGAATGACAGATTGGCCTGAGCTTCAAATTAAAATCTCACAAAAGTAATACTGCCTTTGCAGTACCGTAGAGCAATCTCTGGGAGCACTAAAGTCCCCCTCCCAAAGCAGGCTGCAGTAGTTGTTGCTGTGCTCAACCTGGCCTGAGGGTCAGCAGTCTTTGCACCCCATCCTATACTGCTGTTGGTTGAGGGGTTTGAAACTCTCTAACCTCTACATCTGGCTCCAGCTGTCTCAGCTTTTTTTTTTTTTTTTTAACATTAAGAAATTCACCTTTATTTAGTAACAAATTGTATCTGTAATGAAATATAAGTAAAAATGCTCTGTAAAACGGGCATGGTGGACCATGCCATGACCCTAGGGATGTGAGAAGCTTTGCAAGTTCAAAGTCAGGCTCCATAACTTACTGAGGCCCTATACAACTTAGCAAAACCTATCTCTAAATAAAAAAGAAAAAAAATCTGGGGATGTGGTTTACTGATTAATTGTCCCTAAGTTTAAGAGGCTCTTAAAATTTTAAATTTTGAATTTCATATAAATCTTAAGAGACTTCTGAAATAATCAACTCTGAGTATTATTATTTCTCCAGTTGTGAAAAAATGAGACTCTTTAGTAATTGTTGATTTATACTAAAATCTGAGACTCTTTAGTAATTGTTGATTTATACTAAAATCTGAGACAATGTGGCTTTTCCATGACAGTGTGGCTTTTCTGCCTTATAGGCATATGGAGTTAAATTTTTTTCTACCCTGGTAATCACCCAATCAGGTCACCATAACATTTGCTTCTTTCAAAAACAACATGAGTGTCTGACATAATCTATGTGGTGATAATGTTGGCTCACAATTTAAAAACAAAGAATCTCATTGTGTTCCGTAGAACCCAAAATAAATAGCAGAAAGTGAGGCCAAATATGCAGAAGTGGCAGGCTTTCTATTATATTATACTGAGCTGAGGGTAGCTCAGGAGAGCACTGAGGAGCTCCTAGTCGTAGCAGCATATTACACGGAACTCTCACTGATTAAAGCAAGTAGTACTGTTGCGAGAAACAGACTGGTCCAGGAGCAGCAAGCAACACTTGGAGCAGAGAACTCCAAACTTTATTTTATGCTAGCGGGCCCAGAGGGAAAAAAAATTCCAAATTCTGAGCCCTGATCCACAGTTTCTCACAATATTTGTAGGTTATTTGACGTCATCTTAGACCCATCCTGTCACTGGGGCTTTTGCTCTTTAAAAATTTTTCCTAATTGGGCTGAAAATATAGCTCAGTTGGTGGAGTGCTTGCCTTGCATGCACAAGGCCCTGGGTTCAATCCCCAGCACCACACACACACACAAAAAAAAAAAAAAAAAAAAAAAAAGAAAAAGAAAAAGAAAAAAAATTTCCTAATCTATGCAGCTGAAAGCCTCATTCAGGGTCTCTAACATAAAGCACCTCACAGAAACAGAGAAGAAACTGCTCTTTTCACAGGCCTCAGTCACATTTCAAGACGGAGTAGTCAGAGACCTAGGGCAGTTATTTACAATCCAAAAGGCAGGGACTCATGGTTAAGGAGGCTTCCTGGAGAAAGGCTAAGGAAGGGGAGTGGAACTGACCCCTTCCCCAGGCATCAGTTTCTTACCATAATATTTTTGTAATTTCATTTCACAACCACGTCTGGTTTTGCCATCACAGTACAGCTGCCTTACCAGCGCTAACTGGCTGTGACCATAGATGGCACTATAAATGATATTGTTATGGATTGATTGTTACATATGTAAGTGGTGGAGTGTACATTTAATTCACTACAACTCTCATACATACATAGAAAACAGCACTTTGAATTTTGGCTACAAGTATTCAAGTATTCTTGAGGTAGTGCCTGCAGTTTAACGGGACAACTAATTAAATGTCCAATATTATTTAAATTTAATTGGATCTGATCATTTAACAAGTCAATTTAGGCAGTGTCAGGTGTCTTTTAAAACAGAAATGTTCAGTCTCTCTTTTAGACTTTCCTTACTTCCTGCTTTCCCGTCCAAGCTGGTTTCTGAGGAAAGAGGCCTTCTGACCACAAGTTATTCTCATCAGTACATCTTATATCCACCGCTTTTCAGCTAAGCCCCCTCTCCACCTAATTACTCAGCATTCTGTTAGCTTCTTATGCTGCAGCCTGGAGGTTAAAGCCCAGTCCCCAGTAATAAAGCATAGTCCCATTTTGCTTGCTCTATAAATTCCTTGGTTTTAGCACCTGCTCACCATTTAGATTTTTAGAGCTCCCTTTTCATTTAGGATACAAACAAACAAAAATCTTACTTGATTTCTAGTTGTTTCTCTCTCTCCACATACATGTATGTGTGAATAGATATATCCATATATATAATTTGATATTTAATGCAGTTTTCCATTTGTTTAAAGTGAATAGACATATGTCATATACATTAATTACTGACCAGAAAAAGAAGAACTAATTTTTTTTTTAATTTTTGGGAGGGTTGTGGGGAGGGCCTTCCAGGGGACTAAATTCAGGGCCTCATGTATACTAGGTAGGTAACCACTCACTCTGTCACTGAGCTACATCCCAGTCCTTAAATTTTCAAGGAGGTTGGTGGGTGGGGCCAAAGTTCTAAACCTCTAACTTTCTAATTACTTTGTCTTTCTGGTAACTCCTAGCTAGCTAGGGACTCAGTCTAAGCCATCCCCATTTGTTTTAGTCAGCTATTTCACAGCTAAGACTAAAAGATCTGAACAGAACAATTTTAGGGGAGGAAAAGGGGCAGAACAGCATAGCTAAGAGTGTGGCAGAGGGAAGCAGCTCATATGGTGATCAGGCAGCAGAGAGAGACTCCATTCTCCAGATACAAAATACCCCACAGCTCCGCCCCCAATGAACTACTTCCTCCAGCCACACCCCACCTGCCTCCAGATACCACTCAATTAATCCCATCGGGGGAGTAATTCACAGATTATGTTAAGGCTACACCCCAATAATTTATTCTCTAAACCTTCTTGCATCATCTCACGTGTGAGTTTTGGAGGATACCACATCTAAACCATAACACCATTGGCAGAAAATCAAGTGTTATCAAAAGGGTCAAAAAGGGGGACTAGGAAAATATACTTTCATCATTCAGGAATTTCCAAGGGTTTTAGGAGCTCTAAGACAGGAACCAGGGAAAAAGACCAAATACATTTCATATTACATATGTCACAATACGCCACCTCATTCTGTGGTGGCCCTTTATTTTCCTTTTAAAATGTATCATAGTGATACATTTGTGACTTGGTTTTTACCCAGTGGGATGCAGTGAACAGTGATCCAGCTAGCATCTACCTCCCCATTCTATTAACTGCCATATAGCACTGCATATACAGTTTGTACAGTTTATTAGCCATTATTCTATTTATGGAGACTCACAGTATTTCTAGTTTTTCCTAAAGGAACTCTGGAAGGGACCTGATTACATATGTTTTCTCATGCATGATTGTCTTTTTTGTTTTGTTTTGTTCTGTGTATAATGTAGTCCTGGGATTGAACCCAGAGCCTTGCACACACTAGACAAGTGCTTTACCATGGAATGCTTTACGTTCCCAGCCATTTTAAAATTTCATTTTGAGACAGGATCTTGCTAAGTTGCCCAGGCTGACCTCAAACTTGTGATCCTCCTTGGAGGCTCTTGAATAAGCTGGAATTATAAGTATGCACCACTGTACCCAGATAAGTGTCTTTAAGAGGTAGACATCAATATCTGGAATTACTGACACACAGCATGTGTTTATTTTTATTTTATTCAATATTGCCAAATTTCCTTTCAAAGTGTTTATATGGAATTTTTGCCCCTTTAGTAGTGTATATCTGTTTTCTTATACCTGTATCGTTCCATTGTATTAATGTGTTTAATTTTGGGTAATATAATGATTTAAAATTATCTGAATGTTATGAATATAATCAATTGTTACATAATTAGTGAGGCTTAGCTTCTATTGCATTGGCCAGTTGCTTTTTTTTTTTATAAATAACCTATTCTGTTAGTTTTCATGTTCCTATTTTTTAAATTTATATTTATAAAAGTGCTTTGTAAATCCAGATGACAATCCTTTTTGTGTTATATGTAAGGTGAATATCATCTCCTAACCTGTCATTGTTTTTTTTTTTTTCTTTTTCTTTTTTTGGTACTAGGGATTGGATTGAACTCAGGGGTGCTTTACCTCTGAGCCACATAACCAGCCCTTTTTATTTTTTATTTTGAGACAGGGTCTCACTAAGTTGCTTAGGGCCTTGCTAAATATCTGAGGCTAGTCTTGAACTGGTGATCCTCCTGCCTCAGCCTCCCAAGTCCCTGGGATTATAGGGGTGCACCACCATGTCCCGCTATCACTTGTCTTTTAAGTTAAACCTGTGCATGTTGTTCAATTTATCAATCCTCCAGCTTTGCTTATGATAACTTTTGTTGTACAGAACTTTTACATCTTTTCAAATCTATCCATTTTGGTGGAACCAAACTTATCAATCTTATTCCATTATATATTTTGCATTTGGGGTCTGGCTTAGAATGGCTTCCAGTTTCTCAAAGTCTTTAACCCTCCAGAATTTATTTTTAAGGATATTTTTTATGATGATGAAGACTGAACCCAGAGCCTCATTCACATTAGGCAAGCACTTTACTACATAGCTATACCCCCAGTCCCCTTCAGAATAGTATGAGGCAAGCATGTAACTTTATTGATATCAGAACAAATGATCAACTGCCCATATAATTTACTGAATTGTTAGTATTTACTTTCTGATAGGAGGGATGCCATCTGCTTTAATTTTGGGTTACTGTAACAAAATACCTGAGATAAACCAACTTATAAGGAGGAAAGATTTATTTGGGCTCACAGTTTTGGAAGTTTCAGTCCATGGTCAGTAGGCCTGTTTCTTACTTTCTCCTCCTCCTCCTCCTCCTTCCTCTTCTTCTAACAATTTTAGAGGAAAAGCTTATTTGGGGGCTCATGGTTTCAGAGGCCTCACTTCATCAATGGCTAACTCCATCCCTTGGAGCCTGAGGTGAGGCAGTACATCATGGTGGAAGTTTGTGGAAGAGGAAAGTAGCTAATGACATGGCCCCAGGAAGCAGAGCTGGCCTCTTGCTTTTGAGGTTGTGATAAGGCAGCAAATCATGGTATGAGTAGGTGGTAGAAGATGCAGCTCACTTCATGACAGGTGGGAAGTAAAAAGAAAAGAGGGGAGGGCTGGGGATGTGGCTCAAGCGGTAGCGCACTCGCCTGGCATGCGTGTGGCCCGGTTTCAATCCTCAGCACCACATACCAACAAAGATGTTGTGTGCCCGCCGATAACTAAAAAAATAAATATTAAAAAATTATCTCTCTCTCTTTAAAAAAAAATAATAATAATAAAAGAGGGGAGCTGGGGCCCCCAATGTCCTAACCTCTATTCATTAAACCCACCTCCTAAAGGCCCCACGCCTCCCAACATCCCCACAGGCTGGGGATCAAACCTTCAATACATAAACCTTTGGGGGACACTTATCCATGCTGTAGCACTATCTCTATTGGACATTTCACTCTAATGTGCATGAACCTAGCCATCTGAAGGAATAATCCACACAGAGAAAAGGCTTTCATCTGGGTTGCTGGAATGAGGTGAGCGCTCCAGACTTAACAAAGTGAGCAGGTGCATCTTTATTGTAAAGCTGTTTTGGAATAAAATACAATAAAGGAAGGTTCTATTTACATAAAAAGAGTATATAAAAAGGGGACTTAAACAGTAAATATTTGATCACAATTGGCATGGGAATAATGCATAAAATTTTTCCTGTCCTTTCCCTGACTTTAAAGAAACAGAAACTAGCTGGGTACAGTGGTGCACACTGTAATTTCAGTGACTAAAGAGGTTGAGGCAGGAGGATCACAAGTTGGAGGGCAGCCTCAGCAATTTAGCAAGATCCTAAGTGACTAAGCAAGACCCTGTCCTGAAATAAAAAATAAAAAAGAACTGGGAATGTAGCTCAGTAGCAAAGTGCTCCTGGGTTTAATCCCTAATACAAAAACAAACTAAAAAACAGACACTAGTATATTCCAATTATACACTCTAGAAAACTTTCTGGGGCTGGGTCACGACTTAGTGTTAGAGCACTTGCCTCACATGCACAATACCCTTGGTTTGATCCCCAATGCCAATAAACAAAATAAAACCTTCTGCTAACTGAACCAGTTCATAGGTATCTATCTTGATACAAAGGAGGGGGTGCACATGGGGGAAACGGATAGGTCAAGTGCACCTACCCTTATGAATTAAGAAATTGATATTCTGGTGTATAACTCAGACCCTTTGATTTATAATTTAAACACTTTAATCCATATATTTTTTCTTAATTTCTAATTCTGTGGCTCTATCTCCAGGGCTCACAAAGTGCCTGATACCTGGAAGATACTCAGCATATTTGTTGAATGAATTTGTTTTGTTAGGTTAAAATTTTATTTATTTATTTATTTATTTATTTATTTAGTGCTGGGGATCAAACCCAATCATAGACTTTTTACTGTGTAAATGATTTCTTTCTGTAGAATATGGGCCTACAGCATAAAATAGATTATAAGCATCTCATTCATTTATACATTCATTCAAATTCTTTTTTCTTGCTATTGTCTAATAATCATGATGATAAGCTCTGGGAAAAAAATAATAATAACTTTTTAAAAGACCACAGTTCGGGGCTGGGGTTGTGGCTCAGTGGTACAGCACTTGCCTAGCATGTGTGAGGCACTGGGTTCCATTCTCAGCACCACATATAAACAAATAAATAAATAAAGGTCCATCAATAACTGATAAAAAATATTTTTTAAAAAGTCCACAGTTCTTGTACTTAATTAACCACATTGGAAAGTGGAGAAGGGGGTTGCAATGGAAATCCAGTAGGTGAAATTTCTAAGTAGTATGCCTAAAAAGGAGAGAAGGCCAAGCTGTTTGTACTTAGAAATGAGAGATAAGCACTCACTAATGGAAGAGATTCATAGACTGCCAGGATCCCACTCCTCTAGTTAAAATTTGGGTGGCAAGTACAGGTTAAAAATCCCAGGTCTTTCCAAAAGGCTGGAGAACCCCACAGATTGGTGAAACAAGAAATTCAGGACATTTTGGTGCTTTCCATTTTTTTGCTATTATCAACAATTCTGTGTTAAGCTTCCTTCCTGAAAATACTTGTGTACATTTTTACTTCCTTAGTACAAACCCCTGCACATGGATTTTCTGAGTTAGAGGATATATACATTTTTGTGGCCATTGCCAAAATGCTTTCCAGAAAAGTTATGATTGATACTAGAGGGTACATTTCCCCCCACACCCTCAGCTAGACTAAATTTGGAAATAAGTGGATTTCTACTAAAATTAAAACAAAGTGTTTGCCAATTTCATATGTTTAAAATTGTAATTTAAGAACAATTTTACAGGATACAAAATCAACACACAAAAATCAATGGCTTTCCTATAGACCAATAATGAACTTGTTGAAAAAGAAATCAGAAAAGCAATTTCATTAACAATAGCCTAAACACACACACACACACACACACACACACACACAAACAAACAACAATAAAAACCTAGGAATAGGGGCTGGAGTGGTGGCTCAGAGCTAGAGTGCTTGCCTGGCACATGTGAGGCCCTGGGTTGAATTCTCAGCACCACATACAAATAAATAAATAAAGGTCTATCAATGATTAAAAAATATAAAAAAAAAACCCTAGGAAAGGTTTCTTTTTAATATTTTATAACACTGTTATAGAACAGTGAAGAAAGAAATTGAATAAGACACTACATTATAGTTTGGATGTGAGGGGTTCCCCGAAAAACAATGCAAGAAGGTTCAGAGGAGAAATGATTGGGTTATAAGAATCTTGACCCAATCAGTGATTTAATCCCCTGATAGGGACTAACTGGGTGGTAACTGAAGTGGTGGAGTGGCTGGTGGAGGTGGGAATTGGGATGTGGCTTTAGGGTATATATTTTGCATCTGGAGAGTGCAGACTTTCTCTCTCTGCTTCCTGATTAACATGAGCTGCTTCCCTCTGCCAAGCTCTTCTGTCATGAGACCCAAGGAATGGAGTCTGCTATCTGTGCGTTGAGACCTCTGAAACTGTGAGCCCCCAATAAACTTTGCCTCCCCTATAGTTTTTCTGGTCAGGTCCTTTAGTTGCAATGGCGAAAAAGCCAACTAAAACACACTAGAAGATAGAAAGACCTCCCACACTCATGGATGGGCAGAATTAATATTGTTAAAATGGCCGTATTTCCAAAAGCAATCTATAGATTCAATGTAATTCCCATCAAAGTATCAATGATGTTTTTCACAGAACTAGAAAAAACAGTCTTAAATTCATTTTAAAAAAATCAAAAGACCCAGAATAGCTGAAGCAATTTTGAGTCAAAAAGCAATGCTGGGCTGGGGCTGCAGCTCAGTGGTTAGAGCGCTTGCCTTGCACATGTGAGGCACTGAGTTCAAATCCTCAGCACCATATAAAAATAAATAAATAAAGATATTGTGTCCATCTACAGCTAAAAAAAAAAAAAACAATGCTAGAGGCATCACCATACACAACTTAAAATTATACTACAGAGCTATAGTAACAAGAACTGCTTGGAACTGGCATAAAAACAGACACACAGACCAAAGGTAAAGAACAGAAGACAAAGAGACAAACCCACACAGATATAACTATCGTATCATTGACAAAGTCACCCAAAACATACACTGGAGAAAAGATAGCCTTTTTAACAAATAGTGCTGGGAAAACAGGATATTCATATGTGAAGGAGTGAATCTAGATCCCTATCTCTTAACCTGTATACAAGTCAAGTTAAAATAGATCAAAGACCTAGGAATTAGACCCAAAACTTGCAATGGCTAGAAGAAAATATAGGGTCAGCACTCCAACATATAGGTCCTGGCAATGACTTATTCAATAGGCCTCCTAATGCTCAGGAAATAATAACAAGAATTAATAAATGGGATGGCATCAACTTAAAAAGCTGTATGGCAAAGGAAACAAGAGTGTGAAGAGAGAACCTACAGAAAGGGGGGAAATCTTTGCTAGCTACTCTTCTGACAGAGGATTGATATCCAGAATATATAAAGAAGCAAAAAAAAAAAAAAACCCACAAAACCCACCAAAAAACACCCCTTAAAAAATCTGACTAAAAAAAAAAAACAACCCTAATAACTCAATAAACGGGTGAATGAACTAGACAGACACTTCTCAAAATAAACACAAATGGTTAACAAATATATGAAAAAAATGTCCAACATCTTTAACCATTAGAGAAATGCAAACCAAAACTACACTGAGATTTTATCTCATTCCAGTTTGAATGGAAGCCATTAAGAATACAAATAACAATGTTGGAGAGAATGTGGGGGGGAAAGGAATTTTTGGTGGAATTATAAGTTAATACAACCACTGTGGAAATCAGTATAGAATTCCCTAAAAGACTGGGAATGGAACCACCATATGACCCAGCTATAGCGTGCTCAGTATTTACCCTAAAGAAATAAAGTTAGCATACTGTAGTGATACATGCATACCCATGTTTATAGCAGCATGATTCACAATAGCCAAACTATGCTACCAGCCTAGGTATCTGTCAATGGATGAATGGATAAGGAAAATAGGGTACATATACACAATGGAGTTTTATTGAGCCATAAAGAAGAATGAATTTATACCATTTGCTGGAAAATGACAGGAACTGAAGAACATTCTACTAAGTGAAATAAGCCATATTCAGAAAGTCAAGAGTTGTTTATTTTCTCTCATATGTGGAAGCTACAGAGGAAAGGGGGGAAAGAAAGGTCGGGGAATCTCCTGAAAACAGAAGGAAGAAAGACCAGTGGAATGGGGTCAGAGGAGGAAGGACAGGAGGGAAAGTGAAGGTACTGGGGAATGAAATTGACCAAATTATACTGTGAGCATGTATGAACATGTAACAATGAGTCCCACAGTTATGTATAACTATAATGCACAGTAAAAAAGGAGGGGGACAATTTAATCTGTTGGAAAGACCTGTATGGTTTTCTTTATAGAAAAGGGAATTTATTTTATAGTATGTAGCAATAACTACTGGGGACTTTTTTTGGTTTTCTTGATTGTTTTTTTTTTTAAATAGTAGCATTACTGAGTAGAAGTGGAAGTGTTCATCAGTGCTTCATCTTGTGAGCTTGATATAGAGGTGTGATAGAAGTAGGGAAGGTGTTGGAAAAAGATTTAAAAAAAAAAAGTAGTATGATACGAAATGAAGATGAAAAAAAGTAAGAAAGTTGAATATGGGCAACAAGAGGGCCCAGACTCTTGGCCACCTTGGGATCTGCCTGGGCCTGTCCATTGCCCAGACTCTTGGCCACCTTGGGATCTGCCTAGGCCTGTCCTATGTTTTCTTCAATTATTTAACAGTCTCAGCTACCATTATTATTACAGGAGAAAATGAAAGAGCAAGCACAATTATAGACTGAGGAGTAATTACTGGGGTCAAAATGAGAAGTCAGAGCACAATGTTTTCAGTTTTAAAGGGAAAAAACGTATGTATTGCAACTTGCTAAATCACCAGGATTGTTAAGCTCTGACCTTCAGACTTAATCATTCCTTTCTTTTAAACAGCTCCCTCCCTGCTTTTCTGACTGGTCATTGTGATGATAACCACCACAGCGTCCTTCAGAACCTCTCAGAAAAGTCTGAAAAACGAATTCAAATTCTGATGAGTGGCATTTATGAATTTTAAAATGTGTAGGGATTAAATATCTATATATCTCTGTCTATATGAGAATGTCTATATGAGTATATCTCTCTCTCTATATATATATATATATATATATTTTTTTTTTTTAAATGTTTTGCAGTTGTAGATGGACAGAATGCCTTTATTTTATTTGCTTTTTATTTTTATGTGGTGCTAAGGATCAAACCCAGTGCCTCACACATGCTAGGCAAGCGCTCTGCCACTGAGCTACAGCCCACCCCTGTACAGACATCTTTTTTACTCTCAAGATGTTTCCTATTTAAGGGAATTTGTTCATCTAAAATATAACGTTAAATGCTCTTACATACAATTCATGGGAGGCCATAGATTTGTTTTGGGTACCTGCTCTAGACTCAATAGATCAAACAAACATAGAATTGATTAATTAAGGGATTGATTGATTACTAAGGATTGAACCCAGGTGCTCTACTACTGAGCTACATCCCCAGTCCTTTAAATTTTTTATTTTGAGACAAAGTCTTGCTAAATTTCTATGACTGTCCTCAAATTTATAATCCTCCTGACTCAGCCTCCACAGTATTTGGGACTATAGGCATGTACCATAGCACCCTGCTCAACATGGGATTTAAGCTCAGTAACTGAGGTTTGGTTGGTTGCAGAAGATTGTGTAACCAATTAACTAGTTAAGTTGTATCCAATTGACACATTGATTAAACTGTAGCCAAGTAAGATGTTTTCAGTCTCACCTGAGCTTTTCTGTAAACACTGTCTACTCACCGGTTGTCTAGAGCTTTTCTATTCACCAATTGTATTTGTTTTGTTTTGCTTGGTTTAAATGAACTCTGTTAAATTTAACTGGCTTAAGGAATTTTCCTTTTAACAATACTTGGGTTGTAAAGTGACTGATGCACAAGTTTCTGTATGAATAGGTTTAAATTTAGAAAGCAGTGGCTCCACCCAACGACCAGAAAATGACACAATCTAATTGTGGTTTTGTTTTCAAACTCAGAGGCTGTCCTTTGCTTTAAAATTTTTTCTGTAAAGCTACATGTTTCGTATCTCATCACCTGAGTTAAAAGTAACCTTGTCAATCCTACATTAGACATAAATCCAAATAGACCATGGAGAGTATGAACAAAATCGATAATTTTAAAAAGTAAATTGTAGGACTGTGGCTGTGGCTTAATGGTAGCACACTTGATTGGCATATGTGAGGCACTGGGTTCGGTTCTCAGCACCACATATAAATAAATAAAATAAAGGTTCATCGACAATTTAAAAAAAATTTTAAAAGTCTGTTTTTAATATTTTAATATATATATGTATATATACATATATATATTTAATTGTTGATGGACCTTTATTTTATTTATTTACATATATGTGGTGCTGAGAGTTGAACCCAGTGCCTCACACACAGTAGGCAAGCACTCTAGTACTGGGCTACAACCCCAGCCCCTGTAGTCTATTTTTAAAAGTAACCTTGAGCCTTAACACAGTTAAAAATAAACAAGGTTGGGCCTGGGGGTATAGCTTAATAGTACAGTATTTGCCTAGCATATGGCAGGTTGTGGGTGCAACCCACAGCACCACAATAAATAAATAAGATTTTAAAAAAAGAAGAAACTAGAGTCTTGATCAGAATTTGCCCAATAAAAATGAAATGAATTGTCTAGCTCCATGTGGAAAGATGAATCCTGTGTGACCACTCACATCAGGAGTATACCTTCAATCAGTTTCTTGAATTATTGCTACCATCCTCTTGGCCAGGTATTGAACTATTTAAATCAGAAATTTGGTCATGAGCCTTAATTCATATATTTAACAAGTAATTTTTAACACAGTGCAAGACATTTGAAGTGTAGCCTGATTAAAACATTTAGTCCCCACCTTTTTTGAGCTGCCAGTACAGTGAAGGAAAAATATAAGATGCAAATAGATATATAATTACAAACTGGAAAGAGGCATTGGAAGGAAAAAGAACCATTTCCTTAAAAGAGGCTAGGCAGTCCAACAAAAACTCTGACAGAGACAGCATGAGTAATGGTCACTTGGTTACTTAAAGCCACAGCATCTTGGTGTAGTTGATGGTATGTTAATATTTTGTTCATGGAAACTCTTAATCCATACTGGGGACTGAATAAAGGACTCTTTTTAAAAATTCTCATTAGTTGGGAAAGTCTCCTGGATTAGATTGCTTCACCATAAATTTTGTATTCCTAGCATCTGAGTGCCCGATATAATCAGTGCTCAATGGATATTTGTTGAATAGTAAATAAAAGACCAAATGAATGAACAGTTTTTTCACTGTTCCGGTATGTGTCCAGTTAAACACTCATTGAATCATTCAGTCATTTAACAGATAGTCACCGAACACACTATGTGTCAGGCATTGAGCCAGCACTAGAGAGACAAAGGCAAACAGAAATGTGTTAGAACTTGCCCTCTTGGGGCTTATGGTCTAGTAAGTACTGTACAAGTCAGAGGGACAGCATTGACCTAGCAAATCCTGTATCTTTCTTGCCAGGAGAGAAAGGACACATGTCAGTGGCTTGAATCAAACATGTAACTTCCAGAAGTTCAGAGCAAGGCTCCTTGGTATGTAGATGCTAGAGTCAGGGCTGACGTGTAGATAACTGTTGTAACCCTGGTGACAGAATAGCCACAATTTAAGGTCTAAGTCTTTCCTCAAGTGATAGTGATCTTTTGAGCTAAGTGCAATCTTTCACCTGGTGCTTGTGGATTGGGGTGAGGGTGGGTGGCTGAAAGGAAGCAAAGCAGTAAAGAGTCCACAAAGATGAGCACAAAAATATCAAGAAAGCAAAGCAATGGTCTTATTGCTCTTGTTTAGGAGAAGGTCGCCTTCCAATCAAAGCTGGGAGTCAGGTGGCCATACCCTGGTGTCTCAGGTGAAGCTTGCTCCTAGAGAGGGAATTCTACCTTCCTCCTGTGTAGATCTGACAGTAAGGAGCTATATCTTGGGGTTTAGACATTAAGTGTCCCCCAAAAGCTCATGTGTGAGACAATGCAAGAACATTCAGAGGTGAAGGGACTTATGAGAGACTTAGCCCCACTGTAACTGAAGGCAGGTAAGGTGTGGCACTGGGATGTACCTTTGGGGGTGTGTATTTCCTATCTGGCAAGTGGAGTCTCTCTCCATGTTCTGATCATCATGTGAGTTGCTGCCCTGCACCACACTCCTTTTACCTCAAGCCCTAGGAATGGAGCCAGCGGCTGGCTGTAGACTGAGACCTCTGAAACCCTGAACCCCAAATAAACTCTTCCTTCTCTAAAATTGTTCTTGTCAGATCTTTTGGTGTCAGCCACGAAAAAGATGGCAAAACAACACCTTTGTCACTTCCTTGTTGGACCATCACAGACGTTAGAAAAACCACTCCATGGCCAACCTATACTAAGAGGAACCTGTCCCAACGAGGACAGACTGCTCAGTTCTACAACACTTTGTTTATAACTCATTTAGAATCAGATGACCGCTTCAAAAAGAATCAATGCATCTGTGATTGTGCAAGGTAAGACATTTATCAGGGAAATTGTTCAGAAAAATTCCTTTCCACTGAGTTATGGCTCTTCCCTCATGTGACAGACTCTGACACAATCCTATGTCAGAGTGGTTTCAATAGCTTCTGGTTCTCCAGACCCAAATCAAAGAAGGAAGAATAAAATATCCACCCCCCTCCCCACACACCCTTTTACATGCACTAACAAGGAAGTATTTTATCCAGTGAGTAATTTTCTCTAAAAGAGGCTTTAAGGATTATGAATATAGCAGAACCTGTGGCCAAACTTCCTTAAGTGTTCTGACTGGGACACTAGTGTCCTTAGCTGTGGAATGGGGAATATAGCAAAGTTGTTGAAGGATTAAATGGCTGTTATATATACAGTTACCATTTTTACTGGTAATAACATGGAATCTCGATAAAGGAGTAGAGGGCTATAAAGACCAGTTATCTAATCTGATCACCCTCCTTCTTGTCTCTCCTAATGCCAAGATTTTTCCTGTCTCAAGGCTTTTTTCCTTGCTGTATCATCTTTCCAGAAAATGCCTCTTGGTTTTGTGCAGGGTGCACCCTCTTTGTTCTAAGCTCCTGACTCTGATATCTTCTCAGAATCACCTTCGCTAAAGCAGCCTCCCCAGCCAGTTATGGTCTATTCCCTTATTTTCTTCATGGAGTTTATCACACTCTGAAGTCATCTTGTTTCTGTCTTGTTATTTGTCTGTCTTCTGTAACTTAAGTTCCACAGGTGCAGGGACTGTGTCTTGTTTACCATGACATCCTGAAAACCTAGAGCAGCTGCTCTCAAAACAGACTCAGGCGCCTTGAAAGTCTCTCCTGAAGTCAAAATTCTTTTCACACTAATACTAAGACTTTCTTTGCTTTTCTTACCGTGTTGATTTTTGCACTGATGGTACAAAAGCAGTAGTGGGTAAAACTTGTGACCTTGGTGTGAATCAAGATTGTGGCTGGGGGCTGGGGTTGTGGCTCAGTGGTAGAGCACTTGCCTAACATGTATGAGGCACTAGGTTCAGTTCTCAGCACTGCATATAAATAAATGAATAAAATAAAGGTCCATCAACATCTAAAAAAAAAGATGTGGCTCTATATGTGTACATAGGAAAATTATGTTACATTTACATTTTTGAGAGATAATTTTTTAATATTTATTTTTTTTAGTTTTCGGCGGACATGACATCTTTGTTTGTATGTGGTGCTGAGGATCGAACCCCGGGCCGCACGCTACCGCTTGAGCCACATCCCCAGCCCAACATTTACATTTATTCTACTGTCTTTCCTATTCCTATCCCACCTCACTTCCTTTTGTTCCCCTTTGTCTAATCTCATGAACTTCTCTGCATTGCCCCACACCCCAGCTTTATTGTGGTTTAGCATCCACATATCAGCAAAAACATTCAACCTTTGTTGGTTTTTTTGGGGATTGGCTAATTTCATTTAGCATGATAGACTCTAGATTTATCCATTTATTTGCAAATGTCATAAAGATGGGGTCCTATATAGAATAAGGATATTCCATGCTTGTATAACTTCATCAAAATGGATTTACTGTCATGTATAACTAAGAAGAATTAATGGGAAAAAAAAAGAGAGAACATCAGGTGCTGAGTGTCAGGCTGCCAGCTCTTGCAACCCCAAGGACTAGCTAATCATACTGGGCCAGGTGTAACTCTCAGGGAGACTTTTGTCTTTCATCTATGAGCTAAAAATAAACACGCTCATTTCAAATGACTGATTGCTAAGCTAGGATATCTGCTACATGTTAATCAAAATTGGAGATAAATCCTTGCCAGGCATGGTGGCACACACCTGTAATCCCAGGAGCTCCAGAGGCTGAGGCAGGAGGATCAGGAGTTCAAAGCCAGCCTCAGCAAAAGCAAGGGGATAAGCAACTCAGTGAGACCCTGTTTCTAAATAACAAAATAGGGCTGGGGATGTGGTTCAGTGGTCAAGTGCCCCTGAGTTCAATCCCTGGTACCCCTCCTCCAAAAAATATTAGAACTAAATTCTTAACAAATGGAAGACAATAAAAAATATTTTTTTTAAACCCCCAAATAAAAGTTAAAAAATAGAAAAAAAAAAGATTGTGGCTCCCATGTAATCCCACCTTTTTTGTCACAATGCACTCAACAGTTTTTTTTTTTTTTTTTTTTTTTTTTAATGAGCCAGTTGCATTTAGGATTCAATGAGAATGTCCTTGAAGAAGCAGTCAAAACAATTTTATTTGGTCTTGACCCTTGAGGGCACATGTTTTTAGCGTTCTTTCTGGTAAAATTCGAAGTGCACAAAATGAGAGCACTTCTGATGCCTGCCCCTGGAGCTGTGCATGGTGTTCATCTCAAGGCAAAGCTCTCTTGGGAATGAAATGCAAGTAGAAGCAAACTGCTTTTTCTCCTGGGACTATTTTTACTTGAAAGAACAACCATAAACCATAGACAAGAGTACTGAACAAAAGATGTGGTTTTGAGAATTATAAACTTAGAGATGATAGTGAAAAAAAAAGGTCTAACAGGTGTCTGACACTGTTTTACCCACTAGGACTGACAAGATTTCTGCTCTCTGGGGACTAAGAAAGAGACTAAAAGAAGAGTAGAGGTCAGAGTCATGGTTGACTTCATACTGTGTTCAAAGCTAGGGAGAAGGAGAAGACAGGTCAAAAAGAAACAGGCTAATTAAAGATACATCTCTGCAAAGCAGTGTTATTTATTATTAGCCAAGCACAGTGACTATGGGCTATAAGCCAAAGTGTAGAAAAAATCTTGTTATGACTATAATGGTTTTATTTAGCAAAAATGACATTCTACTTACACTAATAAAAGCCCTTACCTTTCTCCTTTTAGAGAGAATCTTTGCTTACCTAGATAATTTTCAGCATAAGAATATTAAGAATTTATTGATGTGGGACATGGTGGTGCATGCATGAAATCTCAGAGATTTAGCAGGCTGAGGCAGGGGGATCTCAAGTGTAGGCTCAGCAATTTAACAAGGCCCTAAGCAACTTAGTGAGACCCTGTCTAAAAAATAAAAAGGTCTGGGTATGTAGGTTGTAGTAAAGCATTCCTGAGTTCAATCCGAGAGAGAGAGAGAGAGAGAGAGAGAGAGAGAGAGAGAGAGAGAGAGAGAGAAGAGAGAGAGAGAGAGAGAGAGAGAGAGAGAGAGAGAGAGAGAGAGAGAGAGAAGAATTAATTGGGGGGCTGGGGATGTGGCTCAAGTGGTAGCGTGCTCGACTGGCATGCGTGCGGCCCGGGTTCCATCCCCAGCACCACATACAAAACAAAGATGTTGTGTCCGCCGATAACTAAAAAATAAATGTTAAAATTCTCTCTCTCTCTCCCTCTCTCTTTAAAAAAAAAAAAAAAGAATTAATTGGCAAGTAGTATTATCACAGATACCCTTAATAATACTTTGTCAAATTCACAAGAGTGATGGTTGATTTTTCATCCCCATGTCACATACACTATTGCATCCATCCCCAAGTAAGATGAGTTTATATTACAATCACAAATTTTGTGCCTAAAAAATGATGCTCTTAATAAACTCAACCTAAAGTTTTCTTTTCCAAAAACATTTGCTACAACCACAGTTAAAACAAGCTCTCTTATTTCCTCCCCACTGCTCTCCCCCCGCCCCCGCTGCCATTTTGCAACTGTGCATTCATTCTGCATTAGCCCAAAATCCACATCTGTTCCTTCTGAATCAACGCTCTGTCTAGAAGGTGGACGTTGGAGAAGACAAGCCTTCTCTTTACAGGCTGGAGGGCAGCAAACTACATTCCTTCAACCCCATGTGTGATGGAGAAAATTCTCTAAGTTAGAAAGAAAGTAAGGCTCTCAAAATAGCATACTGATTTTTTTTTTTAATCTTTAATATAAATGTGACAGCCATCATGTCCCACTAAGATTCTAACCAAAATTTTAGGACAAATTTAAAGTAAAAAAAGTAACTAATCTAGAATAACAGATGTCCTGAACTATGTTAAATAACTTTTATTGGTGCATATTAATTGTATAGAGTGGTAGGTTTCATTGTGGCATATTGATACCCACTTATAATATTTTTGATCAATTTCACTCCCCAATACCTCCCCTTAAACCCCTCCCTTCTTCTTCTTCCTTTCTTCTACCCTATTGTTCCCTTAAACTTTCTTTTTTAAAAGTTTTTAGTTGTAGATGGACACGATGTCTTTATTTTATATATTTACTTTTTATATGGTACTGAGGATCAAACCCAGTTCCTCACACATGCTAGGCAAGAGCTCTACCACTGAGCCACAAGTCTAGTTCCACTTATACTTTATTAATTTTTATTATTATTATTATTATTACTATTATTATTATTATTACTATTATTATTATTTTGGCACCGAGGATTGAACCCAGGGGTGCTTAACCACTGAGCTACATCTCCAGCCCTTTTTGTTTTGTTTTGAGATAGGTCTCCCTAAATTGCTGAGGGTCTCAGTAAATCGTTGAAGCTGTCCTTGAACTTGCAATCCTCCTGTCTTAGCCTTCCAAGTCACCGGGATTACAGGTGTTTGCCACCATGCCTGATGCTCCCTTCTACTTTCATGATGTTTTCTCTCTTTCTCTTTCTTTCTTTTTCCTTCTCTTTCTGAGTCTGACTCACTTTTCTTAACATAATGCTCTTGGGCTGGGTTTGTGGCTCAGCGGTAGAGCACTTGCCTCATACATGCGAGACCCTGGGTTCGATCCTCAACACCACATAAAAATAAATAAGTGAAATAAAGGTGTTGTGTCCAACTACAACTAAAAAATAAATTTAAAAAAACACATAATGCTCTTCATTCATTTCCCAACAAATGATATAATGTTTTTCTTCTTTATGGCTGAATAAAACTCCATGTATGAATAAAGCCACATTATCTTTATCTGTGCATCTGTTAACCGACACCTAGTCTAGTTTCATATCCTGACTATTGGGAATTGTACTGTGATAAACATGGTATGCCTGTATCTCTAAAGTATGCAGATCTTAATTCTGTGCCAAGGAGTGGTATGGTGGATCATATAGTAATTCTATTTAGTTGTTTTTTTTTTTTTTTTTTAAGGAATCTCCATACTGATTTCTGTAGTGGTTGTACTCATTTACATTTTCAACAACAGGTATAAATGTTCTCTTTTCCTCCACATCTTTGCCAGCATTTATTGTTCTTTGTATTCTTCTTTTTTAAAAAAAATATTTATTTTTTAGTTGTAGTTGGACACAATACATTTATTTTACTTTATGTGGTGCTAAGGATCAAACCCAGGGCCTCACACGTACTAGCTGAGTGCTCTCCCGCTGAGCTACAACCCCAGCCCTGTTCTTTGTGTTCTTAATGATTGCCATTCTGACTGGAGTGAGATGGAATCTCAGTATAGTTTTTTCATTTTCCTGATGGCTAAAGATGAATATTTTTTTCATATAACTATTGGCCATTTGTACTTCTTTTGAGTAGTGTCTTTTCACTCATTTGCCCATTTATTAAATGATTTGGGGTTTTGTGTGTGTTTTTTTCTTTCTCTTTTTATTTTTTTTCTTTATATATTCTGGATACTAGTCCTTCATTGGAAGAGTAGCTGGCAAATATTTTCTCCCATTCTGTAGGTTGTCTCTCTGTTGTTTCCTTTGCTGCACAGAAGCTTTTTAATTTGATGTCATTCCACTGGGCAATTCTTGCTATTATTTCCTGAGCTATTAGAGTCCTATTCAGGAAGCTCTTGCCTGTGCCTATATGTTGAAGGGTTTCCCCTGTGTCTTCTTATAGTTGCAAAATTTCTGATATTACACCTAGATCTTCGATTCATTTTGAGTTGATGTTATAGGGTGAGAGATATGGATCTAGTTTCATTCTTATTTATATGGATATCTGGTTTCCCCAGTATCATTTGTTAAAGGGGCTATCATTTCTCCACTGTATATTTTTGGCACTTTGTCAAGGATTGTATGACTGTATCTGTGTGAGTTTTTCTCTGTATCTTTTATTCTGTACCATTCTGTTTTTAGGAAAATCTCTTACAAAAATATAGTTTTTGCTTATAAAGTCTTTGTCTCTAAATAGGTTAACTTAATATGAATTTAAAATAGTCGAGTATCTAGGCAGGAGGATTGGAATTTCCGGGCCAGCCTCTATAATTTAGCGAGGTTCTCAGCAACTTAGCAAGACCCTGTCTCACAATAAAAAATGAAAAGAACTGGAGATGTAGCTTAGTGGTTAAGCACCCCTGGGTTCAAACTTCAGTACTAAAATAAATAAAGAGTATGATTATTGTTATGTTTGAATGTAATGATCCCTTTTTTTTCTCCCTTATACTAGGGATCGAATGTAGGATCTCACACATGCTAGGCAAGTACTCTGCCACTGAGCAACATTCCCAGCACTTTAAAAAAAAATCAGATAGGCTCTAAATTATTCATGCTGGCTTCAAACTTGTGACCTTCCTGCCTCAGCCTCCTGTTACAGGTATGTCCAGCTTTAGCCTTGAATGCTAGCTCTTTTATCCCTCCTTCTCTCCTTCTGCCTTCCTTCCTCTAAGGTAAACCGTAAAGGTTGGAGGATTCAAGGGAATTAATAAGAATGGTTGAAGGGAGATTCACTTGCTTATTTATCCAGTATTTAAGTGCCTGGCTTTGGACACATCAACAAATAAAACAGATTCCTACCTTTGTGAAGCTAATATTCTGCTGGGAAGAGATAAGCAGTGGACTATCTATCTATATGTGTATGTGTGTAAATTAACACGGTTTACACAAAGGTAAAAGTTCTATGAAAAAGACAAAGTAGGGCAGGGGAAGGAGACTTTAGAGTTCTGGTAGTGAAAGTGAGGTAGCTGTGATTAAAAAAAAGAGATAGGGGGGCCGGGGTTGTGGCTCAGTAGTAGAACACTTGTCTAGCATGTGTGAGGCACTGGGTTCTGGTTCCCTGGCACCACATTAAAAAAAATGAATAAAATAAAGGTATTGTGTCCATCTACAACTAAAAAATATTTAAAAAGAGAGAGATGGGGGATCAGGGTGTGGCTCAATGGTAGAGTGCTTATCTAGCATATATAAGGCCATGGGTGGATCCCCAGTTCTGGGGGTGGGTGGGAAACCCTTTTGAGGAAGGACTTAAAGGAAGTAAGAGTTAGCCAAAGGAAGGACAGCTGGAAGAAGAGCTTCCAGGCAGGTCTTGAGCAAGTGGCCCTAAGGTGGGGACCTGCCCGCAGTGCTCCAGGGCCAGCATGGCTGGAGCAGAGGAGACAGAGCATATATGGTTCTGAGGTTACAGTGAAGATTTGACTTTTCTGAGTAAAACAGGGGCATGTGTGCAGAGTTTCACTGGGGGACATAATGGGACCACTCTGGCTGCTGAGAACTGGAAGTCTGAGCACAGACTGTGGGGAGCAAAGGAACAGTGGGGAGATCCTTCAGGAGGCCATTGCAGTAGCAATGGGTGGGACAAGAGGGGATTCTAGACATTTAGAAGGTAGAGTCAACCAGATTTCCTACTAGATTGGGTAAGACAATGTCATTGACCACCTGAAGATATTTAATCTGAGCATGTGGTAAGTAATGTGGTTTAAATAGGTTTGAAAGTAGGAGTAAGATCAGTTGAGCATGTTTTGAATTTGCAGTATCTCCAAGTAGAGCTGTAAGATGTGTGTGTGGTGCCTTAATCTTATTGTCTCACCCATTCTTGTTTTTCCACTAAACTCCAAGGCTTCAGGGAGCTAGGGAAGGTCTAGAAATTAGGAGTTCCTAACTTAAGACCTGCTGTAAGCCAAGCAACCAAGAAGACCAGGGTGAGTCAACCACAAAACTCCTTCTAATCTACTTACCTTGTGGCCAAAACTCTGGCTACCTCCCCACATGGATGGGGCAGTCCTTCTTAAAGTATCTGTGGAGAAAGACCAGTGTTTCACCTTCAACTCTTTCATAGAATATAAAGTGATACTTGTGTAAAATATGCAATCATATTTGGCTGCTGTAGCTATGTTCAAATGCTATAGAAGTTTCCTAGTATTTCTTCTCATTTTCTATACTTAACTTTGAGTTGGTAACAAACTGATGCTGGTGCACAGGCCACATCTTGAATGGTATTGGCTTATAGGAATTTTATTAATTATATAATCTATAGTTCATGAAATTTTATGATGGCCATTCCTGGAGTGAGTGTTGTCTCTAGCAGGTTCCAGGTAAGCATTGTAACTTCTCTGACACCTTAGCTAGGGGAATTCAGACTGCCCTACTTGGGCTGTATATCTTCACATAGGAAATAGGCAAATGTTCAGATGGAACAGAGATTAACATGATGATATTCAAGAACACTGTGATGGCAAACAAGCCCTGTCATACTTTTCTGGAGTCACATGGGTGCAGTGTTGTGAAAGGAGTGGATATAAGTTGTTGCTTATGGCTTCCTTAGTCAAATCTCTTGAATTTCAGGATATTATTGAGCTTTTGTGGGGTATGAGTACTAATACTGGATGTCCTCATAATGTTCTTTAAGATTTAAGAAGGGGGCTGGGGATATAGCTCAGTTGGTAGAGAGCTTGCCTCACATGCACAAGGCCCCTGGGTTCAATCCCCAGCACCACCAAGAAAAGAAAAAAAAAAAAAAAAGATTTAAGAAGAAGCCTGGTGCAGGGGTATATGCCTATAGTCCCAGCAACTTGGGAGGCTGAGGCAGAAGGATTGAAAATTTGAGGTCAGCCTGGGCCACTTAGTGAGACAGTATCTCAAAATAAAAAATAAAAAAAATCTGAAGAAGTAGCTCAATGGTAAAGTTATCCCTGGGCCCTGGGTTCAATACCCAGTACCACACACACACACACACACACAAAAAAAAAAAAAAAAAATTCAAAAGAATGATCTCATATTTGGCTGAAGAGTTCTCCATTCACTCACTCCATGATAATAGTTTCTCACCCATGTCCATAGTCCTGTGATATGTGGGTATTCTAGAAGAACCTGGTCCCATTGTATGAGAGCCAGCCATAAGATACCATGAGACTAAAGAAAGACTCAGACAGACCCTTGTACAGAATGTACAGAATGCAATTTATTGGGGACTCACTGACAGAAGCATGGTCAAGGGTGGCAGTAAGACCAGTGGATCCTGCAATCTGGGTCAGAGAGTCAGGACAAAAGTGACTTTTATCCAAGCTGAAATTTAACTGGTTTATCTTAAGTTAACATCAAAGGCCTCAGGCACATTCCTGGTGCTGAAGGCATGAGGGTCCAGTCATAAAGTTCCACATACCACTGTGATGGTTTTGTTTATTTGAAGTATTCTGAGAAACTATGTGGGAGAAAAACAGGCCCAGGTTACTCAGGAGGAATCATGGCCGTCACAACTCAAGATGGCTGTGGTCAGGTCAAATTGGATCCCTACGGTGGGCACTGGGAGGCCTTCTAGTGCAGCTTTATCCTCCTGTGATTTTATGGAAGTCCTGGAATGTTATTAGAGTGGGGTTCTCCTCATGTTGAATATATGCAGAACTTCTACACTGAGGACCTCTTCCAAGACTTAAGTATGACCTTTCAGTCATTGTTGGTAGTGCTTTCTTGGTCTACCACTCAACCTGAAGCAAAACTAGGGAACTACCAGAGTGAGGTGGTGACTGAATAGGTGCAAGGCAATTGCTGGGAAAAGGGGAGTACCGGGTAATTAAGGATGACCCAAATCAGGGAGTACAAAGATGGTGGAGGATAAGTAAGCCACCTCCCACTTGGTTGGAAAGTTTCTCCTGGTTGGAACCCATCTGTTTACCCAAAGCCAGCCATAGTGCCAGGTTTAGATTATACCTCTGAGTCAGTGTCCACCAGATTGGTCTCTCTCCTATCCATCCCATCACCCAGAGTCTGATGCTCTATGAAATGTGAGAATGGCTGGGGTCAGGCTAGCCACTACTCTTGCTTTTAACCAGCTACATTTAGTTGTTGCTTCCTGGGTTCTCCAGTCGACCAGACCAGAGCAAGTCCTTCATGATCACCCTTTTATACCCCCAGGTGTTCATTGGCATGCCTGCAGCTGTAAGTAATGAAACACTAAAGTGCCTTAAACACTAAGTGCCTTAACTAAATAGGTTTTACTTTTCATCTAGAATAAGAATTTAGATGGGCATCAGATGGCACTGTTTTAATAGTCCAGCATGGTAAAACTGCTAATTAGGTTCTCTTCACCTCTCCTTCACCTCAATCAGCAAAATTCAAATCAGGAAAGAGGCAGGAATGGGCAATGCCAGTCACATTCACTCCTTTATTCAGGAAAGTTTCCCCAGAAATCCTCACCAGATAATATTCCAATAATGTTCCACTTGTGAGATGTCACATGACCACCCTTAATTATGAAGCAACAATGTAAAATTATAATTTAGCATTTCTAGTCTCTAGAATGAGCAAAGAATGGGGATGTGGAGCTGGGGCTGTAGCTCAGTGTAGAGCACTTGCCTTGCACATGTGAGGCACTGGGTTCGATCTTCAGCAACACATAAAAATAAACAAATAGGGGTTGAGGTTGTAGCTCAGTGGTAGAGCACTCACCTAGCACTTGTGAGGATCCTCAGCACCACATAAAAATAAACTAAAAAGTAAAGGTATTGTGTCCATCTACAACTAAAGTAAATAAATAAATAAAAGAATAAAATAAAGGCATTTTGTCCATCTACAACTACAAAAAATAAAAAATAAAAAAAGAATAGGGATATACATTTGGCTGGGAAACTAACTGTCTTATGATAACTGTGTTTTTTGGTATTCCTAAGTTGTATGAAATAATTTGATTCTAACAGGCTAATGAGTTCCTTCATAATTCTCTAACAATTTCAATTCAAAGGGTTGGTCTTTCTTTCAAACTCCAGGCAGAGAAAAGCTTGGAGAACCTGATCATTCCTATAGGAAGGCCTAGTAGTGGAGAGTCCAGTACATCTCCTCACTACACTGATTGATTTTGGCCTCTCAGATCTTCTATTAGGGCCCACATATTCCTCTTGCACAAACTGATTTTAAACTGAGAAAAGAGGAACTGAGAAAACAGGAAACTGACCTGGGGGTGAGCAAGACAAACAGGAAAAGGGAAATGAAGACATATGGTTGATACAGATCGTTTGATTTTAAAAGGAAACTTTTTTCTTTCTTTAGAAATCCATAGTTCTCCCACTTCCTGACTTCCACGTCCTGGTCCTGACCGGTTTTCCTTTTCTACACCCTCTGCCATGAGGTTCCATTTCACTTCAGGCCCAGAGGAATGGAGTCAGTCATCCATTGACTAAGACCTCTGAAACGCTCTCAAACTTTCCTCCTCTTAAATAAACTTTTCCTCCTCTAAAATTATTCTTGTCAGATCTCTTGGTCACAGCAGTGTAAAAACTTACTAAAACAAAAATTGTTACTGAGAAGTGGAGTCATTGCTGTGATTAACCTGACCATGTGATTCAGAATCTTTTGGAGCTGGTTTGCCAGAGGAAGAATTTTGAAGTGTTTAGAAATACAAGTTGGAAAAACTTTATAATATTGTAAGCAGAGATTAATAGGTGATTCTGGGCGTTCAAAAAGACCAGAATGCCAATAGGACTGTGGACCGAAAAGAGTGGGCTCATGAGGTTTCAGAGGGCAAGGAAGACTCTATTGGAAGTTTGACTAGAGGTCATTTATATTATGTTCTGGCAAAGAAGTTGTCTACATTTTGCTCATATCCTGAGACTTTTGGGGAGGCTAAATTTGAAGATGATGGATTAATTAATTCAGCAGAAGAAATTTCAAGATAGCATAGCATTCAGGCAGTGGCATGGATATTACTGGCAGCTTTTAGCTAAGTTTACTGTGGTAATCAGGAGCAGAAAGCAGATTGAAAGATTTGAATAACTTAGTTTGGCTATAAAAGTGTGAGTAAAACTAATGTTAAGGAGGTTATAGTTGTTAAAGACATTATAGCCCCTAAAGAAATGATAAATTCTTTACCCAAAGACAAGAGGAAAGATGGCTAGAGGCAATCTCAGGAATTGGCAATCAATCTCATGTTAAAGGGTATAAAAGTAAAAATTCCTTTGAGAAGAGAACAGTGGGATCTCTGCTTGCCTGGAGGGGGTGGGGTTCAGCGGTGGTGTGGTCCCTAGAGGTGGTTTGGCTACTGCTTGAGATGGTGACACACTGACCTTAGTGGCAACCACATGGTACTGTTTCTGCAGGTATGCAGGATACTAGTCAGTCATGGAGGTTTCCACCCAGATTTCAAAGGAAGGTGCCGCAGTCTGGCTGGGCACAAAATAACTGAGCCACCATGAGGCACTTGTAGGTTCAAAATAGGAACTCCTTTATTATCCGAACTCCCGTGATTGCCACCAATTGGGCCCTTCCAGGAACCACCAACCGGAAATCCCTCCTCCGGCACTCCCCCAACCAAGCCAACTCTCCAAAGTAGCCGAGAACTCCAAAGTAGTGGGCGCCAGAGGTGGACAGCAGGGGTCTAATATACAATTGAATACACAGCTTAACATAACCGTCATTATCTCAATGGCTCCCTGGCATCACCTCTCAACCACTCCCTTCTGGCAAAAATGCCATGCGTGGGCTGGGAATGTGGCTCAAGCGGTAGCGCGCTCGCCTGGCACGTGTGCGCCCGGGTTCTCCTCAGCACCACATACAAACAAAGATGTTGTGTCCGCTTAAACTAAAAAATAAATAAATATTAACACTCTCTCTCTTAAAAAAAAAAAAGCCATGCGTGTCACCTCTCAACCACTCCCTTCTGGCAAAAATGCCATGCGTCATTCCTACTCGGCTGTGGCTCTCAGCAGGAAGGCCTGGAAAGACAGGCAAAGTGTAGCATGGTCAGAATGCCTGAGGGCTGCCCATAAGAGGGCAAGGTGTGAAGATGTGAGAAGGAAGCCAAAGCCACAGTAGAGACCCCAAGATTAAGAGAGGCCAGTTTTATGGGATGTCTACTGAGGAAAGCTTCAGGAATCAACTAGAAACGAGCAAAGAGAGAGGCCATTTGGGCTGCAACCAGCATGCCCATACGGACAGAGCTTTACAAACCCTTCGGAGAGAACATCATGATGCATGTGCCCCAGATGCTGAATGTGGAACTATAGTTGCTCAGCTGAGTTTTGGTCTTGCTTTGGTCCCATCTCTTCTATGCCCCTATTTTTTCTTTATGCAATAGAAAAGTTTACTCAGTGCCTTTATATATTGGATACATGTAACTCACTTTTGATTTTCATAGGGGAAAATATTTAAGAGTTTGCCTTGAGTCTCAGATGAGATTTTGGACTTGGACTTTTGGGCAATCCTGGGACTGGTAAAACTACAAGAACTTTTTAAAATGGAGTAAATGTGTTTGTGCATTTTGAGATGGGCATGAGCATCTGGCAGTCAGGGGCAGAATGTTACGGTTTAGATATTAAGTGTTCCCCAAAAGCTCATGTGTGAAACAATGCAAAAAAGTTGAGAGGTTAAAATGATTAAGTTCTAATAATTTAAAACTATTCAGTGCATTAATCCATTGATAATTTATTAACTGGGCATTAACTGTAGGTAGGTGGGGAGTGGCTGAAGAAGGTAGGTCACTGGGATGTGCCTTTGGGATTTATATTATGTCCCTGGTGAGTGGAGCTCGCTCTCTTTGCTTTCTTTTTGCTGTATCCTGAGCTGCTTTCCTCCATCATGCTCTTCTGCCATGATGTTTTGCCTAACCTCAGGCCAAGAGCAATGGAGTTGGCCATTTATGAACTGAGATCTCTGAAACTATGAGCCCCAAATAAATTATCCTCCTCTAAAAAGAAAAACAAATCCACAGTGCTAGCTGATTAAATAAATATGCATATTTGTTCTTGAGGAATGCATAGTATTTATGAGATATTTTTATTTAAATAGAAAAATGTAGATCAGTATGGTTTGGTTGATGTGTTGTTTTGTTTTTCTTTTTTAGTATTTATTTTTTAGTTTAAAGTGAAAACAATATCTTTATTTTACATTTATGGGTGTTAAGGATGAAACCCAGTGCCTCATGCATGGTAGGCGAGCACTCTACCACTGAGCCACAATCCCAGCCCCTGATGTGCTGTTTTCTAATTTAAAATAGCACAGCAAAAATATTCTCCAAATACCCATAAATAATCCATCAAGTAATAATTTCATATGAACTATAAAGCAACTTTGAAAAATCAAAAGAAATCATGTCTTCTAAAGAAATTAAATGACAAGTCACATTATTTTACATACTTTGTTTCTGTCACATACTTTCTTAAAATACAATCTATGAATAAAAATGCACATAAAAATAGGTATTAAAAGATTCAAACAAAATCTTTCTAATTAATGTAATCTGCTCTTTTTTTTTTGTAATCTGCTCTTAAATAAACAATGGGAAATGGTAATTTCTTGCATATTCATCTACCCACCAAGTATTTATTTATGGAATGAATGTGGGGTGCTTGATCAATGCTGTTCCCTTGAAATAAATTTTAAGGCTTCCATAATATAAATACTGTAAGATTTGAAAAGTACCTTAAGAACTGAAACAAGAAAGGACTAGGGATGCTGGGGTACATTTCAGTGGTAGAATGCTTACCGCTAAGCTGGGCTTGAAGCCCTGGGTTTGATCCCCACCACTACCATGAAAAACATTTTTTGTCTAAAAAGAAATGAAACATGTGAGAGTTTGCTTACACAAAGAAAGATTTGTCCTTCATGTTATTTTACAAGGGAGGTGGAATTTGGCTTCACTGGCATCTGCACATTTGGAGGTTGAACAGACTGGCATTGCCCTATGTGTACAGAGATGTTAATCTTCAACTGACTCTAAAATCCAAGACAAATGTGAAAACAAGAGGCGCTCCTTATTTTTAACAGGTGAAACTTGAAGTTTAGGCATTTAACACAGGGTAAAAATTAAGTTCAGTAACACTGGTAACAAAAGGATAGCGGGCTGCAGCCAGGTACAGTGGTGTACACCTGTAATCCCAGCAGCTTGGGAGGCTGAGACAGGAGGATTGCAAGTTCAAAGCCAGCCTCAGCAAAAGTAAGGCACTTAGCAACTCAGTGAGACCCTGTCTCTAAATAAAATACAGAATAGGGCTGGAGATATTGCTCAGTGGTTGAACGCCCCTGAGTTCAATCCCAGGAACAACAACAACAAAAAATGTATACACACACACACACACACAAACATGTATATATATATTAGCAGGCTTCCTCTTGTGTCTTTGTTCTGTCTCTGTGGTTGGCCCCTATCATTTAGAGCATTTTTCCCAGGATTTTTTTCAATATGACGATCATCTTCAGGGCAAACACGTATATCAGACTCTAGTTCTAGTGGTACATATTTTATTCATTTATATACACGTATCCTTCACCTTTTGTGCTCTTTGTCACTGCATTCCTACCAACACCATTTATTACAACCTCACACATTTACTCTGTTCCCAATTTATTTGTAGATAAAAAACTTGTACATGGCACATATCAAAATTCAGTTGTTCTTAGTGCACAGAAATTAAATATTCCTCACTGTAATAAAATACTTTTCTTCATCTTTTGGGATATAATTTATGTTCATTTAAACCCACAATGATAACACTTCTTAGACAAATATAATACCCAAGGTTCATGTGGTAATGATTGAAGTGCTCTGTACTTCTTAGCACAATAAAATATATCTGTAAAATGAGGAAAGCCAAAAAATATTTAAGACAAAAACAGAACACCACATATTCTAATCATACAACAGATCAACAGAAACTTTTCAAAATAGGTTTTTGGTGAGGTTTTTTATTCTGAATGGACCAGAAAAAATAATCCAAAAAATCTGTATTTTTTTGTTGTAGTAAAAACATTAACATAAAATTTATCATCTTACTGAAGGTATACTGTATACATGTAATCTTTAAGTTACCTTCTCACAGAAAATTTATAAATAATGTTTAGAAAAAGAATTATTTATTATAAGAAGAATGATCTATCTCAATTTATTGTGAGATCATCGACAACTGCTTTTAATGCTCAAATGTCAAGACACTAGAAGGCAGGAATACACTTCATAATTAAGTATGTGGCACTATATTTGTTCAAGTGGAAATCATATATTTCCCCAATACCTGAATTTTAAAAAGTATTCCTTTAGAAAAAGAACTAAATATTAACTATTTTTCTTTAAAATCTTTCCTCATATTTTCACTAGTTTGTGCCTAGTATTTAAATAGCATTTATCCTCACTTGCTGCATAAAAATGAAACTTGGTCATATTAGAGGCAGGACATAATTCACTCCAAATTTTCAATGAACAAAGTTCCATGGCTGCTGCTTATGTAGGAGATAGGGAGTGAGGTGGTGTTATGAAATTACCAATATGAAATAAATGCTCAATGAGGCCTCGGCAGCAGTTATCAGGAAAACTACTCAGTTCTGTGATCTTTTTTTTTTTTTTCCTGTGTGTGTGTGTGTGGATTGAACCCAGGGCTTTCTGCAGACTACAGGGAGCCTATAATCTTTTATTTGAGCCATTTAAATATGGGTTTTATTATTATTTTTTTTAAGTTTTCTTTAGTTGTAGACAGACACAATATTTATTTTTTTTTAAAGAGAGAGTGAGAGAGGAGAGAGAGAGAGAGAGAATTTTTAATATTTATTTTTCAGTCCTTGGCAGACACAATATTTCTATAAAAATTATTCATTTTTATGTGGTGCTGAGGATCAAACCCAGTGTCTCACACATGCGAGGCAAGTGCTTGACCACCAAGCTACAGCCCCAGTCCTAATATTAATTTTTTTTAACTCCACAATAATTTCTAGAGTTTACTGAAAGTTCAAAAACTAGAGAAGATGTTTCCTTAGTGTATGCCCTTTTTTCTTTTTCTTTTTTTAAAAGATACAGTCTCCCAATGTTGTCACAGCTGGCCTCAAATTCCTGTGCTCAAATGACCCTCCTGCTATAGCCTCTTGTGTAGCCATGCCTATAGGCACATATTTCTGGCCTGAAAATACATGACTTCTTTTATCAGTTTTCTACTAGAAAAGAAGTACTTTTATAACTTTTTTTTAATAGTTTTTTTTTGAGAGAGAGAGAGAGAGAGAGAGAGAGAGAGAGAGAGAGAGAATGAATTTCTTTAATGTTTATTTTTAAATTTTCAGTGGACACAACCTTTTTGTTTGTACGTGGTGCTGAGGATCGAACCCGGGTTGCACGCATGCCAGGCGAGCGCACTACCACTTGAGCCACATCCCCAGCCCGTACTTTTATAACTTGATTTGGTTTTATTGTCATTTTCTCCATTATATTTTGCTTTCTTTTTTTTTTTTTTAAAGAGAGAGTGAGAGAGGAGAGAGAGAGAATTTTTAATATTTATTTTTTAGTTCTCAGTGGACACAACATCTTTGTTGGTATGTGGTGCTGAGGATCGAACTCAGGCCGCACGCATGCCAGACGAGCGCGCTACCGCCTGAGCCACATTCCCAGGCCATATTTTGCTTTCTATAAACACTTCATTTCCAGAAATGAAGTAATTAAAATGTTGCACTAAGTCAATTAAAACAGAAATGCTAGATTTAAGTTCTAATTTGAGGACTGGGCTGGGGATGTAGCTCAGCAGTGCAGCACTTGTCTAGCAAGTATGAGGCACTGGGTTTGATCCCCAGAACCCCTTAAGCCCTCTGACCAAAATTACAATAAATCTCACATTGGGAAAACATCTACTAGCAAGTAGAGGAGTCCAATGTGTCCTTCCTCAGAAGAACATGAACACTGAAAAGCTACAGAAGGTCTGCAGTGCTGGAATACAAATTCCTTTGTCATTATTACAGAAATTTAATTTTCATCTATTTGGTATAACCAAACCATTCTATATATTCCACATAATCATCTTTGAAAAGAAGCATAAACCATTTTGGTTTTTAGAAAATTAAGTTCAAAAGAAAGGTACTAAAAAAAGTCATACTAATGAATAAAATTTGTATTGCTTTTTGTAAACCACTCCATGAATTTTGCACTGTAATTCTTTTTTTCTTTTTTGAAAGTAACTTCCACACTTTGAGTGTTCTTTGTCTTCTTGGGGGCGATTTTCTTTTCTCCACAAAATCTTAAGGACGTTGTACCAGTTTACTTTTACTTCCCTCCTGTTCACTGAGTTTAAAGTGGGTATAGGCAAGAATGCCAAATAATGTACATAAAATGCCAAGACCCTGATTAATTGATAGTGGATCTTTAAATAAAACATATCCTCCACATAATGTAATGCAGAACTTGAAGTGTCCAAACATGTTATAGCTGAGGTTTTTGGATAAGGATAAAAAGGAGTAATAAGCTAGATATTAGGCACATACACACAACAAAGGCGTCCGGTGGCTGGAAACAACGCCACGAAACCCGGACTAAACAGCAGCACTTATCTAAGGAACTTTAGTGAAGTGCTGGGTCAGTTCTCGTTTCTTCAGGTAGGTTTTAGCAACTTAAAAATGACAAGATGGTGACACTGTGCTCTTCTGAGCAGGTCCTAAGCAACACACACACACACACACACACACACACACACAGAAGACTTTCTCATCTGTTCCTGTTGACCTTTTCAAAGAGGAAAGGGCTAAAATACAAAGTTAGGAATGAAATTTAGAACAAGGTACAGAGAGGATCTTTGGTACAACATTTTATAGTTATGTTGCATAGTGGTATTTCTAATAAACTTTCCCTGGCAAATGAGGTGAGATGTGGAAGGTGCCAAGGAGCCAACTCCTTGTAAACACTTTCAGTATGCTTAAGGCTAGGTGGAAAAAGGGCGGGAGGGAGTGACACTATATGCCAACCATGCCACACTAGGCATTTTACGTTAACACCTGTTGCGCACATTTCCCTTCACTGCACTCCCACTCCCCATTTTACAATTGCAGAGGTGCAGGGACTTTAAGTAATTTGCTTCAGATCAAAGAGCTTAAGTGGCAGAGTCGGCATCCAAACACAGATGAATCTCTTTAACTCCAAGTCTATGCTCTGATCTAGTAAACTGCCAGTAACTCACAGTGGAATTAAGTCATTCATATAAAATCCATGTGCTGGCTCCAACGCTTTAGTTTTAAATTTCTTTACTCCCCCAGCCTCTCTTAACCAGTTCATGATATGTTAAAAATATTTATAAAGGGAAGGCAAACTTAAACTCTTCAATGTTGCTCTTTATAAATTGGAAGAGAGAGAGAGAGGAAGAGAAAGCACAAGCACACAGTCTATCTCTGGTATTTCTAATTCTTCCTTTCCTCTATCAATCCTCCACTCTGCTGCAGTCAGGCTTTGCACTCACTACCCAGAATGCCCCTGCCAGCGTCCTCCACCTCAGTAAGCCCACCGATCCATTATTAGCCTTCTGTGTACTTGACCTGTCAGTGACAACTGACCCAGTAGTTTACTCTTGTCCTTCGCCACTCTCCTTCCTTCCACCTAGTTCCTCTCATTAAACACTGAAGTGCCCTGGGATTCAATCTTTGGACATGTTTTTCTACTTGTTTGCTTAGTAGTCTCAACCAGGTACCTATGCACTCCAACTATGTGAAATACCCCTGGCTGAGACTTTTTCCTTGAACCCTCAGTTTATCCAAAATTAAGCACGTGACCATTTTCCTCATCTCAAGCATCCTCTGAGCTGTCCTGTCTCAGCCACCTTTATATCAGCCAAAACCATGTAAGTCAACCTTGTTTCCTCATTCTCCACATCCAACTGGTCAGCAAAACACACTGGCTCTACTTGGAAATACATCCCAAATCCAATCATTTCCACCATTCCACTGCTACCACCCTAGTAATAAACTACAATTATTTCTAAATTAGAATACTGCAGTAGCCTCCTGTCAGTTTCCCTTCTCTCCTAGCTCTTTCAGTCCAGTGGTTCTTAACCAGGATGATTTTGCCACATGAGCCATGTCTGAAGACATTTTTGGTTGCCACAACTGAGGGCTGGGTGTGCTACTGGCAGAGACTTGGCATGCTGCTAAACAACCTGCAACATACAAGACAGGCTTCCACAACAAAGCACTGTCCAGCCCACAATGTCAACAACCCTGATGTCATCTTCTCACTTCAAACTCCGATGGCTTCCCAGCTCATTCAGAGTAATAGTCTTTATGTGGAGGCCCCATTCAGTCTGGTTCCGTTACCTCTCAGCCCACCATATCCCCTCCTCTGCACATGCTGCTCCATGCAGGTATCCCTGTTTCTTGGGCCTCTCACCTGCTATTGCTTCTGCCTGGAATGTTCTTCTCTCCCAATCTGCATGGAGCAATCTCATTTCCTTCAGGTCTTTACTCAATCACCTTCCTGTAGAGGCTTTTTGACTACCCTTCCTAAAACTTCAACCCTGTCCCCAACATTTCACATCCACTTTCCTGCTTTCTTTTTTTTCTCTTTGGCACTTAACACTACCCAACACTGTGTATGCATATTTAAAAACTTTATAGTCTGTATATAGTCTGTATTCCTCACTAGAATTTAAGCCTGAGGAGGCAAAGATTTTCATCTGTTTGGTTCACCACTGTATCCCCAGTGGCTGGCATATAGTAGACCTTTGGTATGTAAGTATTTATTAAGTCAATGAGTGGTTTATAGTGGGTATTCAATAAATATTTGCTGAATGAAGGAATGTCTTTAATTAGGACACATTCTTGGGTACCTTGATTTGGCAACATGATCCACATGTCCACATCCGACTAGACTGTATGAGTTCAAATCTGGACATCACACTTCTCATCTGTGTGGCCTTAAATGAGTTATTTAACCTCTCTGTGCCTACTCCCTTGTCTGTAAAATAAAATGATAGAATGCACTTTAAAGAGCTGCTGTGAGAATTAAATGGACCAATATACACAAAATGTATCTAATAGTATCTGGTATAAATTTATTTATTAACGATTGTTTTTTTTTAAAAAAGTGTAATTATTGTTATTTATTGATAGCAAATTTGCTATTTATTTTATTCTGTTGATATCTCAGTATTTATTCATTTGTATAAATCAGTATATTCTGATAAAACAATACTAAACTACCTCTATGATCTGGATTTGTATTTGCCTAAGTGGGGCAGAATGAAATACAAATACAAGAGAAACAGAATGACAAGCTGCATGGTGAAAATGGGCAGCTGAATTTGACCTTCAACAAATGACTTCATTTTTAAAATAAATTTTCAAAATAAAATTTTAAAATATTGAAAACAGTAGACACACCCATACGAAATAAGTACAAAGACACACTGCCAAATCAGCTGCCAGGAGTCTGAAATTAACATCTTTTGTTACATGGGTTAACCACACCTCTATTTTATTACTGAAAACTAATTGAAACTCAAGCCTCCACCCTGTTATTCATTCAACAAATATTTAAGTCCACTATCTGCAAGGAATGGTACTCTAAGTTAATTTTTGTAAGATAGTCACCAATTACTTAAAAAAATTCAAAAACATTCATGCTATAGCAAGTGAACTCATTTCCTCAGTTCTTATTTCCTTAAAGTTCTAAAGACTCTAGTGGGGAAATAAACAGAAAAAGATTAAAAATAACCAACACTACTCAATTTAGGACATGCATATATAGTTAGTATAAGACTCAAATAAGGTAGTGAATGTGAATTTTGGAAACATAAAAGACTACGCATTTGTAAGTTATTGTTGAAAGGATACGTGACTGGTGAAGTGTTCCCAATGATCCAATAAATGGATAAGTTCACCATGAAAGCTATTACTCCAGATAGCAGCACCATAAGCTACAAATGAATCAAAAAAATCATTAATGTGAAGCACTGCACTATAATCCAGTAAAAATACATTTCATTAGGCATTTTAAAAACTCTAGTATCAGGCTGGGAGATAGCTCAGTGGTGGAGCACTTGCCTAGCATGCACAAGGCCCAGGTTCAATCCCCAGCACCAAAACAACAAACACCCCTCAAATATCAACCATTAAAAACAAAGATTAGAAAAAGAGAATCAATTTGGGAGACCACAAAAATTGAGAGTAGCCAAACACAGAGCCTATAATTCCAGCGACCTGGAAGGCTAAAGCAGGAGGATTGCAGGTTCAAGCCAACGTCAATAACTTAGTCATTTTCCTAGGCAATTCAGCAAGACACTGTTTCAAAATAAAAAATGAAAAGGGCACCAGGTACAGTGGTGCACGGGAGGCTGAGACAGGAGGATCATGAGTTCAAAGCCAGCCGCAGCAACATCAAGGTACTAAGCAACTCAGTGAGACCCTGTCTCTAAATAAAATACAAATCAGTGAGACCCTGTCTCTAAATAAATTACAAAATAGGTCTGGGGATGTGGCTTAGTAGTTGAGTGCCCCTGAGTTCAATCCCTGGTACCAAAAAAGAAAGAAAGAAAGAAAGAAAGAAAGAAAGAAAGAAAGAAAGAAAGAAAGAAAGAAAAGGACTGGGGATGTGGTTTCAGTGGTAAAGTGACCCTGGCTCAAATTCCAAGTACCAAAAAATTTTATAAAATAAAAAAATTAAGAGTATAAGAGCACAATGAATGAATAGTATTCAAAAATATAACTGCCCACAAGAATCAACAGAAAAGTCTGTAATAAACCCTGTCTCTGAATATGAATTTTAGGTTCATTTTTCTTATCCATCTAAGGAAGAAATATTTTGTAATAATTTTTTTTGAGACAGTCTTGCTGTGTTGCCCAAACACCTGGATTCAAAGAATCCTCCTGGCTAGGTGTAGTGGCTCATGCCTGTAATCCCAGTGGCTTGGGAGGCTGAGGCAGGAGGATTGTGAGTTAAAAGCCAGCCTCAGCCATTTAGTGAGGTCCTAAACAACTTAGCGAGACCCTGTCTCAGAATAAAATATAAAAAGGGCTAGAGATGTAGCTCAGTAATTAAGCACCCATGGGTTCAATTCTTGGTACCAAAAACAAAAACTACTCCTGCCTCAGCTTCCCTAGCAGCTGGGACTATAGTCACATAGTCACACACCACCATGTCTAGGTGTAATAAGTTCTTATTATAAAAATTATACATATGTATTGTAGAAAAATCAGGAAAAAAAGGATAAGGAATTCTTACAATCTCAACTACTACAACTATAAATATTTTGGCATCTACCTTCTAGGTCTTTTTCTATTGAATTGCTCATTTTTAGTCCTATTCAAATAAAGATAATAAATATTTATTGGACATCAATAAAACTGGTTCAACCCTCCTGAAAAACATAATATATACAAAGTTCCTGCCCTCAAAGAGCTTGGAAACTAGAAGACATGATATCAAAGTTTATGTTTATATGATACTTACGTAATCAGAATTGTTCTAAATATTTTACATGTATTAAATCATTTAATCCTCATAAGCAGCCACAAAATAGGTATGAAAAAAATATTATCCCTATTTACAGATGAGAGAGCAGAGTGCAGAAAGGTAAAATAATCATCCTAAGATCACAGAGCTAGTAAAGGGCAGCACTGAGATTTAAACGCAGGCAGACTGGTTCTGGAGTCTTGGCTTTTAACCCACTCTGCCATGATGCCTCTTAATCACAGAATAATAGTGCAATAGAAGACTTGCAGCTCATGAGATGAAAAACAAGTCTTGAGTTCTACCTCACTAGCAGGCAAACAGACAATAGATTCTACATAAATTTCAAGGCAGGAGAGGTCCTTCTGGGATAGGACAGACAGAGAAGTCTTTGGATCTTAAAAGCATGTATAGATTAAAGAAAGAGAGGGTAGGGTTCAAGCACAGGGACAGCATAGGTCAAAGTGTAAGTATAGAGTATGCTTACAGGACAGGGAAGAAACCAACTTGGCTGAGGATAGGGGACAAATGGGCTGTACCACAGTATATATATACAGTGCTTTGTTCAAACTTACCCTACTTTATGTTTTTGGTGGTGCTGGGGATTGAACCCAGGGCCTCGTGCATTTGAGGCAAGTACCCTATCAACTGGGCTATATCCTCAGCTCCCCACTTTATTTTTTATTATTTTTTTAATATTTATTTTTTAGTTGTAGTTGAACACAATATCTTTATTTTTATGTGGTGCTGCGGATCGAACCCAGGGCCTTGCATGGGCTAGGTGAGTGCTCTATTGCTGAGCCACAATCCCAGCACCCCCACTTTATTTTATTTTTTTTAAAGAGAGAGAATTTTAATATTTATTTTTTAGTTTTCGGCGGACACAACATCTTTGTTTGTATGTGGTGCTGAGGATCGAACCCAGGCCTCACGCATGCCAGGCGAGCACGCTACCGCTTGAGCCACATCCCCAGCCCCCACTTTATTTTAAAAAGCATAAAATCAGGACTGGGGTTGTGGCTCAGTGACAGAGCACTTGCCTAACACATATGAGGCACTGAGTTCGATCCTCAGCACCACAAAAAGATAAACAAAATAAAGATATTGTGTCCATGTATAACTAAAAAAAAAATTTTAAAGATGACATAAAATCATTTTCTATCTCTGAATTTAGATAAAATATTAGCTATGATTTAAATTATTAAGAAGCCTAAGTTCCAAGGGAAATGCTGTATATGAAGATATTTTCTGTCCCATATAAATTTTATCACTTTTAAAATCAGTATAGTTGTAAGAGGACCAGGAGTTGAATTTGTGTCCTATTTAGGTAAACACAGTAATACCTCATTTGATTTGATTTGTGATGTCTGCTAAAAAGTAAGAAAACGTACATAAAATGCACCACTGTTAATTTTACTGGGTTCACAGAATGTCACATACCTATTTCTTGATGACTTGGCACATGATTAAAAAGACCATTACATGTTTTACTTTGAGTCAATGATGCCCCCTAGAGACATCAAGGAACCAAGGTGATTTTTCCTTACATTACATAGCCTCAGCTTGTTGTACTCTTAGTTTCTTTGTACATTTTATGGACTTCCTGCTGTTTTCCTCTTTCAAAACCTGTCAGGGGTCTACCACGAAAAACCTCTCTTCTAGTTTCAAGTGTCCAAGCTGCAATATTTGAAGACCAAATAATCCAGATGGTAGGACTTTTGCAAAGTAAAAGGAATATTATTTGAGAGATGGTCCAATGATTTCTACTTTAGGAACAAGTATAGACGCCAAAGTATATAAATTTGACAATAGCAAAGCTATGAACTAACATAGGTGCCTTTCAAAAGATGAAGGGATAAAGAAAATGTTACATACACACACACAAAAACACACACACACAGGAATATTACTCAATCATAAAGAAGAATGAAATTATGGCATTTGCTGGAAAATTGATACAACTAGAGACAATTGTGCTAAATGAAATAAGCCAGTTCCAAAAAACCAAAGGCTCAATGTTTTCTCTGATATGTGGATGCTAACACATAAGAGGGGTTCAGGTGGGAAAAGAAGTTCATTGGATCAGACAAAGGGGAATGAAGGGAAGGGAGAAGGGACAGGAATAGGAAAGACAGTAGATGAATTGGTCATAACTTTCCTATGTTCACATATGAACACACTACCACTGAAACTCCACATCATGTAAAACTATAAGAATGGGATCCTAATTAGAATAAGTCATACTCCATGTGTGTACAATATGTCAGAATACACTCTGTATGTATTCTGTATGTGAATGTGTATAACATATAATATATAATACTGTACGTGTACCTAAAAAAAACAACAACAACAAAAAATATACGAATTTGAAACAATTATTGGTCTCAGGGGCAGCACAGTAGAGTACTCAAAAATATGGTGATTGTGTGATGACTGCATATAGTCCCAGTTATGTGGGAGGCTGAAGCAGGAGCACTGCTTGAGCCCAGAAGTTGACAGCCTGGGCAACAGCAGACCCCAACTCCAAAAAAAGGAAAAAAGGAGGGCGGGGAGGGATTCTGAGAGTGTAGCTCAGGGGTACAGCACTTGCCTGGTTGGGTTTAATCTCCAGAACTGTGAGTGGGGAGGAGGTGAAAAATAAGGACTTTGGAGTCAAGATGCATGGATTCAAATTCTGCCTCCGCTAATTAACTGTGGGATTTCAGGTCAGTTACATAATAACTCTTTTGTCTCTAGTTTCCCGGAGTAAAAATAGTTAATACTAGTATTAACCTCACAAAGTTATGAAGCGTAAACAAGTTAACATTTGCAAAGTGCTTGAATAATGCCTGGAAAAGATGAAGGGTTAGTAAGTATTTGGTTAAGTTAACACCACCAACAAAAAAGACATTCCTACTGACTGTTTCAAAGGTTAAAGCTGTTAGAAGTGAAAGTTCCCGATAAGTAAGGTATTATGGACTGTTTGTTTCCTCCCAAACTTTGCATAATGAAATCTAAATTGTGATAGTATTAGGAAGTGACTAAATCACCTCATTGATCCTCACAAAGGGGATTAATCCTCTTAGGAGAAGAGACAAAAGAGAGTTTGCTTCTCCTCTCTTTCCCTCTGGTGAGGATATAAGGAAAAGACTGCCCTCTGTAAACAGAGGGCCTTATTACCAAGAACCCAACTGAGCTGGTTGGTACTCTAACCTCAGACTTCCAGTCTCCAGAACTGTGAGAAAAAAATGTTTGTTGTTTAAGCTACACAGTCCATGATATTTTGGTAATAGCAGCCCGAACTAAGACAATGGTGATTATATTTTCTAACTTACATGTCCTCAAAGTACATATACTTTTGATCTACCAATTCTCCTCCTAAGACTCTATTCCATAGAGGGGAAATAAAAAGTATCAGGACACACAACGCATGTATAAGAATGTTTATTAAAATGTTGTTCATAGTGGTCAAGGACTAGGAAAAAAAATTGAATACCTAAAAGGGATTATTTATACAGACACTAAAAAGTATAATTTGGAGAGATTTTCATGGTATTGTTAAGAAAAGCATGTGCAGGGGCTGGAGGTGTAGCTCATGCTTCAACTAGTTCAATCTCCAAAACCTGTATGATCCCATGTTTGTCAAAAACACAATCTGTGTGTATTATATCTTTTTTTTAAAAAAATATTTTTCAGTTATAAATGGATTATTTATTTATTTATTTATTTATTTATGGTGCTGAGGATCGAACCCAGGACCTCACGCAAGCCAGGCAAGTGCTCTACCACTGAGCCACAACTCCAGCCCCTGTACTGTATCTTTAAATGAGTATATGTAACAAGGAGAAAGATATTATAGAACACTAGAGGTACACATGGGGAATGGGATCCTGAAGTGTACATGGATAGGAGGGACAGGGAAAAGAAATTCAGGATAAAAACAGCATATGATATGATTCTATTAGATAAAATCACACACACACACGCATGTGTAAATTAAGAGAGACAGACAAACCGACAGACACAGAGAGACAGAGAAACAGACCTGTGAAATGGTCATTGTCAAAATGGTAACTAAATATCTTAGTGTGGCGGGATGTCAGGGAGCTTTCACTTTCTCCATATTTTTTTTTTGTAAGTTCAAAATCCACAACATAATCATGTACTTTTTACATATATGAAAAAATCTTGGGGGGTGCTGGGGTTGTGGCTCAGTAGTAGAGTGCTTGCCTGGCACGAGTGAGGCATGAGGTTCGAACCTCAGCACATTAAAAAAAAAAAAAAAAAAAAAAAAAAAAAAAATATATATATATATATATATATATATATATATATATATATATATATATATATAAACCTAGGAGTGCTCTACCACTGAACTACATCACTAGCTCTTTTTTCTGAAACAGGGTCTCACTTAGTTGCCCAGGATGGCCTTGAACTTGCAATCCTCCCGCCTAAGCCTCCCGAGTTGCTGGGAATACAGGTGAGTAACACCATAACCAGCTAAGTACATACTATTTATATAAAAAGAAAGCCAATAAAATTAAATGCCCAAATTATTTGTTGGCTATAATCTGGCATGGTCAGAACAGTAACCAGGCATAAGATCTGTACTGTAGTTCTGGTTTTGCCATTGACTGGCTACTGGACCCTGGAAGGTCCCTTTACCTTTTCTGCCTCAATTCTGTTGTCTGGAAAATAATCCTTACCTTGCCTTCCTTAAAAAAGGGTAACTATGAAGATTAAACATGAGAATGGATTTGAGATAGTGCTCTGAAACTTAAAAAAATATATTAAAAACGAAGATATTATTATTACACTGTTTCTTAGGCACTGAAACAGCTAGAACTTACCAAAGCAGAAGGTGACCAGGGACCAAATATTCCTCCCTCTCCAAACACTGGCTCAAAGAAGGGCACAACAACCAGCAACATGGCAGATGACATTGGAGCCTGGTAGTACAGCAGCTGCATTGAATTTACTTGTAATTCATGCTGTTTGGCTCCTACCCACTGAAAATTAGGAGATAAACAGGTCAGGCACAAGAGAAAACCATCACTTAATCAACGGTGCAACTCTAGGCACACAGACAGAAACATGGGGTACAGGCTGGGGGACAGGAAATTCCTAATTATTCTACAAGATTTCCAAGATCAGTAGGATATCTGAATGCTCTTTAATTACCACAGATGAAAAGAGTTCTACAAATTCATTTTCTGATAAACTATTTTCCTCTCCATTCTTTACAAGGAAGAAAAACCCTTTCTATCTTCCTGATCCTATTAAATAGGGAGAAGTAAATGGATATAGGAAACCATATAAATCAGAGATTTTTTTCTAAGGCAGGAGTAGAAATTTAGGGGATAAACAGGAATACAGATGCAATGACAGACCTCATTTCCTCCTAAAAATGGCCCAAATAAAAAATTTTAAAAGGAAGATGGGGCACAGGGCAGTTCAGAGACTAGGAGATTAACCCTGGTTATTCCAGTTGGCTGCCAAAGTGTGTGGTGTTTTCAGTCACTTCAAAAAATTCAATCAATGGCAGAAGAAAGTTTCCTCTCTTTGGATGTCTTTTCTGTGGGTGGTATCACCCCTGCCCCATTTGACCCAGGTACACTGGATAATCACAAACCCCAAAATACTGTCATTCAGTAGAAATAACACCTCAAAACCTCAAATCCCAACAGGCCTCCAAATGCTTCACAAATAGGACTGAAAAGGAGGCTTTGAAGAATGCTCAGTAAAACTGAATAAGATCTGGCAAGAACAGCAAGGCTTCTGAATGACTTCTACAAGCTTTTCTCCTGTAGGTCTGGGTATCTTGTTACATAACTTCTCAGTCTATAGAAATTCAGCAAAGGGGCTGGGGATGTGGCTCAAGCGGTAGCGCGCTCGCCTGGCATGCGTGTGGCCCGGGTTCGATCCTCAGCACCACATACCAACAAAGATGTTGTGTCCGCCGAGAACTAAAAAATAAATATTAAAAAAATTCTCTCTCTCTCCTCTCTCACTCTATCTTTTTTTTTTTAAAAAAAAAAGAAATTCAGCAAGACAAAAAAAAAAAAAAGAGCAGGAAATTTGAGCCATATTCCTGCTAGTTTTAACTAAGATTCATCTGTGAATATGAAGGACAAAGAATTGATTCTTCTGCTGCCAGCTACTGGGGGCACAGCAGTGGGCAAACATGGAGGGATGAAGAGAATGCAACTTTCCTTTCCCAGCCTCACTAGGCTCACATCCAGCCTCCACCTCTGCCACAGGACTGCCTGGAATGGCGGGCCTTGCTGTCCCTCACTGCAGTGCAGCCTGGCTTCTGTCCACAACCCCTCTAATGGCCTCCCAAAGGACACCATCTCCTTTGACTGCCTCATCCAAAGGATACCCTGAACTAATCTTTTTTCCTATCTGCTGACATCGTCAGCTCTGACCTCCTTCCTCTCACCTCCCACTCCTCCCACTCACCCCACAGTGCTGGTGTGGAACCCAGGGCCTCACACATGATTGGCAAGTGCTCTACCACACCCAGAGCAAGAGTTACACTCCCGACTTTCCTTGTGTATTTTTACCCTAGCACCTTCCACAACTTTCTAGCCATTTTTACTTAGCCTGCAGGAATTTCTTTTAAAATCAAGTTGCTTCCTTCCTTCCTTCCACCAAGGAGCTCCTCTTGTGTCACCTCAATAATAAATGCCATCATCTCCCCCAAGGATCCTACTCCTTACTTTCCTCACTTTCACATTTAATCAGACCCCACTGGTTCTTCCTCCCAAAGGTCTCTGGAGTATCTTTCAGCTTCCCATTGCCTAGCCCAGGCCATTCCTGCCTTCCCCTAGAAGCATGGATAGGTTCCTAACTGCTGTCACCCTTTCTCACTTCCCTTAAGTACCCTTCATTGCCACCAGTGATTTTTCTTAAACAGAGGGCATGATCAAGCCACTCCCCTACCTAAACTCCTTTACGTGGTGCCTGCAGAATGAAGACACTTTTTTTAGCATGACAGGAGACTGCCATCTGGTATCACCCACTGCTTGGCTTCTTCTTTCCACAGTATACTTACAGTCTAACCTCACTAAACACATCAAGTTCTCCCAAAGGGCTCTGTACTTTCACACATACTTCAAGGAAAGACCTGTTATATTTCATTGCTGAGAAAATTCCTGTGAATCCTTCAATTTAAATTGTTAACTTTCCCTCAGGTCTTGCCTCATCACCCTGGATGGAGGGCTGCCATTTCTTCCTTGGTCTTCTTCAGGACTTGGCTCACACGCTGAAGTGACCAGCTGTCTACACATGTTTCTACAGTGACGGATTATAGCTGATGCTCATCTTTGTATCCTTAAGGATGAATATAAAGCAGAAAAGATGTCTGCTGAGTGAATGAGTCAACTATTTTGTAAAACTAAAGTTTACAGCTCATCACTCTTCTTTCACCTCCTTTTAATTACCCCAGCAGTAGAAGAAGAAATAACTTAGAACACACTGGGATACAATGAGCAGATACAGATTTCTTTAAAAAGGATTTTTTAAGAAAAAAATCTTTGTATTCCATTATATTACTTCTACTATTTACTGATAATAGAACATTTGCACATTTACCAACCCCTCTTGGTCAATCTCATCTCAAATATCTACCTTAGAGATATAGAACCCTTGATTCTAATCTACAGTAGCTTCTGTGAACAAAAATGGTCATACTGACATAATGAGTACTCTGTATTGAAATTATGTGTAAGTACAAGAAATCCTAATATTCAACAGATACAACTTCTTGCTATTTTAGTGAATATTTAATCCATACATTTTGTTAAATGCAAAAAATGCATTTACTAAAAATAGTAATATTCACTATGCCTAGTAACAAAATTTATACTCACTGAAGTGTACCAAGTACGATTTTTTTAATTAACAAAGCTAAATTTCCTTATTCTTTAGATCATTCTCTGTAGTAAAACATAGCATATCATGGAGCCAAGTAACAAAACTGAGTGCTTCATCCTTTCATGACACTGGTCTCATCTTTTTGTTTAAACTGCTTCTCTGCTACTAAAAAATGTATTCGTGACTATACTATTTTTTCATGACAACGTTGCTGAAATGATCTTTACCAGAGAATTTAAGATGCTAGGGCTGCAATACTGAACTCCTAACATTCCCAACAAGAATGCCTCCGTTTATAACCAGTGGATGTCTGTGAAAAAAATAAAATTGGTTACACATTTTGGCTTTGATTCCCCATGCAGGCACACCCAGAAATTCCAAACCAAGGTTTTCAGTATAGAGAGAATACTGTTTCACTGCACCCTATACCATGTTCTTTTTCACCACTATATGAGAAACAAAATGACCATGTTGGGATTTTATGGTAATAAAGTAAATGGATCCATGAACAAATTTTTAAGAATGCTGTCACAGGCAAGACACTGTGCTTGAACAAGAAGTGAGATACCCATTTCTACAAAAAACTCAGTTGATAATAAATAAATTATTAAAAGCCAATATATAGCAACATATTTTCTGAGGCAAAAAAAAAAAAAAAAAAAAAAACTATGAAAGCAAAAATTTCCTTTCCTGTTCAGATGTCTGGAAGTGCACTCACTTCTTCACAGCAACTTTAAAATTAAAGGGTAAATAATAACATAACTAATGAATTCAGAAAGTAAAGTCTTAAAAATGCCTTTGATTTGATAATTTTTATGTGGTGCTGAGGACTGAACTCAGTGCCTCGTGCATGCTAGGCAAGCACTCTGCCACTGAGCTACAGCCCCGGCCTATTAAAATAAAGTCTGTCTTCTAGTTTTGTAAAGATTTCCCAGAAAATAACATAACTTCATCCCAAACTCACACTCTTAAGCATGGATATTATACACTTACAAACAGGTATTTGGTGAGCATCACACACCCAAGTTTCTCTGTTTTCTTCTCTTCACCTTGAGTCAATTTATGCAATTATGGTTTCTTCCCAACAGTCTATTGTCTCTATACTGTATTTTCTAAACCTTGGGATACAGCTTCAAAACTTATGACATCTGCTAAAAAGGCACATAAAGGAAAAAAAAATTACCAACCACTTGATAAAGGGATGTAACTAAAACACCAAGAGCAGCAAACACCATTCCAAGGAAATTAAACTTCACATCGTAATAAGAATTTAGGATTACACCTAAAGTTATAGGAATCTGTAAAGAAAAAGAGGTAAAATTCTGTTCAGATTAAATTCAAGAAACAAATTTAATTATCCTTTCACAGTGTCTTACAAGGCTAATAATCATAAACACATATATCTGGGAAGCAACAAATCTATAATTTTTTTTTCACTTGTGAAAATTGTTCATTCTTTTTCTTACATGTGAAATATTATAATTCCATATTTATGCTCACATTTTTGTTCTATTTTGAATTTGGGGTAAAATAATGAGTCTATGCATTGTGCTTTGCAAGAAATTATGGCATGCATGCATACACAGGTAAGTAAATGGAACACAAAAGTAATGCCTAAACAACATGTAACTGTAACAATAAAAGCATTAAGATCTTAAATATTAAAAGTTACTAAGTGCTGATATTATTCTACTGAATCTCCTTTCATTTAAAGATGCAGATGCCTCTGCAGTATGTCCTTGCAGACATATTCTGAGACATTTTTTTCTAGACCTTTTCACATTCAACATCTGTGGTTTGATTCCCTTGGGGAGAAGGGCTGTTTCTCAGTTTAAGCTTGTACAGATATCCTGATACACTGAACTGCACTGCACCCCTCTTTTTACAGCTTTCTTTTCTTTCCAATCACAGAATTTGAAGATTCCATTAAACAGTAGTTGCTAAAACCCACACTAGCACACCCTTCTGGACTAAGAGCCCAACAAAGGCTTTCTTACCCCTGCATTCCCAAATAAACCCTAAGTTCACATGCTCATAGAACATGACTCATTTGATTCAAGAAGATGGGAAAGAGCGTGACGCAGGTTAAACAATGTACATTCAAATTTCCCGGAGAGAAAGACGTCCAGGAGGTGGGGTCCAGGAGGTGAGTGTTTAGGGATGTGCGTCGGGCAGCTGGAGTTACTCACCAGCGTGAGCTTTATCCTTGTGGAGAAGCTTTTCTGGTAGCAGAAGGTCTGGATGGCTATGATCACCGGCGTTGTCATGGCCTTGGCCAGCTGATAGGTGCCTATGGTGTTGTTCTGCAGAGAGAGGTTGGTGAAGACCACAAAGCCACAGAAGCTGAGGGCCAGGAGGAGGAGTTTGGTGGGAGGCAGAGTTTTGGGAGCAAAGATGTCCAGCTTCTGGCAGATGTACAAGCCCAGCCAAGTAACCATGAAGTGCACCAGGGTCAGGCTTATGTTGGGAAAGCCGTGATGCACATAGATCCATTTATTGAGGAACACGATGCAAATGGACACTAGCAGGTTGAACAGGAGCCCAGCAGCTATTCGCCCATTGCCCCGTACTCGGTCCGCCAGCGAGGCCATGATCCCCGCCGCTGGCCGAGAGGCGACACCCGTGAAGCCGGGACTGTCCAGCTTCCGAAAGGGGTGCCCAGCCGGTCTCTGGCTGCCGTTCCCCTCCACGCCGCGTCCTCGCAGACGCCGGCCTTACGATTCAGCCAGGCATACACTAGTCGAATTCCGAGCCAGCAGAAACCTCAGCGACTTACGCAAGCTCCACCGCCGCCCAGTGAGCCAGCGAGGACGCGGCAGCACGTCCCCGGCCCGCCCAACCTCCGCCCATGGCCACGTGACTCGGGGCGCCAGCGCTTCCGCTGTGCCTGAGTAAGCAGCCAGTTCTACACTGCGCAGGCGCATTGAGCTCGGAGCGTGGAACCGCTGGTTTTTGACTCCTATCTGTAGGTCCCGCATAATATGCCCAACTTGTCCAACCCTGACTGGTCAACTGGGACCCCTTTCTGATGGTTTCCGTGGGTCCACTGTCTAGATATGGTACGAGTGGGATGTGCAGATACTGTTGGCCAATTTTACCTATGAAGCGGATGGTGAGCAATTTCGAGTCTTCGTTTGACTTTTCTACAAAGCATATTTTAAAACGTTTTTCTTAAAATATCCGAACATACTGAAAAGTAGAGTTTGATGGCCCGTCATATACTCAGGGTAGATATAACAATATTTTGGCACATTTGCTTCAATTTTTACTAATGTATCACATCTTTTTTACCCCTGAATACTTAGGTGAGCCTAAGAAGTAGGCACATTTCTCCGTATTACCACAATACTGTTTTCACTCCTGAGGCTTAACAGTAACCAGTATCAAATATCCAGTCCAAGTTTCTGGAGGTGGAAGGGATTTTAGACTTTGAGTGTATGCTACTTAATTGGTCTCTAGAAAGTTTGTGCTAATTTATATTCATGCGGCTACAGTATGGTTGATTTTTCTTACTGTGAAAAACTAGGAGTGATTTTTCAGTAATTTGATAAAAAGAAATAGTGAGAAATTGTGCTTTTAATTTGCAGGCTTTTTATTTCCAGTGACTTGAGTAGTCATAGGATTAGATGAGTTATTTGGTATATTTCCTGTTTCTATCTGCTCATTTTGTTTAGGGGTACTTGGCTTTTTCTAATTGATATATAGAAGGACGTTTATGCTTTGGTAAGTTCTTTGCTGACTTCTCCAAAGTTATGGTTAATAAACAATTGAGAGTTTCTTCCACATTTTAAATCAGTTTTTGTATTTTATTTTTCTCGAAAACTGTCCATTCTACTTAAATATTCTACTTTTTAATTTTTTAATTTATATTTGATAGCGGAATGCATTACAATTCATATTACACATATAGAGCACACATTTTTCATATCTCTGGTTGTATACAAAGTATATTCACACCAATTCGTGTCTTCATACATGTACTTTGGATAATAATGTCCAACACATTCCACCATCATTTCTAATACCATACCCTCTCCCTTCCCCTCTCATTCTTCTGCACTATCTAGAGTTCATCTAATCCTCCCACACTCCCCCTCACTACCCCAAATAAATATTTTAATATACTTAGAGTAGTATGTAGTATTTTACACTGTTTCACCTGTTGTCCTGTATCATTTTTATTATTATGCATTTGCATTTGTCCCATGATTAGCATTGCCAGTATGTTGTATATTTCATTGGCCTCTTCTACTGGTTTTGTTCCAAGTCATTGATTTTTTTTGGAGACTCATAGTTTTTTTTTTTTTTTGTTGTTGTTGTTGTTGTTTTGGTATTGGGGAGATTGAACCCAGGGATGCTTTACCACTGAGCCATATCCCCAACGGGTTTTTATGTTGATACAGGGTCTCACTAAGTTGCTGAGGCAGGCCTCAAAATTTGCAATCCTCTTGCCTCTGCCTCACAAGTCATTGGAATCACAATAGGATTACAAGTGTTATAGATTTAAAAAAAATTTTTTTTTTTTTGGTAGTTGTAGATAAACAGAATGCCTGTATTTGTTAAGTGATGCTAAGGATTGAACCCAGTACCTCACCATGCTAAGCAAGCATTCTGCCACTGAACCACACTCCATCCTGTAACAGATATTTTTATTTAAATAAGATAAATTTAGAATAGCTTTGGCCATGGTCCTTAAGTCAGTGTAATATTTTCATTGTCCTTAATTTCTAAGTAGTTTGATGGAAGGTTTTAAATTTCTCCTTTGTTGTAAAAATTATTCAAATATTTATTGAACACTTGCTATGTATCAGGCAATACATCTAAACTAGACCAGACCCTCTTTCATAGAACTTAGAGAAGACTAGTATTAAACGATTAGAAATTATAATGAGTGTTCTAAAATAATAAAACATAATTCTGTGAGTGTATAAGAACTTACCCTAAACTTGGGGAAGAAAAGGTAGTCAAAGACTTCTTTAAGGAAATGGTTCTTAAACTAAGAAAAGAATGAGTAAAAGTTGATTAAGCATTGTCTAAAGTCTAGCTCTCCTAACGTGCTCTTCCTGATATATTCTATTGTGTGTGCTCCTCTTTCTACATCATCAGACTTTACTAATTGTTACTGTACTTCGTGCCTTTTCCATTATATATTTTATTTTCATCCTCCCTTCCAGTTTGGAACAATAGAAGCCTATCTGACTAATGATTTACAAGGCTTAACCTTACCTATTCCTTTAAGAGCACAGAGGAACTCTATTTAGTTGCTTCAATTCACTCTTTTTGTGATTATAGATTTGGGCGAATAATCTTAGCATGTCTGACAAATTATATTTTTGTAATCCCTTATTTCTGATATTTGAAACTACACACTTATGATTTGGATATGAGATGTTCCCACAAAAACTCGTGTGTTAGGCAATGCAAGAATGTTTGAAGGTGAAATAACTAAAAGATTATGAGAGATATAACCTGAACAGTGGATAAAAGCCATTTGATAGATAAATAACTTGAATAGATAACTGGTGGGAACTGCAGGCAGGTTGGATGTAACTGGAGGAAGTAGGCCTGGGGGCATACCTTGGGGATTATATTTTGTCCCTGGCTCCTTGAGTTCTCTCTCTCTCTCCTTCCTGGTTGCTATGAGTAGCTTTCCTCCACCCTGCCCTTCAGCCATGATATTCTGCCTTACCTCAGGCAGACAGCAGTGGAGTCAGCCAACTGAAATTCCAAGCCAAAATAACTTTTCCTCCTCTAGGTTGTTCTTACCAGGTATTTCAGTCACAGCAATAAAAAGCTGACTAACATGCAGATGGTTCCTGGCTTACCATTGTTTCAATGTAAATCATTTGACATTTGAAGATCCAGAAGTGGTAACACATTCAGTAGAAACTATACTTCAGATTTAATCTCTAGCAGTATGTGATACAATACTCTCCCATCATGCTGAGCAGTAGCAGAGCCCTATAGCCCTCAGTCAGCCAGGCAGTCATAAGCGTGAATAACTGATATTCTGCAGTGTACCATGATGCTAAGCAATGATGTTCAGTAGCTGTGTATTAAATGCATTTTAAACTTAAGGTATTTTTATTTATGAAACTTTATTGGGATGTAACCCCCTCCTAAATTAAGAAGAATCTGTAGTTAAAATATGCACTCTGAGGGCTGGGGTTGTGGCTCAGTGGCAGAGTGCCTGCCTCGCACATGTGGGGCACTGGGTTCAATCCTCAGCACCACATAAAAATAAGCAAACAAAATAAAGATATTGGATCCATCTATAACTAAAAAATATTTTAAAAAATATGCACTCTGAAATTTGGGTTAAAGGATAAATATATTAGGACTGAGGATGTAGCTCTTAGCATGTGCCAGGTCCTGGGTTAGATTCCCAGCACCATAAAAACCAAAGAGCTAAACTATAGTGGATCTCAACTGACTTATATTTACCAATCTTGTTACTAAAAGCCTTCCTGAGTCTAACCCTATCTGTGTTAGTTTTGTCAATGGGACAAAAATACTTGAAGAAATAACTTATGAGTAGCAAAGATTTTGGTTCATAGTTTCAGACATTTCAGCCCATTGGTCACTTGTCCTTATGGTGGCACAGCACATTATAGCAGGAGCATGTTGCAGAGCAAAGGTTTCACGTCATGGTGGGCAGGAAGCAAAAGAGAGTAAGGGGTCAGGGTCCCAATACCCACTTTGTGTGCATGCCCCAGTGACCCAATTTCCTTCCACTAGGCCATACTTTCACCTTTTCCCCATAGTGCCACAGGCTGGCAACCAAGTCTTTAACACATGGCCTTTGGTTGGACATTTAAGATCCAAACCATAATGTTATTCTTTTTCTTTTTGGTGGTACTGGGGATTGAACCCAAGGACATTCTACCACTGAGCTATATCCCCTGCCCTTTTTTATCTTTTGAGATATGGTCTCACTAAGTTGCCCAGGCTTGCCTCCAACTTGGGATCTTCTTGCCTCAGCCTCCCAAACCACAGGGATTACATGCACCACTGTACCCTGCACCTTAACACCATTTTTGTCACCCACCCAGTTTTTCACTATTTCCGAGTCTATATTTCTTCAAGGCAATTTAGTTGGTTAATTGGCTTTATGTAAAGTGCAGGTGCCCTCATCCTAACCACAGTCCTGAAATGTGATTATTAGTCTCACTTGGTATGTCAAAATAGAGTATAATCTCACAGCTAAAATGGGATGAGAGTAAAATAAAACCCAAATCTCTGGTTCTATGGTCCACTTGTATGTGTGTATGTGGCGGGGGTGGGGGTGGGAGATAGGGATCTTATCATAGTTGCTTTGGCTGCCCTTGAACTCCTGAGCTCAAGCAATCCTCCTGTTTTACCCTCCCAAGTAGCTGGGACTGCAGATAGGCAGCACTGTGCCCAGCTTTATTAGTTTTTGTTTTGTGTGTGTTGGGCTTGAACCCAGGTGCATTTTACCACTAATCTACATTTCTAGTTCTCCCTTGCCCCTAGAGGCAAGATCTTGTGCTAATTTAATTAGCCTCCTGCTTCAATCTCCCAAGAAGCTGGGATTATAGGTGTATACTACCATGTCTAACTACATTTGAATTGTCTTTCCATTTGATTTTTTAATTTTTTTTTAGTTGTAGATGGACACAATATCTTTATTTTTATTTATTTTTATGTGGTGCTCAGGATCGAACCTAGGGGCCTCACACGTGGGAGGCAAATGCTCTACCACTGAGCTACAACCCCTAGCTGCCCATTTGATTGTTCAAAGATAAATTTACACTTAAATGTGTAAAGCATAATTGTATTGGGTTGGTGGGGTTCTGTGAACTAACCCCAGGATCTTTCACACTAAGCACATACTCTACTACTGAGTTAGACACCCAGCTTTCAACTGTATAATTTTTTGACAACTGACACACCTATGTAATCCCTATCAAGATATAGAATATTTCCTTTACCCCCAAAAGTTCCCTATGTTCCTTCTCAGAAAATAGGGTGTCCCTCCCCTGTAAAAGTCACTATTTTAATTTTTTTCACCATAGATTAGTTTTAACTGTTCAAGAACTTCATATAAATGAATGAAATAACATGTAATTTGACTTCTTCTGTTGAATTTATGAGTAGTTATTTCCTTTTTATATTACTGAGTATGAACATCACAAGTTGTTCAGCTGTTCTCTGATTAATGGGTATGTAGGTTAGATCATTCCTAGTTTGGAGCTTTTAAAATAATGCTGTTATGAATGTGTGTGTGTGTGTTGTTGTGATAGAACCAGCCCTTGCACGTGCTAAGCACTGCTATGATAATTTTTTTAATTAGCTACAATTATTATCATATTTTAACACACATTTTTGTGGAATTTATTTTCATTTCTCTTGGGTAAGTATGTAGGTTGAAATTTCTAGATAAATTACAGAAAATGTTTGAAAATTTCCCCAAATAGGCTGGTAAGATATGTCTATAATCCCAGCTACTGAGGAGGATGAGTTAGAAGGATCCCAATTTGAGGCCAGCCTGGACAATTTAGTGAGATCCTCTCTCAAAATAAAATATAAAAAAAAGCTGGAAAGGTAACTCAATAGTAGAAGTCTCTTGAACTCAATTTCTGATTAGGGCAGGGCAGGACAAATTTTCCCAGAGACAGTATCGTTTTACATTCTTCCCTAACAATGTATCATAATTTATTCTACATCCTTGTGAAGATTTGGTGTTGTCTGTCTTTTGGGTTTTAGCCATTCTGATGAATATGTAATGATAGCTCATTGTAGTTTTTTAAGTAAGAGTCCATCTTTGAATCATTTTCACTGGCATAAATAAAACTTGAAGCAGAGTTCATTGCTTCACACATTTCTAATTGATTTCTATTGTGATCAACTAGTGTTATATGCCTTGGGTACAGGAGGAATGACAATACCTATCGCTGATTTAAGCCAGAATTCCCAAATAGCTAACTAGAATCACAAATGGAATACTGTATTTTAAAAATATAACTTCTGTGATCCATTCCCAGGCCTCCTGAGCCAGACATCCCCAGGTGTCATCTGTAAGTAAATATTTAAGAAATTCCTTGGATGATTCAGATGATGATTAGCCAGCTTTGGTATAACAGTATTTCTCTTTCAGTTATCTCCCATTTATAAGCCATGTAGTATAGTTAACTTGGCCTAGTTGCTAGTTTATAAACATGCCTAGCCTTTACCACTGTTGGCCTTGCTAATACTGATTTCCTAATCTATAGTGCTTCACGATATTTGAATCTTATCTTTATATTTCTGCAAATTTACTGCATTACTCAAACTTCAGCCCAAGTTGCTCAGAGTCTTTTTAACTGAAGACAGTTTCTTCCTGTTCAGACTTTTTTTTTAACCTTTGAGACAGAGGACTGCTAAATTTCCCAGGCTGGTCTTAAACTCTTAATCCCACCTTAGTCTCCTAAGTAGTTGGGATTATAGGTGTATACTACCACACTATATTTTTTAATGGCACCTTTTAAATATGTATATTTTCCCTATAAGAAGGATTGGATTAGATTTTATTTATTTTGAATTTCCCAATGTTTTCAATGCTTACTGTGTATCAGATATTGCATTTTTTTTAATGTTCCAATTTCCTTGTATTCCCTAACTTACTTTAATAGCAGGTTTCTTAAGTGAGAGTTAATAAACTAAAAATGTTTTCAAAATAAAGAAAGTAATGTTATTATGATTGTTGTTGAAAACATTTTTTGCTATATTCATCTTAGTAACTAATACTTTTTAAAATTACTGAATTTATAATAAATGAAAAATTATATACTTGGCTTGAAAATGAATCTACTCTCCATCCTCTTTATAATTTTAAGATATTAGAGTGCTTACGATTACACGAAAAAAATTAGAATAAACAATTTAATTTACTTTTATATAAAAGAGATGAACTTGAAATTTTTAAGAACAGAATATTTTAATTTTTACATATTTTATTAAAAAACACACTTAGAGAAATAACAATACATTAAATTTTCAAAGCGTCACCATACTATTCTGGTTTGGTTTTTTTTTTTTTTTTTTTTTTTTTTTTTAAGAGTGAGAGAGAGGGAGAGAGTGGGAGAGAGAGAGAGAGAATTTTTAATATTTATTTTTTTAGTATTTGGCGGACACAACATCTTTGTATGTGGTGCTGAGGATCGAACCCGGGCCGCACGCATGCTAGGCGAGCGCGCTACCGCTTGAGCCACATCCCCAGCCTGGTTTGTTTTTATTTTTGTTTTTGTGGTGCTAGTATGTTTTTTTTGCATATTAGTGCTCTACCACAGAGCTTATACCCTCAGCAATATTCTGAAAATGTACAAAATTCAAATGTCAAAATTTTACATTTCCCCCCAGAATAATGCAGAAGAAAAAAGGCCAGTAATTACAAATATGTATATTATGTAAAAAAAACCCCTCTGTTTATCATGGGAATTAGTAACAATACAAAGAGTGAATGAATTATGACTGAATTTCATACCCTAATGGGTCAAGTCCCTGGTCTAGAAGCATTAAAGAGGATTCTCTTAACTTCTGCAGCAATTTCCTTAGTTCTTCCTTAGAAAATACCTGGTATCAAAAAAGAAAAACAAAAATAAGAATGAGAAAAAAAGAATATGATCTTTTAGTTACCTAATTAATCTGATGATTTAAATTAATATAATAAGAAATTTCTTTGTATGATTTATATGTACAGAAGCTAGAAAATTAGAGTAGTTTAGGAACTTCAGGCTATTTCTCAGAGTCAGTCTACATATTTCTAACTGCTTATATGATCATATACATATTTGGAAAAAAAGCACATTCATTAAAACTAGACTGTTACTTTCAGGAAGTTCAAGAACAACTAAAATCCAAAAACAATAAAAAATGTAAGCATGTCTTCACAAAATTAAATATCACCATAAAGTATATCAAATCAATAAAATTTAAACAGCAAGCATTCTAGCACTTACCAGATAGAGTTTATGGCGCTCAGAGGATACCATATCTGCTAACTGCAGGCATTCCTGATACTGACCAGTACTATGCAATATGGTGTGAAGCAGAAAACACAACATTGGCAAACATAGCTTCCTCAATAAAACCATCTGATGTGTTCTTTCATGGTCTTCCTCAGCATCCTACAAACAGACATCAAGTCATCATTTTAACAACTTTAAGCTAACTATCCTTACAAATGGAAAAGGCATGTACAGTTGGTCCTGTGCATTAATTGGTTCCAAATCTCTAGATTCAACCAACCATAGAAAGTAAATAGATATTTGGGATAAAAAGTTGCAACAGTACCAAACATATACAGACTTTTTGTTCTTGTCGTTATTCCTTAAACAATATAAGAACTAATTACATACCATTTACATTGTATTAGGCATTATAAATAATCTAGAGATGATTTAAAGGATATGGGAGGATAGGAGCAGGTTATATAAAATATTATGCCATTTTATATAACAGATTTGAATATATGTAATTTTATTATCCACAGGGATTTTCTAACCAAACCCTCATAGATGCTGAAGGATGACTGTGCTGAATCAAAATCAAAACAGGTAGAAGCTAGGCCTGGGGTCGTGGCTCAGTGGTAGAGCGCTTGCCTAGCACGTGCGGGGCCCTGGGTTCCATCCTCAGCACCACATAAAAATAAATAAATAAGAGTATTGTGTCCAACTACAAATAAAAAATAAATATTCAAACAAAACAAAACAAAAAACCAGGAAGAAGCTAAAGTTTTTCGGTTTTGGCAGTGCTGGGGATTGAACCCAGGGCCTCACACAAGCCAGGCAAGTGCTCAACCACTGAGACCTTAAAAAAAAAAAAAATTGTTTTGAGATAGGATCTCATTAAATTGCCCAAGTTGGGCTTGAATTTGTAGTGCTCCTCCCTCTACTTCCCCAAAAGCTGGGTTTATAGGTATGTGCTAATTATTCTAAGGCTTATAATGCCTATTAAAAATAAAATGAGGCAAGGTTTTAATCATGTTATGTAGCAAACAAAATTTTATGCCAGAAAAGTATGAAGATGAACAAGGTATACTAGAGAGGGAACAGAATAATGAAAATGCTATTGAGTGTATTTCTAATAAATTTAATGTCTATAATAACAACATGTATAAAAAGAATAAGAGAAACTGAATACCATCAGAACAAAAAGCAGAATAGAAAACATCACCACACTTTACTGGATATGTACAGATGTAATTACAAATAGATCTAAGGAGATGTGAAAACACACACCAAACTGACAGCAGTTATACTTGGGAAAAATGGTTAGGATGCAGAGAAGGGTGCACAGGGGAAAGAACTATGTGGCAACTTTCTAGTTTTTTCAACAAGGAGAATGAATTTATGATTTTCTTGTATAATTTAGAAAAACTGACAAAACCTATAGTTAGGAATATAATCAACGAGAGAAGAAATATATGAGGACAATCTTATGTAGAAAAAAAGTTAAGTATTTTTTTCTGGATTTTTCTAAAGCAAAACTGTAGAAATAAAAGAGTAGCCCTTTTATGCTCACTGTTTTCTCATTACCACACTTGAAAATTAAAATAGCGAAAATAATAAAAACATACCCAAACACATTAAAATTTCTGAAATAATCTTTAAAACAAAAAGGAAGGGCTGGAGTATATCTCAGTGGTGGAGCATGTGTCTAACATGCATGAGGCCCTGAGTTTGATTCCTAGCATAACAAAAAGAAAAATCAGAAGGAAACATATAGAACTCATCGTATAAAACACAACAAAACAGAATAGCCAGGACAAAGTAAAGCAAAATAAAAAGCTTAATAAAATATCTCAAAATATTTCTTGGGAGAGGCTATAAAACTAAATTGCTAAAACATTTTCAAACGTAGATATAAATGGAGTAAAGCAACAAAATGTGGCTTGGTTACTCTACCAAGAAGTAACGTACTAACTTAGGCTAACCTACCTAACTTATGCCAGGTTTCCACACACAAGAAAAATATTGCCCATTAATCTTTTAGTCTTGTTTTGAGGTATAAATACATAAAAGCAAATATTAAAATATATGCCTCATATTTTCTTAGTTTTTTTTTTTTTTTTTTTTTTGTACTGGCAATTGAACTCGGGGGCACTCGACCACTGAGCCACATCCCCAGCCCTATTTTATATTTTATTTAGAGACAGGGTCTCACTGAGTTGCTTAGTGCCTCACTATTGCTGAGGCTGCCTTTGAACTCAAGATCCTCCCGAGTCGCTGGGATTACAGACATGTGCCACGGCACCCAGCCATATTTTCTTAGCTTTAAAAATGAAAGCACTTTCACTTATTTTCTCAAGGTGAGGCACTCACTGGGGAAAAAGGAAGGGAGGGAAATAAAAGGTACTAGAGAATGAGAATGATCAAATATATTTAAGTACAAATATGACATAATAGATCCTACTATTATATATAATTACAATGCACCAATAAAAAAGATAAGGTGCTCACTAGATTATCTAAATGTGTTAGATTTAAAATGCAATTTAAAACACCTCAAATTTTTACTCATTATTCATATTACTGACCCCTCTAGAGGCAGAACCTATTATGAATGATAAGAGAACTGTTGCTTTCTGGGGCTTTCCATTTATGCTCTAGTATAGTCTTTCCCCTATGCTAAGGAGGTAAAGTACCCCTGGTTCTTGGATTGCTTGTTACCTAAAAGCTATAAAAGGTACCACAAGATGAATTGTGGTACCTGCTCCTCCTAAATCCTATTGTTGCTGCCACAGTATCAGGGAGTGGTGCAAGTGATCTCTTTTCCTATGATTCCCATGGCAGTGGACAGCTTGCTATCAACCATTCAGAATCACACCAGATGGACCTAGACATTTGCCACAAGGAAAAAGAAATAAACTACTCTGCCACAACCTATTTCTCTTGTATGAATAATTAAAAGCTTTAAAATATACTAAAACATTTAAAACAAAAAATTCTTTTCACCAAGGGCATACAGTGCCTTCTATGTGAGAAAAACTCATTGACATGTCGACAGCAGAAGTCTACCTCTATTGACATTATGGAAATAACTAATCTGAAAAAAGTGCATTCACTCCAATAATGTAGTGCCATTTATTTACCAAATGCCTTGTATGTGCTAGACATTAATTTAAGTGTCAGGGTCAAAGAAGTGAAGAATACAAGGTTGCTCCCTTTATAAAGGTTATACTGTACTGGGAGTAGACTCAAAAAAAAAACCAAAAAACCAAAAAACACATATTGGAATGTGGTAGGTGCTAGAAAGAAATCTAATATAAGGATTCAGTAACAGATGTGTATTATATATGCTATTTAATAAGCATGGTTGGCTGGGATTGTAGTTCAGTGGTAAAGTGTTTGTCTACTACATTTGAAGTACTGAGTTCCATCCTCATTCACACCACATAAAAAATAAATAAATAAAATGAAGGTATTGTGTCCATCTACAATATTTAAAAATAAATACACAAAAATAGGATGGTTAGGGCTGGGGCTATACAGCTCAGTGGTAGAACATTAGGCTAGCATGACAAGTTTGATTCCCAGCACTGCAAAAAACAAACAAGGGTGACTTGATGGGGGGCAGAGATTCTCTAAAGAAACTATTTGAGGAGACTGTTGAGAGAATTAAGAAGCTACCTAGGCAGATATCTTGGGGAAAGAGCATTCTAGGCAGAGGGAGAGTTGCAAAGAGATCCAGAAATCAAGAACATAATGAGGAGCAGGAGGATATAAGACTGGCAGGTAGTTCAAACAAACAAACAAACAAAAAACGGCAAATGTACAGTCTTGTATGTCAAGAAGAGAACTAAGGATTTTATTCAAGTTATAATGAGAAACTATCAGAAAGTTCTTGGTAAGAGAGTGACATATTTCATTTTTAAATGATCACTAATTGATAAACAAGGAAATAATAATATAAAGAAGAATGGGGCGGGTAGAGTAGTGGCTAGGCGGTAGAGAGTTTGCCTAGCACGTTTGAGGCCCTGGGTTCGATCCTCAGCACCACATAAAACAATAAATAAAATAAAGGTATTGTGTCCAACTACAATTAAAAATAAATACAAAAAAAAAAAAAAAAAGAGAACGGGAAGCAAAGAAGACACAGTAGAAGCTTAGACTAGAATGTAGCAGAAGTAGAAGTAGAGGTAGTTGTAGTAATAAAAAGTAGGTATAGATGAGATGCCTACTCTACTTCTGCTGCCAGCCTTCTGTGCCACCTGCCTTCAATACTAATAGGAACATTCTATAACTACTTAAAAACTTGAGATGTTCCTATACTAAACTGTGTGTAATGCCAGGAATATCGTGTACAGTTGTGTACTATACAAGGGCACCTGGTCAAGTGAGTGAGTGAAGCTGAAATCCAGCTTATGCTTCATTCTACAGGTCATGTGTACCTAGCATGGAACCTATCTGTGTAAGGGAAGGGGTTCAATTTTCTAATTTATACACAAATAATATATGTGCTAGCAGGAACCCTAGATAATTCCCTACTTTGTTGAATATTAAATATCTAGGAGTATTAAACTAAACTCAATAGAGTAATTAAAATACCATTATCATTGACTGTTAAAGGAATCTCCTTTTCTGGATTAGTTTTAAATAAATGACTAAGACCAAATACTGATTTATAAAATGCTCCATAAAACAATACAATATCATTTGTTGTCTGCCAATCCAACATCATTTTTATGAGACTATTTTGTGGCTTTCATTATTTAATCTACTAAGATTAGTTAATCAGAATAATAAAGACTTATTCATCAACAAGACACTCAAGTTGTTTCAAAATTCAAGTAACAATTAGCATTTTGTAACAGGAAAATTTTATTTTCACTAACACCAGCATGAATCAGAAGATAGGTTTATCCTAAGGAAACTGCTGAAGGTTTAAAACTAGTCAGGGGAGTTCTATTATGAACTTTAGGATTAAAAGTTCAAGATCATTAATCTATGTTTCAAGATCATTAACCTAAGCCAGGCACACTGGTGCACGCCTGTAATCCCAAAAATTCACAAGGTTGAGGAGGATCTTGAGTTCAAGAGCAGCCTCGGCAACTTAGCAAGATTCTAAGCAACTCAGTGAAACCCTGTCTAAAAATAAAAAAAGAGCTGAGGATGTAGCTCAGCATAAAGTGCCCCCAGGTTCAATCCCCAGTAAAACAAAAACAAAACATTAATCTATCAGTAATAACAGCAAACAGAGGTTCCAATCTAGTTTCTAGGGAAACTAGAAGAGGTAGATATCTATAGTAGCTAAAATTAATTAAAGAATAAGTGATAAAATAAAAGAGGATATTATAAGTGGCAGAAGAAAAAGTATCAAGAACACTGTTGTTCTCCATTCAAAATAAATATCCAATAATCTAAGATTTCCAGTTTTTCTTGATTATCTGTCTGCAGAGGGAAAACTGAGCTACCATTCTGTCATGTCCCTGGATAAGGCCTTAGTGTTTCTCTGATATTATCATTGTAGTATCCTTCCTTTCCCCATTTTACCTCATCCAAATTCTACCCATTTGTTCAAGATTCAATCGAATGCTATAGCTTTCAAGCTTCCTGTCCATAGCCCTTCCAGGTTAAAAAACAATCCTGTTTTCCTCCTCCTTTTTTTCCTCTAGTGTGGGCCTCACTCATGCTAGGGAAGCTTTCTATCTTCTGAGTTATATTCCCAGCCCAAAACAATCTTTTCTTTACTTAAACTTAAAAAAAAAATACTTAATTCGTACTGTTCTTATGGCATTTAATACTTTTCTAACTGGTTCTCAATCTAGGTCACACATTAAAGTTTCTAGGTGATTATAAAACAAACAGTGTAGCCCTTCCTCAAACTAATTAAACCATAATTTCTGGGGATGGAACCTTGTACTTTTAAAAAAGCTTGTCAAGTCATTTAAATGGACACCTTAGAAGTGAAAGTCACTGATGGATGTATGTCTTATGCTGCTAGAATTACCTATCTATAAATTAAGTCAAATACATGTATAATTAAAATTTTAGGTCCAGAATTTTAAAAATGAAATTCTACTATCCTGTGTGAACATATTAAATATGAAGTAATAGTTTATCCAAAATATATGTGATATTTAGTTATAACTACAAAGGTTATCTAAAATCTGTAGATTCTTCTATTCAGAAAGAGCACATCTGACAAAATATATTTTTTTCAGCTATATGCAATACACACAGCTTACCTCTCTGACATCTACCATCCAACCTCCATCAACAAACAATAAGACATTGTACATTTTTTCCTTCACATCAGCAGTTAGTGCATCCAAATGCCCTTTCCAAATACCGTAATCCATCTGCAAGACAAACACGAGGCAGACATAATGAACAAAAATCAATAAATAATGTATTTTTAATATACAGGCAGAAATAGACACGTGGAACATCATTCAAGAGTTGGTGTTTCAGTAGCCAAATATCAACAGACAGCAGTTGAATAAAATGATTAAATGTTAACTTCGTAAATAAATGCTAATGATACCTGAAGGTATTTTTCAAGATTAATTACCCACAGAGAAGTAAACAGCTGGGTGCAATGGTGCAAGCCTGTAATCCCAGCTACTCGAGAGGCAGGAGTTTGATCGGGTTTGAGGCTAGCCTTGGCAACTTAGTGAGACTGTCTCAAAATACAAAGTAAAAAGGGCTAGGGAGGTAGTTCAGTGGTACCTGAGCAATCCCCAGTCCCAGCGTAGGGGAAGGGAGGTAACAAAACAGATGGCTTTTTTTCAAAGCAGAACATTAACACAAAGATTACCTGTTATAGTAACATAGCTGCTGAAAAAATGACCTTTATAAATGCTAACATACATTTTTAAGATGCAACAGACTCATCCTACATCCATATTCAACTTACTTCGTACTTCTTTTCTTTATGTTCATAAGCCACTTTCTCAGTAAAAGTTGGCTGGGGTATCAGAGTAGGTTTTTGTGGAGCTGAATTCATATGCTTAAACCATTCATTAAACGTTTCATGGGCTTCCTAAAACGTAAATTGGAAAAAAATGTTTTCCACATTTATTATTCAACAAAGCTTTTAAAAATTTTGGTTCTTAGAAATAATTCTGCAGCACCAAAATACAAAATTGTTCAATATTTATTTTTTTACACACAACAAAAATGACTGGAATATATTAATGTTTTATCAAATGACAAATACCACCAAAATATATAGCATCTACTTCTATCTCAGCATCCTGATTATTTATGTATCTTGACATTTATCACTCTATGAAGTAGCATGTTATCTTATCTACCTTCTTTATTGGCCTACTGGCTTTAAGAGGGTAAAGAGAAGAGTACTATCCACAAATTTAGCTCTGTGACCTTGCCCACTATAATCACTTGATTACTTGTTTAATAAAATTTGAATGAATATGCTGTTATTTTAGTCCCAACAAATCTAGAATATTTTGCTATCCTCAGTTATTGCCAAAAGCAAAAATATTAAAAGTTGAGACAAGCAATCACAGAATCTTTTTTCTTTTCCCCAACTCTTCAGAGCATTTACTTTGAAGCCAGAATCATGGCAGCTCAGAGGCACATGGTTTCATCATAAGAGCATTCATGAATCTTAAAAAAAAAAAAACATCAGTTTCTGGGGCTGGGGCTGTAGCTCAGTGGTAGAGCACTTGCCTTGAACGTGTGAGGCCCTGGGTTCGATCCCCAGCACCACATAAAAAAGAATAAATAAATAAAAATGAAGATATTTTGTCCATCTATAACTAATTTTTTTTTTAAATCCTTCTTTAAAAAAAAAAGAAAGAAGAAAGAAGACATCAGTTCTGGATATCATATATGCTATCTGATCTTGGCTGGTTAACAATGAATAGAGAATCACGATAATGAAGATAAGGTCATGATTTCAATTCTCTGTAGAACAGTCATTACTATAGTCACAAGAGAGATAAAATTGATCAATCATTACTTTAAAATTTAAACTCTGAAAGTGAATCAGAAAAGTTGTTACTAAAATTGTGGTTTTCTTTTCAATCTCACCAAATAAGCTCTAATGCACAAATGTTCTCTGATAGCATTATCGTCTTCAGCAGGAAGTGGACTTTCCATTCCTTGTTCTTCCCACTGATTATAGATTTCTGCTATAGAATCCTGAGGAATTTTCACAAATACTTCTTTTGCAGCTTCATGCTTTTTAGATGCTGTGAAAAAAGAACATACAATTTTCACTAAACTACTTTGTAATGTTTCTCAAAGAGTCAAATAATTGGTTTAACTTTTATAGTGAGCTGCAACCATTTCAGGACCCAAGGTATTTCTATTAAAGGTCTTAATGATATTCCTACCCAATGGGCTGGCTCTTTTCATATCTCCATGGAATGATAACATAAAAGGAGATATTAAATGCAGTTATATTTTTCAAAGTCTGTCAGCCATGACAGTATATGCAAAATTGGCTAGGATAACAAAAATCCACCTTTATAAGTTTTTGCATAACAAATTGGATATGTAAAAGAATAGGTGGGCTATGCACAGTGGTACACACCTGTAATCTTAGCAACCTGGCAGAAGCAGGAGGACTGCAAGTTCAAGGACAGCCTCAACAACTTGCAAGACCCTCAGCAACTTAGTGAGATCCTGCCTCAAAGAAAAAATAAAAAGGGATGGAGATATGACTCAGTGGTAAAGTGCTCCTGGTTCAACCACCTAGTACCAAAAAAGGAATAGCTGGGTTTTCTCACCCTCAATAGAAAGATTAACAAAACAAAATTCAAAGGTATGTGGATCTGACCAAAGAATAAAAACAAAATACCTAAGAATTTTCTCATTATTGCATTGCCTTGTTTCAGTGCTTCTGCCCTCTGTGCTGGGTCAAATACCAACCAGTCAATTACATCAATCTTTAAACGGTCCTCCTATTCATTTAAAGAGAGAAAAAAGGGAAAAAGAAACAGCAATTTTACTTCTAGGATAATCTGCAAATTAGTAAAACTAACTTATATCTGTGCTTCTAATAAACATCATTTTCCCTTGAATTATTTAAAATTATGAAAAAAAATCTAACTTTCCTTAATTTATTTTCCTACTTAAGAGCTCTCTATCAAATTATAGAAAAAAATTCACTGGACTATAATATTGGAATTATATGTTGTATGCCCCACCAATTTAACCATATGAATTTTGGGGGAGGGGGTGCCAGGAATTGAACTCAGGGGCACTCAGCCACTGAGCCAAATCCCTGCCCTATTTTGTATTTTATTTAGAGACAGGGTCTCACTGAATTACTCAGCACTTCGCTTTTGCTGAGACTAGCTTTGAACTTTTGTTGAGGCTGGCTTTGAACTTGAGATCCATGGGCTGGGAATGTGGCATGTGTGCGGCCCGGGTTCGATCCTCAGCACCACATGCAAATAGGGATGTTGTGTCCGCCAAAAGCTAAAAAAATAAATATTAAAATTCTCCCTCCCTTCCTCCGCTCTCTTTAGAAAAAAAAAAAAAAAAAAGATATCCTCCTGTCTGCGCCTCCAGAGGTGCTGGGATTATAGGCATGCACCAACATGTCTGGCAACCATATGATTTTTTTAAAGAGCTACTTTAAAATTATTTTCTTGTCGGGCAAGATGGTGCACACCTATAATCCCAGTAACGTGGGAGATTGAGTTAGGAGGATCACAGTTCAAAGTCAGCCTCAGAGATATATAGTAAGGCCCTAAGCATAGATATAACTTTTCTCCTGAAAATAAGAGTTAGTGAAAAGCCAATGCTCAGACTTGTTCTATTAGACAAACTTCTTTTCACATACTACTAATATAAATAATCCCTTATGTAAGACCTTAAATTTGTAAAAAGCCTGGGTTGACAAAGAAACATTCTTATTTAAGAACAACTATTTCGGGCTGGGGTTATGGCTCAGTGGTAGAGTGCTTGCCTAGCATATGTGAGGCACTGGGTTCAGATCTCAGCACTACATAAAAATAAATAAACAAAAAGGCAGTGTGTCTATGTGCAACAACAAAAAATTAAAACAATTATTTCTGGGGGACAGGGGTGACAAGCAGAAACTATATATTTTAAGATAGAAATTCACCAAGAAACAAGATGAAGGATTAGAAGTTACAATACCCCTCAGCCCCTACCCCATGCCCCAAATTACCTCTGTAGTGGCAGTATCTAGGGATGGAGCCAGGTCATGATGACTAAATTCACCATCGTCTTTCTTTCGAATATTCTCAACTACAGTTTTTGTTATTGTCGCAACATCCAAATCTAAAAAGAGTTTTTTAAAGTAACAAAAAACAAAGAATAATCATTGATTCTAATATTCTCTAAACAGCTACAACAGTTTGGTAAATTCAAAACATTTTTTTTTTCCCAGTGCTGCGGATTGAAGTCTTGCATGCCGGGCAAGTGCTCTACCACTGAGCTACACTCCCAGTCCCTGGAACAATTTTTTAAAAACTCGTGGCACATTGTGGCACACGCTTATAACCCCAGTGACTCAGGAGGCTGAGGTAGGATGATGTCAAGTTCAAGACCAGTCTGGGCAATTTAGCAAGACCCTATTAAAAACTAATTCAAAAAGAGCTTGGAAATGTGACTTAGTGGTAGAGTACCTTGGGTTAAATTTCCAGTATTGAAGAGGGATATTGATACACACACACACACACACACAAGTATATTTACATAAAATCTGTAAAATCTAAAAGACATGGGGCTGGGGATGTGGCTCAAGCGGTAGCGCGCTCGCCTGGCATGCATGTGGCCCGGGTTCAATCCTCAGCACCACATACCAACAAAGATGTTGTGTCCGCCGAGAACTAAAAAATAAATATTAAAAATTCTCTCTCTCTCTCTCTCTCTCTCTCTCTCTCTCTCTCTCTCCTCTCTCACTCTCTCTTAAAAAAAAAGACATTATAAAAGAAAATGCTAAAATTTAAAAAAGATACACATTACAGTGTAAGTTATTTTATACATAAAAGAGAATGTCATTGAAATTTTTATTCCTCCTGCTCTCCAAGAGAAATAAGATTCAAAACTTAAAGGACAAATGTTATAAGAAACAACATGAAGATTTGACTATGAAGACCAATGGATGACTTACTCAACCATTTTTACCTGCTTCCTTAGCCAGCTCCAGGCAATGATGGCGTTGTTCAAATTCTGTAACACCTTCCAAAAATAAAGCATATTGGGCAACGGCAAGATCTTGAGGCAAATGACAGGTATAAAAGGCTATAAGATTTGTATGTTTCTCATTTATTAAAAGCTGAAAATAAAAAAAAGAGCAAAGTAGGTTAATAATAAAGAAAGTTCTAGGATCAATAGTGCTTTTATAAAAGTTTACTTCAAAATTTCAAATATATTTAGGAGAGATTCAAGAGATATGGATTTGTACTACTAATCAGAATAATTTTAAACTCCAAGAATGTATTCAGGAGCAGAGTGGAGGAGGGGGGAAGGGGGAAGGGAGGAGAGGAAGAAAGGGGAAGAAGTGAGGAGTGAAGTTGACCAAATTATGCTATGTGTATGTATGAACATATCCCAATGCATTCTACTTTCATATATAACTATGTACCAATTAAAAGTGAATAAACAGAAGGAAGAGCAATAGAGAAGAGGAAGGTGAGCAGGGGGAGGGAAAGGGAAAATACTGGAGACTGAAATGGAGCAAACTATGTTATATGCAGTAATGGCTATGTTGAACCCCACTACCATGTGAAACTAAAATGTACTAATAAAGACAAACACATTCAGGATAATTCAAAGATCTCTTAGGGATTCTGATGACTTTCCTACCACTGGGTATTAAAATAACATTATCTGATTTTTGTTTTCATTACAACATTAAAAAAAAAGAATCAAGATGTGGATTCTCATAGTTTACCTGTATGTATGTCTTCAAAATTTCAATAGAAACTTCTTCCTTCATAGGAAAAAAGACATAATTCAATTATGAATACAAATGTTTACAGGTACCAGTAATAAAGTCTCCAATAAAAATTCTGCTGTTAAGTGATTTAATAATTTAAACATTTATCAATGAGGATAATTATACACCAGGCTAAGTCCTTGGCAAGGGTCATATGTTGCCTAATTTTATGTTATAACTTTTTGTGGGTAGTTACCATTATCATTCACATTTTTTAAAAAAATATTTACCTTTTAGTTGTAGTTGGACACAATACCTTTGTTTTGTTTATTTTTATGTGGTGCTGAGGATCAAACCCAGGGCTTCGAATGTGCTTGACAAGTGCTCTATTGCTAAGCCACAACCTCAGCCCCATCGTTCACATTTTTACAGAGGAAGAAACAAAGACCCAGGGAATTTTTATTTACACAGAATAATAAAGATAGAAGTTGCTGAGTAAGGAGGTGAACTCCATATTCTTACTCCATTGTTTTGCTTCTACATGTTCTTCCCCAAATATTATCAAACATTCTGAAAAAAGGAAATAAGCCAGACATGGTCATGGAATCTAAGCAACTGGTAATGGAGTGGCAAAGGGTACTGAGGCAGGAGGATTGCCAAATTGAAGGACAGTCTTGGCAAGAGAGGAGACCCTGTCTCAAAATAAAATGAAAATCAGGGGCTGGGGTTGTGGCTCAGTGATAGAGCACTTGCCCAGCATGTGTGAAGCACTGAGTTTGATCCTCAGCAGCACATAAAAATAAAATAAAGGTATTGTGTCCACCTACAACTAAAAAATATACATTTAAAAAAAAAAAAAAGAAAAGAAAATCACGGCTAGGGATATAGCTCAGTGGTTGAGTGCTTTCCTAGCATGTGTGAGGCCCTAAACTCAATCCTTAATACTATCTCTCTCTCTCTCTCACACACACACACACAAAATGAAAGAGAGAAGAAAGTTTTAAAATCTCATATAGAATTTAGACTGGTTCAGTCAGATCAGATGGTTGATTTAAAGATGTATGCTGAGGTAGGAGGATCACAAATTCAAGACCAGCTTCAGAAATTTAGTGAGGCCCTAAATAAGCGACTTAGTGAGACCCTGTCTCAAAATAAAAAATAAAAAGGGCTGGGGATGTAAAGCTTCCCTGGGTTCAAGCCCCAGTACCAAAAAAATAAAATTAAAAAGTAAAGTTGGATACCAGTAAGGATGAAGTTCTTAAAAATCAGTTAACCATCAGCATTGTGTGGCCACAAACCAGAACTCTAAGCATCACTCACAGTGAATTATCATTGAATGGCCACGTGAAACTATATGGAAGACTTCTGCACACTTATCACCATTTCTAGAAAAGAGTGACAAAAATATAATATGTTTTCCCAATAATAGACAAATAGCCATCAACTCTGCACTGAAGGATAAACTGTTCACTTTTATTTACTTTGGTCTGTAGTCCCAGAGTGCGGAAGAACAAAATGAGGTGAGTCATAAAGCGGAGGAGGTGTCCAGGTAGATTGCTTCTGCTTTTGGAAAGCCATTTGCTAAACTCATCCATTAAACCTACAAGCCATGAAAGCAAAGATTTAACAACAGAATTAAAATCAAGGGAGAAATAAACATTACCAAGAATATTTTATCTCACTAATAAAGTGCTATTAAGTCACTGTCTCATTGTTAGAAGCCATCATATAACTCTCTATATCCTCTTAAACAAGTAAAAAGTTGCATTAAAATAGGTGAATATTTAAAAAGATTAAACGATGTCATGAATAGTATGCATTGTTTTGGTAACTTTTATACTATAAAAAAGTGAAGAACTCAAAGTAAAATAAGATTATATCTTACCATCAATGTCTCCCAGGATAAGGAACTTTTGAACTATATGATAATGTTCTTGATTCTCTTCCAGAACTCTCTGAAAAATTTTTTTACATTTTCCATTAATCTTCTAATGGTCATATTTGAGTATGTATTTATTGTTAAAACTAAAAATGTCAAACTTTTGAAGGAATGCACATAAAGTTGGAAATGAAGGGCCTCCAGAAGATCAAAATAAAACAAAACATGGGAAAGATACTCCCTTTGGAATATATTCACAGCTTACAAGTCTAGAACTGAACAACACCTTTTAAGGTAGAGAACTATGACATAACAATTTAATCTTTGGGAATATTATTATGATTGTTCTTAATATTTTATTCCTGTTTACCTTGGCACTTCACGTGAATCAGAAAGAAAGGACACATGTGACTTAAGCAAAATAAACTACAAGATTTCTTTCACTATGAGTAGTAGTATTTAAAACCATTATTTAGGTGTTTTCTTGTGCACATGTCATCAAGAGTAATGACAAAATAATGATCAGGTACAATATCTTACATACTTATATGCTACATGCAGCTTGGCTTTTTGAAAATGGGTCATTTACTTTTGTCAAACATATTTTAATTTTTACTTGGCAGTCAATTTTTCTTTCAGCATTGGTTCTTTTTTTTTTTTTTAACGTCTACAACCTTTGCTCTATCAGAATTTATTTTGATTACATGGCATGAGGTAGAAATCTAGCTTCGTTTTTTTTCTTTCTTTTTTTTTTTTTTTAAAGAGAGAGTGAGAGAGGAGAGAGAGAGAATTTTTAATATTTATTTTTTAGTTCTTGGCGGACACAACATCTTTGTTGGTATGTGGTGCTGAGGATCGAACCCGGGCTGCACGCATGCCAGGCGAGTGTGCTACCGCTTGAGCCACATCCCCAGCCCAAGCTTTGTTTTCTTTCAGACGGAAAGTCAACTATACCAAGACCATTTACCTTAAATAAACTATTCTATTCCCTCTGAAACAAAAGGTCACCTATGACATTAAGTTCTCATAACTACTTGATTCTAATTTGCACTTGGTGTTCCACTGATCTATTTGTTTCCCAGGCTAATTCTATATTATTTTGTTGTGTCATATATTCAGTCAGACAAGTAACATAACAACTGTTCATTTTCAAAATCTTCTGCCATTCTCACTTATCCCACTCAGGAAACTTCTGTGCAGAAATAATCTCTAAAGCATTAGGTTTATATGTTTATTTTAGAATGACTGACATTTACGTCAGTCCTCCTATCCAAGAATGTGTTTTATCTCTTTATTCATGTCTTATTTTGTCTTCCAATAAGATTGTGTGTTTTTCTTTATGTAGGTCTTGAAACCCTTGATTGCTTTTATTCCTAGATACCTTTGGTTTTGATCATTAATTTAAGTGGGACTTTTGGAGGATGGGGAGCTGTATTCTATTCTAACTAGTTATAACAAGTACAGAATAGCTATGTTTTTTGGTAACATGGTCTTATATTTGCTATTTTAAAAAACTATTTTATTAATTCTAGTAACTTTTCAGTCTTAAGTTGATAGACTTACACTTCTATCATATTATGTAAATTGTTCACTACCTTTCTGATATTTATATCTATTTCTTGATTTATCTTATTAGCTATAATCTCCAAAACAATAGACCAGTAATAAACACTTGCCAGAAAAAATCATGAATTTCCTTACAATACAAAGTATGCCCATACAATAATAAGGAAAAATTAAATCCCAACAGAAAAACAGCTAAAAGATAAAGAAAAGAAATTCACAGTACACATATGGAAACATGTTCAGTCATGACAGACAAGAAAATATAACTAGAACAGTGAACCCCTATTTCCCACCTACTCTAATAGATTGGCAAAAAACAAAGGGTATGACATTTGGGACTGGTAAAAATACATAATTTAATAAATTACTTGCACAAAAATAAATAAATAAATAAATAACTTGTAGGAGTATAAACTAATTGCTATAATCTGGTAATTAATTATTTTTCCATTAAAATATTTTCTTTTTATTTTTATTGAATGCATTTAACTTAAGAGAGATTACCATTACTTGGAAAAAAAATTGTAGAGTAAGGCAATGTAAAGAAAATCCCAAAATACTATATTGGAATACCTGCATTATTTACACATATTTGAAAGATCAGGGATTACTAGTTATTTTTAAATATTAGATTTTTGGGGATCTGGGAAAAGAAAGCATTATTAATTCTCCATTGTGTATTTCAAGTTTTGAAAAAAGGTGATAAATGTAGCTTCTATGCGTATATTTGGATGAAACTAATCCTAAACCAAAGAAATGATGTATTCACTCACATAGTTAAGCTTGTCCCTTTTAAAGAATCTTCTCTTATTTAGATAACAGACAAGGAAAAGGGAAAAAAGAACAAAGCTCCACATATTTTCTTCCTTTTAGCTATAGTGCACAACAATATAACATCTTCTATTCCACATTTGTTATCAAGTTCATATTAACATTTACCTTTTTATCAGTAGCTTGAAGTTCTTCAAAAACCTTTTCTAAGGTCCAACTTCAAAAGAAAAAAAAGATAAGGGATAGAATAATATTAGTAATATGAAAAAATTCCATAAAATAAAACTTAGCATGATTAGAAACTAACCAACACACTCACTTTGCTTCTAAATATTCTCTAGGGAGTTCTTCAGTTATATCCAGTGTCATTACTGATGTCCGGATCTCCTGTTCCACCAGACTGTCTACCATCACACGGAAGTAGGCCCATACTGTGTCTTCCCAGGTATCACAGACAGGAAGAAGCTTTTTTCCGCCATTCCAAAAGAGAAACACACAGAAATATTTGACGACAACAACAACAACAAAAAAGAAGAGCAATTACACCATTAATATGGACTAGAAATAGCCACTGTATAATGATATAAAACATTGTGAATTTAAAGAAAATTATCCCAAAGATCCTTTCTCTACCAAACTATATCTTAAAAGTCTGAGCTTCTAAGACTTTTTGCATACCAAATTCACAGTAGCATCAATTTTGCATGCTTATATAAGATGATATTTCAATTGATTATTATAGCATCCCTCAAAATAGCTGTAAATGGGGTTATGAAAAACACACACAAATATGTAGGAGAAACCAAATAGTCACTGCACTTTAGTTGTACATTTCTGGATATAGCTTTGGGTATTAGAAGTCATCAATATATGTGTTGCAGCTGACAATTATTAGTTATAAATTATAGTTTGGTTTCACTCATTAAAATATTGTGCATGTTATGGGGTACATCAAATTAAGCAATACAAGTAACTATTCTATTTTATGATTATCTCTATCATTGCTGCTTTTAGAAAGCAGCTTAAGTTTAGAAGGTTTGTTATATATAATTATTAGTATCTGGATTTATTCCATAGAAAAAAATTAAATATCAAAGAATTGCATACCTGCTTGAGATTCCCACTTAAAGCTGCATAAATTGCTCTCTCATATTTATTGAAGAGCTCCTAAAATACAGAAAAGAAATGGGAGAAAAAGAAATTTGAGCTACTGTTTTTCTTAGTATGTTAGTTTTTCTCGTTACCTGGAGTTTTGCAATTTCTTCTAGACTGAACTTATTTACCTGATGGTTTCTAAATTTTAGTGAAAGATTGAGTAGTATAATTAAGAAGGAATGACTTTTAATTTGTTGAAATAATACTGAAATCTTCAGGGGAAAAAAAGTCAAACATTTAAATTTCAAATACAGGGTGAAAGCAGAGACAATTCTACTGGATGTTTTGATTATTTATAAACAAATTTTCTTCTGTAGAACCTGGGTAGGTGTTTTCTCCTAGAATGTTTCTAAGTACCTGATACTTCCCTGATGCTGATCTAGGAATGATATCAAACAAAGCATGCAGTTTGCATCTAATTCCTAAGTGGAATTACCTATATTCATCAGATTATCCCATTATGTTTTTAGATTACAGTTAATGGCAGTTCCAGTTTTCTTGCCATTCAAACGAGATTCTTCAGAGGCTGTTACTAAACAGGTGAGTCCACCTGTTTCTATTCAATGGTCCTGAACAGGTACGCTCCCTTCGTTTCATTTCCCATCCATACTATCTTAGGACAGCCTTTATTACTTAGAGGGTAAATAATTCTGATCCCTTCGTCCTTTCAATTTTAAGTCTATTTTCCACTGCCATGTTACTCTTTTTTTTTTTTTTTTTTTTTTTTTTTTTTGTACTGGGGATTGAACCCAGGGTCACTTAGTCTCTGAGCCACATCCCCAGTCCTTTTTTTATGTTTTATTTGAAAAGGATCTTGCTAAGTCCTTAAGACCTCACCAAGTTGCTAAGGTTGGTTGTGAACTTGCAATCTTCCTGCCTCAGCCTCCCGAGTTCCTGGGATTACAGACATGTGCCACCACTCCTGGCTTGCCAAATTTAATCTTAAAACACAGCTATCAGTGCTCTCAAAGTTCTGTAACCCTTCTATTCTACAAGCAAATTTCAGGTCTTTTCAGGATGAAGTTCCAAACTGATGGTAGTATTAATTTCTTAACCATTTAACAGATGTAAACTATGCTAACATTTTATTGATTTTTTATCTTTTTATGTTTCACAGATGCAGTTTTAAAAAAATTATCTATTTATTTATTCTAATCAGTTATACATGACAGTAGAAAGCTCTTTCTTTTCTACCCCTTTGCCCCTACCCCATCCCCTTTGCCCCATTCAAAGTTCCTCCACTTATCCCATGCTAATCCATCGCAATATGGATTAGCATCCACTTATCATAGAATACATTTGGCTCTTGTTTGAGATTGGCTTATTTCATTTAGCATGATAGTCTCCAACTCCATTCATTTACCTGCAAATGCCATAATTTTATTCTCTTTTAATGCTAAGTAATATTCCGTTGTGTGTATGTACCACAGTTTCTTTATCCACTCATTTGCTGAAGGGCATCTAGGTTGCTTCCAGTTTAGCAATTGTGATTTGTGCTGCTATAAACACTGAAGTTGCTGCATTAGTATAGTTATGTTGTTTTTATAGACCAAGCTGAGTCAAATGGTGGTTCTAAGGAATCTCCATACTGCTTTCCAGATTGGTTATACCAATTTGCAGTCCCACTATCAATGTCTGAGTGTGCCTTTTCCCCCACATCCTCACCAACACTTACTATTGCTTCACAAATGCTTTTTTAAGGCATTGTTCTTTTAACTCCATTTGCCCATAGCCCTGTGGGTTTCTGCACAATTTTGCATGTTGTAGTGATTTTTTGGAATGCATAGGCCATGTCCTAACAGAACTGACTATATTTCCTTTTCTAAGCCTTCTACTCCAATCTAGTAGACCTACCATTCCTTGAGTTTCCCAACTTATGCATCCTACCTAGAATTCCTTCCTCTTGTTTTCATTCCCAACAACCCAAATCCTATTGATGTTAAATAGTTCAATTCAGGACTGGGGATATATCTCAGTGGTAGAACATTTGCCAACAAGTATAAGACCCTGAGACTGATCAATACAACAATACACACATACACAAAAAAGTTCAATTAAATTGTCTCTCCTAAAAAGCCAACTTTAAGATTCAGCCCAATGTTTTTTTTCTCTAAATTCATTTGGTATCCTTGTATTTGTGTTATAGCAGTGTTTTGTTCTTAGTACATGGTATGTGATAAATATGTAAGCCTATTCCTCAAAGTTAGTAGAACTTATTTGAAAATAGGAACTTAGTCCAATGCTACTCAGAATGTTTACTTAATAAAACTGAAGCAAAAATCAGTGTCAGTGAATATTTTATCTTACATCTTCTGCCATTCTCCAACAACTAATTTTCCAAATGCGTCTATATGGATTCCCTTCAACAGGTTCTAATTCTGTTCCTATAAAACAGTAAAAGAAATATAATTTGTAGTTTAAAATAAGATCTTATTTCAATAATTTCTAAAAAGAAAATCAGCAGTTCACAAAGATTGGTATTTAGACCTAAATACATTTATCCCCAACTCTCAGAATAAAATCTACTAACATACCTCCATTAACATTAGGGTCATGATACAGTTTCCAGCCTTCCAGTGTTGCAGCTCTCCATGCTTGACCACAACGTTTACAGAGTCGTTGTGCCTTTAGGAACAAGAAAGAGCAGTCGATGGACATCAGTAGTATAGTACTTGTATCTTATAGATGTATAACCAATATACAACAATGTATTAATGGCATAAATGTTATAGACGATGATTAAGAAATAAGTAATGGCATTTCACTTTACCAACACGTGTATCTTTTTATTTTCTCTTCCTTTGTTTTGGTTTTTATAGTACTTGCCTTTCTCTTTGATTTTAGGCTTGTCAATATGTTCCCATGGCACCCATTGGCATTTAATTCTACTAGAAACAAATGGGGCTAAAAAGCTGATGTCCCTTAATTCATGTAAAATTATTACAAAAAAAGGGGCTGGGGTTGTAGCTTAGTGGTTGAGTGCTTGCTTCTCATGTGTGAGGCACTGGGTTTGATCCTCAGCACCACATAAAATACATAAATAAAACGAAGATATTAAAAAAAAAAGAAGAAAAAAAGTATTACAAAAATACTGTTAGTCTCTATAATGATAAGAATGCTGTTGTTCATTTAGTTCACTGATGATATTTCTCAGGTTCAACAAAATCAAGAATAAATTTGAGAGCCAACATAACCTAAATAGCGTCACCTTGGGTTAGATTTATTTTGAACTCTTAAAAATCAGAAGTAGAGCTGGGCGTAGAGGCGCACACTCGAAATCCCAGCGACTTGGGAGGCTGAAGCAGGAGGACTTAGAGTTTAAAGCCAGCCTCAGCAACTTAGCTAGGCCCTAAGCAACTTAGCGAGACCCTATCTCTAAGGAAAAATAAGGGCTGAGGCTGTAACTCAGTGGCAGAGCACTTGCCTAGCTTGTATGAGGCACTGGGTTTGATCCTTAGCACTACATAAAAATAAACAAATAAAATAAAGGCATGCCATCCATCTACAACTACAAAAAATTTTTAAAAATAAATACATAACAATGAAAAGTGGGTGGGGATATACTTCATGGTTAAGTGCTCCTGGGTTCAATCCCTGGTACCAAAAAAATTTAGATGTAGAAGCCAGGCATAGTGGCAGATGCCTATAATCCTAGCAGGTTGGGAGGCAAAGCAGGAGGACTGCAAATTCAAGGTTCAAGGTCAGCCTCAAAAATTAGCAAGACCCTGTCTCAAAATTAAAAAAAAAAATTTAAAAAGGATGGGATGTGGCTCAGTGGTCAAGCACCCTTAGGTTCAATCTCTAGTACAAAAAAAAAAAAAAAAAAAGAGCAAGCAGGGTATTACATGATTTACCTCTTCTGTCATTCCAGCCCGAATTAGAGTGAAAAGATACTTGAGTAATCTAACTTCATCTTCTCTATCCAGATCATCAAGTGGCATTTTCTGTCTTATGGGAGCATCAGGATCCTATAAAAATACAAATCATCATCAACTATAGATCATTCATTCATTCATTCATTTTTTTTGAGGTGTTGGGGATCAAACCCAAGGCACTATACATGCTAGGCAAGCGCTCTACCACTGAGTTATACCCCTATCCTATACCTACATACTTTACAAACATCATAATGAGACAATAAATGTATCCTGAGTTTATATACTGAATTTAATTCCTTTATAGTCTAGTTAAGTACTAAGGAAAATAAAAGTGTCACAAGAGTTTAAAATAGTCACACAATTGTCTGAGCCTCACTTAAAACGATCCTGGGCTGGGCACAATGGTGCACACTGTAATCCAGGCAGCCTGGGAGGCTGAGGCAGGAGAATGGCAAATTTGAGGCCAGACTCAGCAACTTAGCAAGGCCCTAAGCAACTAAGTGAGTCTCTTGTCTTAAAAAATAAAAAGCTTTGGGGATGTAGCTCAGTGTGTTAAAGTGTCTCTGGATTCAATCCCCAGTACCCAAACAAACAAACAAACAATGATCTTGGCTTACAATTACAAGTAAGTGTACATGTTTAGATCAGTTAGTTTAGGAAGACTACTAGCATAGCCCAACTTAGCCTAGGTTAACACTGGATGACATTGGATGTTAACAGAGCTTCATTCTATCATTGCACTTACATAGCCAAGGTACTTAGAACACAGAAAAAACTGAAGGAATCTACCCTGTCACTAGTGTTTATTGGCACTTTCTGAGAACATGAAAAGAGAACCTGTTAAGTACCCATTTTAGGATTAATGTCATGTAGAACACAACAATGTCCAATTAAAAATTAATCAGGTTTCTAATAGGTTAACATCCCCTAAAATGGTTATTCCTATTTACTACCTTTTGTATGCCTTTAAACATTTGAGTATAATACACTGTACTCATTTTAGCAGCAAACACCACATTATCTACATGGTGAATGTGGGAGGCCATCCTCGTACGTGATTTGAGTTACCTTCCTGGCTGGGTGAGAGGCGCTTAGACACAACTGTGTCAGAGCCTTCCCCACCCTGTCCCAGGTACGAAGGCTTGTCCGTGTGGAGGTATGCCTGGCCACTGACCCGAAGACCCAATAGTTGGCCCTGACCTTGGGATGCTGCCCCCTTCAACCTTCATTGGATGGGATTTTCCCTTGAATTTTTTGTTCCCCAATAAAAGCTCACTCCCTGGCATGCTCTCCCTCTCTCTCTGGCCTCTTCTGTAAACCTCGCCACCACATTAGGTGGCTGGAGGCGGGAGCTAGGAGAAGCCGTCTCCGGAGCTGGGAATTAAAGGTAATGAGAGTATGACTCTTTAATTTTAAAACTCACTAGTAAATTTCTATGCTTCAAACCTTCTTTTATGAAGCTTGTGCGCTGGTCGCGCGGCAGAATGAATTTCAAACAAAAACATAGTTTAATGTGACCTGAAATAATTCTTATTTTAAATGTTACTAGTTTATTGTACTATGAAGATCAATTCAGAAAATGGAATCCATAATAGGTCAATTCACAAATATTTTGAGGACACAATCATTCAATTTTGGATCACGGTCTCTCTCTAGCAAAAGGAAATCACCACTTTCTAGTTATGAAGAGTAAATGAGCCAGTAAGATGAGCCAGTGGTACATGCCTGTAATCCCAGTGGCTCAGGAGGCTAAGCCAGAAGAACTGGAAGTTCAAAGCCAGCCTCTGAACTTAGTGAGACCCTAAACAACTCAGTGAAACCCTGTCTAAATATAATACAAAAAAAAAAAAAAAAGGGCTGAGGATGTGGCTCAGTGGTTAAGCACCCCAATTTCAATCCCTGTACCAAAAAAAAAAAAAAAAAAGAAAAAGAAAACAATAAATGATTTTCAGCTATTGCTTGCTGCAAAGTAACTTAGTAACAATTTATTGTTTGGGTAATTTCTAGACAATTTCCTCAAAACCCACCTCTGTTACCAAACAGAATTTTATAAATTTTTCCAACTACTGCTTATTTCTCTCACTTATCATATAAACATTTCACATATCATTGTCAGCCACAAAGCTCTATTTTTTTTTTTAATTTTTTGGTTGTTGATGGACCTTTATTTTATTCATTTATTTATATGTAGTGCTGAGAGTCGAACCCAGGGCTTCACACAAGGCAAGTGCTCTACCACTAAGCCACAACCCCAGCCCAATAAAGCTCTATTTCTGAAATAGTTCAGCTCCTGTTCTTTCCAAATCCACTGTTATTTCTATCACTCATATCCTAAAATAATCTTTCTAACCTCAAGCTAATGTTCAAGGATTTGTTCTTTCCCCCTACTTTCTATAGAGAAGAGCCACTTCCTCCCAAGAAGAGCCTCTTCTTAGTTGAAGTGTCAAACTGGTAAAATCAAAATTAATTTGTTTCTAATATGGGGTATATCAGGTATTATCAGGTACACTTTCTGTATCTTCTTTTACAATTTACAGGCCTGCATATGTTCAAATACATTCCATCAAATTAAAATGAAACTTAGTTATTTCAGAGTAAAATGTTAGTGCATAAAAGCCTTCTGAAGACTAAAACAAGGGTCCAGGAGAAAATTTTCAGCTCTTAAAATTTTTAAAACTATCACTAAAGACATCCTTTATTTCAAGAACACATACCAGGGCTGGGGAAATAGCTCAGTGGGTTGAGTGTCTGCCTCACATGCAAAGCACAAAGTTCTGGGTTCAATCCACACACCAAAAAAAGAATACATACCAATTCAGTGACAAGTGGACGGACACTTCCCATGTAAGAAGCTAGCTGTCGTTGTTTTAAGGTATGGAGAGTATTTTCCCTGAAAGAAAAAAAATATTTTTAAAGAGGCCATTTAAAATAGGCCTACTTCTTTTGGTACTGGGGATTGAACTCAGGGGTACTCGACCACTAAGCCACATGCCTAGCCCTATTTTGTATTTTTTTTAGAGACAAGATCTCACTGAGTTGCTTAGTGCCTTGATTTGCTGAGGCTGGCTTTGACCTCACGATCCTCCTCCCTCAGCTTCCTGAGCCACTGGGATTACAAGTGTACGTCAGCTTAAAATAGGCTATATCTTTAAAAAAAAAAAAAATCAAATCAAGTCAAAGTAATAAGACTATAAACCTAGGGGAAAAACGTGCAAGAGGCAGTTTGACTCAGATGACTAATGATGTTGAACACTTTTTCATCCACCTGTTTTTTTGTTTTCCTTTTTTTTTTTTTTTTTGTCACTGGGAGATTGAACCGAGATGCTTTACTACCAGGCCACATTCCTAGCCTTTTTATGTTTTATTTTGAGTCAGTTATCACTAAGTTGTTTAGAGCCTCACTTTGTTGCTGAAGCTGGCCTTGTGAACTCGTGATCCTCCAGGCTCAGCCTCCCAAATTGCTAGGATTATAGGTGTGTGTCAACATACCCAGCACTGACCTGTTTTTATGAGGTGCTTTTTACATTTCTGCCCTTTTTACTGGATTATCATTTTTTTTTTTTTAAATGGGGCTGGGGATTGATCCAGGGCCTTATGCATGCAAGGCAAACACTCTACCAATTGAGCTATATCCCCAGCCTGGGGTTATCCTTTTTAATAGGGTTGTATTCTTCTTGAACTAATGCTCTGTATGTTTCTACTAGTCTGTGTCTTTTTCACACTTATTTTCTTAATGGTGTCTTTAAGTGAGATTCTTTTAACTTTGATGAAGTCATTTTTTCCCTCTGATAACTGCTTTCTGTGACATAGAAAACATTTGCCTGTCCTCAAGTCACAAAGATATCTTCTTATGTTTCTATTTAAAGCATATGGGTTTAGTTTCTACATTTAGGATGATGATGCATTTTACATTAATTGTTGGATATAATTCGAGGAAACTTTTTTACAGATGTTTTTCTGCAGTTTGTTGAAAAGAGATTCCATTCCCACTGGATTGCTTTGATGCTTTAGCTAAAACCAAATTATCACTGGGTATGGTGGTGCATATAATCCCAACTATTCAGGAAGCTGGGGCAGGAGGATTACAAGTCTGAGGACAGCCTGGGGGAATTTAGTAAGATCCTGTCTCAGAAAAATTAAAAAAAAAAAAACTCATTAGTAGAATGCTCCTAAGTTCAATTTCCAGTATTACAAACAAACAAACAAAACCAAACACATAAGTGGGGATCTATATCACTGATCATTTTTTAGAAAAGACTAGCTCATGAAAAAGTCGCAAAAATCTTATCAGGAAAATTTAATCAATAATTTTTTTTTTTTTTCCTGAAAATGAAACTTTCACCTCCTTTCAGAAAAATCACTACTCAGGATTTAATTTTTAACAAACACTGAGTAGTTCTAATTTGCTAGTTAAGTAGAGAAAAGAGCTATAGAATCTATATAAACATATTACTGAATTCAAGGGCAATCTAAACATTTTTAAGTACTGAAATAAATTGTTCTTTTAACCTAGGGGTGTTTTTGGCTTCAAGGTGCTATAATAATTCAGAAGCACTGAAGGACGTGGGGAAATTTTTAATAAACAAAATATAAGTGGAAACATAGCAGAAGTGTCTTCCTGATGATCAAAATATGATTATTTTTAAAAAGCAGCAAGGTGATTATTTGAACACATAAGTTGGATCATGTCATTCTTTTATTCTCAAGGTCTTCCATTACATTTAGAATAAAGCCTAAAATCTTTATATTGGCCTAAGTGTAAGTCTCATCTGAGCTGGCTCTCTCCAATCTCATTTCCTTTTCTGTTCACAGTGGCCTAACTGTGCAAATACTTTTCCTTTTCAGGATCTTTGAGGTTTCTATTCTACCTCAGAACATTTGTTATACCAACTTTTGCACAACTTGCCTCCTTTCTTTTCTTTCTTCTTATCTTATTTTTTTGGTGATACTGGGGATTGAATCCAGAGCCCCATGTATCCTAGGCAAGTACTCTATCACTGAGCTATATCCCCCCGCCTTTTTTTTTTTTTTTTTTTTTTGTGGCAGGATCTCATTAAATTGCGCAGGCTGGCCTCACACTTGTGATCCTTCTTTCTCAGCCTCCCAAGTAACTGGGACTCATGGGCATATACCAATGCTCCCAGTCTCCTTTATTCCTTTAAAAGTCTCTTACTATCTTTTTTGTTTCTTCCCCAGGGGTGGTGGGGGTACTGGTGATTGAACCCAGGAATGCGTTACCACTCAGTTACATTTAAGGCTGGCCTCAAAACTTGCAAAACTCCTGCATTGGTCTCCCAAATCACTAGGATTACAGGTATGTGCTATTGTGCTCAGCTCTTACTATCTTTCACATTAGTAAACCTTTCCCTGACCACCTCTTCCACTTAAAATAAGACTCATTGCCATCCTCTATTAATTAACTAATTTACTTTTCTCCCAAAGTTCTTAACTCTCCAACAGGACATATATTTATTTGCTGTTTAACTCTCTTAAACAATTATAAACTGCATAAAGACAGAGCTTTATCTGTTTTGCTCACAATTTAAACCAAGTAAAAACTGAATAAACATTTACTGAAAGATAAGTAAACAAAATAAACATTAAGTGAATTCAGGAACAAAAGCTCAGTGACTTACCAATATACTGATTTTGCATAAAACTCAATATTATCAGAAAAATCTCCAATTTCATCTTTGGCAATACTCTCCAACCAATCTACCACCAGCTAAGAAAAAAAAAAACATTAGTAATAATTATAAAATCTGGTGTTTCATTTGTAGTGGAACTCCTACCCTTCATTTAAGTAATTTCTGATTTTAAAAATGTCAAGTAACAATTTTTCCAAACACTATTCTATTTCTTTAAGACAAACAAATATTTTGAGAAAAGAATAAAATATTCCATAGGAACAATACAGTTTTTTAACAGGCTATTCCTGGAAATAGGATTGTTATTTTATGCAAAACATTGTTATTTAAAAATTAAAAAACAACTTTCCAAATTTCTTTGAGTTACCAATAAAAGGATCAAGTAGAAAAAAAGGTTTTACATTTTAAAAACTTCAGTTTTAAATTGTATGTCATTTACATTTTCTCTATTTCTTTAGAAACAAAATTTAAAATTTCTAGACATACCTGACTTTGTCGAACAAGTGAATCTCTCTGAAATAAAGCTTCCACAACTGTTTTCTCACTGGCATTAATAGCCTATTACAAGTACATAAAAAAAGAAAAGAAGATGCTGTAAGAATATTATTTCAACAGAAAAATAAAAGCCAACCAGAAGTAAGTATATTTAATCGCCCACATGTCTTACTATATAGTCAATATGCAAATTCATCTTTTTTTTTTTCTTTTTTGGTAGTGCTAGGGATTGAATGCAGAGCCTTGCATGTACTAGGTAATCACTCAACCACAGAACTACACACCCAGTCCTGTATATTCATCTTTGAAAAATATCTATAAATAAATTTCAACCTGATTAATTTGTAGCTATTCTTGCCTGATATTTTAATTTATTACAATTAGAATATAAAAGTTCTATTTCCCCAATGTGTTGCTTCAGTGAAAAATAAGCAAAATAAAATAGTTTAAAAAAATGAACTTTAAAAATCTTTTCATTAACATGGCAAAAGATAGTAAATAGTAAAACCTAAATGTAATCCAAGGCTTTTAAGACTGACTTGAAGAGTTAATAACAAGAATCAACAAATGGGACTTACTTAAACTAAAAAGTTTTTTCTCAGCAAGAGAAACAATAAGAGAGGTAAATAGGGAGCCTACATCATGGGAACAAATTTTTACCCCTCACACTTCAGATAGAGCCCTGAGATCCAGAATATACAAAGAACTCAAAAAATTAAACAATAAGATAACAAATAACCCAATCAACAAATGGGCCAAGGACCTGAACAGACACTTCACAGAGGAGGACATACAATCAATCAACAAGTACATGAAAAAATGCTCACCATCTCTAGCAGTCAGAGAAATGCAAATCAAAACCACCCTAAGATACCATCTCACTCCAGGTAAGATTGGCAGCCATTATGAAGTCAAACAACAAGTGCTGGTGAGGATGTGGGGAAAAGGGTACTCTTCTATATTGCTGGTGGGACTGCAAATTGGTGCAGCCAATTTGGAAAGCAGTATGGAGATTCCTGGGAAAGCTGGGAATGGAACCATCATTTGACCCAGCTATTGCCCTTCTCGGACTATTCCCTGAAGACCTTAAAAGAGCATGCTACAGGGATACTGCCACATCGATGTTCATAGCAGCACAATTCGCAATAGCTAGACTGTGGAACCAACCCAGATGCCCTTCAATAGATGAATGGATAAAAAAAATGTGGCATTTATACACAATGGAGTATTACACAGCACTAAAAAATGACAAAATCATGGAGTTTGCAGGGAAATGGATGGCATTAGAGCAGATTATGCTAAGTGAAGCTAGCCAATCCCTAAAAAACAAATGCCAAATGTCTTCTTTGATATAATGAGAGGAACTAAGAACAGAGCAGGGAGGAAGAGCAGGAGGAAAAGATTAACATTAAACAGAGACATGAGGTGGGAGGGAAAGGGAGAGAAAAGGGAAATTGCATTGGAAATGGAAGGAGACCCTTACCGTTATACAAAATTACATATAAGACGTTGTGAGGAGAATGGGAAAAAAAAAAAAAAGGAGAGAAATGAATTACAGTAGTAGATGGGGTAGAGAGAGAAGATGGGAGGGGAGGGGAGGGGGGGATAGTAAAGGATAGGAAAGGTAGCAGAATACAACAGTTACTAATATGGCATTATGTAAAAATGTGGATGTGTAACCGATGTGATTCTGCAATCTGTATTTGGGGTAAAAATGGGAGTTCATAACCCACTTGAATCTAATGCATGAAATATGATATGTCAAGAGCTTTGTAATGTTTTGAACAACCAATAAAAAAAAAGGAAAAAAAAAAAGACTGACTTGAAATGACAACATTATAGAAATAGAAGCAAAGTAACCATAAACAGTATATGAAAAGGATAATATATTGTGACTAGTTCAAGCATGAGTCATATCTATTAATTTATTTTATTTATGGGTTAAAGGAGAAAAGCTGGGCTGGGGTTGTGGTTCAGAGGAAGAGCACTCGCCTAGCCTGCATGAGGCACTGGGTAGGTTCCATACTCAGCACCACATAAAAATAAAATAAAGGTATTGTGACCACCTACAACTAAAAAAAAATAAATGTTAAATAAAAAGAGAAAAGCTATATTAACTTCTATTTTTTTTTTAAACAGTTCTGGCCACTAAACCCAAGGCCTCACATGTGGTAGGCAACCAATCCACCACTGAACTGTATCTTCAGCCTACATGAACTTATTGATCAATGCCAAAATATCATTTGATTAAAAAAAAAAAAAAAAAAAAAAAAAACTTCAAGTTGGACATGGTGGCAAATGCCTGTAATCCCAGCTACTAAGAAGGCTGAGGCATGAGAATCCTAAGTCCCAGGCTGGGTAACTTAGTGAGAATCTGTCTCAAAATAAAAAATAAAAAGGGGGGCTGAGGTTGTGACTCAGCAGTACAGCGCTCACCTAGCATGTGTGAGGCCCTGAGTTTGATCCTCAGCACCACATAAAAATAAGTAAATAAAATAAAGATTAAAAAAATAAAAATAAAAAGGGATAGGGGTATAGCTCAGTGGGAGGGCGCCTGACTAGAAAGTACAAGGCCCTGGATTCAATGCCTAGCAACACATAAACATGCAAACAATTCACAAATTAGAAGAATAGTGTAACTATCTGATTAAAACCTCTAGCAAGTACTATTTCTAACTGTAAAGTGAGACACTTCCTTTAAAATGCAGCAGACTAAAAGAAGAATCTCTATTATTCAACTTTACCTAAAAAATTCTAGCTACCACAATAAAATCAGAAAAAGAACTATATACTAATAAATATGGGAAAAAGAATCAAAGCCATTATTATGTATAGATAACAGAATTGCCTACTTGGAAAAATCAAATCCAAGGGTGGGGCCGGGGTTGTGGCTCATTAGTAGAGCACTTGCCTAGCACATGCGAGGCCCTGGGTTCAATCCTCAGCACCACATAAAAACAAACTAAAGGTATTGTGTACAACTAAAAAATAAATATAAAAACAGTCACTAGGAAACTATGAGAACTAATAAGTGAGTTCAATGAAAATGCAAATATAAGTACCTTCCTTAAATGTGTATGTTACTTTTTTGTTATTTGTGGAATAAATAATTAAGAGATTGGAAAGATACTAAAAATATTTTAGGTTAAAATGCAGACTAATAGACATAGATAGCTTAAGTTATTTATTTTAAAAATACATATTATTCTCTTTTCCTTATATACTTCAAACATTAATTACTTTTTTTTTTTTTTTTTTGCGGGGGTAGCGGTAAGGGAGTGTACTGGGGATTGAACTCAGGGGCATTCTGCCACTCAGCCCCATCCCTAGCCCTATTTTGTATTTTATTAAGAGACAGGGTCTGATGGTCTCACTGAATTGCTTAGCACCTCGCTTTTGCTGAGGCTGGTTTTGAACTTGAGATCCTCCTACCTCAGTCTCTGGAGCTGCTGGGATTATTGGTGTGCACCACTGTGCTAGGCTCAATTACTTTTGAAATCAAAAGATAAATAATTAAACCCTCAGAAGGCATCTGGTCTCAATGTTTTGTTTTTGAGATGGGTTCTCACTAAACTGTTGCTTATGCTAGTCTGAACTCATGGGCTCAACTGATCCTCCTGCCTCAGCCCTGAGTGCTGGATACAGGCATGTTTTTTTAAGACTTCAAAGAACAAATAATTTTACATTCTTCAACAGGACACAAAAAAAAGATGGAAGATTTCTGAACATGTTCTGGAGAGGCAGCAGGACTCTAGACACCAAAAGGATGATAATGTTACCAAAAAGAAAGAAAGGAAGAAACCATACTTAGGGAAGTCCTAAATCAAATATTAGCTAACAGAATTTATTAGTATATTTAGGAATACAATATGACTGACAGCTTACCCTGAGATAATCTGATATTAGTGAAAATATTATTACAAGTTATTGCACTAATAAAGTAAAGCAAGTATCTATAGAAGCTAAAACAAAACAAAAAATAAACATTTGACTGCATTCAATACCCATTCTGTCTTAGTAAATTAGGAGGAAAAAATATTCTTAATCTGTGGTGAGCCATCAAATGTAAGGATGAAACAGAAGCATTCTTTTCAGGAACAAGAAAAGAATGTCTGCTATTAGTGATATAATTCGATGTTGTATGGGGATATAGCTCAGTGGTAAAGGCCCTCAGGTTCAATCCCCAGTACCAACAACAACAAAAATAAATAGAGAGCCAGCGGGCATGGTGGCACACACCTATATTCCCAGCGGCTCCGAGGTTCAGGCAGGAGGATCACCAGTTCAAAGCTAGCCTCAGCAAAAGTAAGGCACTAAGCAACTTAGTGAGACCCTGTCTCTAAATAAAATATAAAACAGGGCTGGGGATATGGCTTAGTGGTCGAGTACCCCTGAGTTCAATCCCTGGTACCTGCCACCCCCAAAACCAAAAAAAGAAAGAGGGATAATGACTATAAAGGAGTAAGGGAAACTTAGTATTTGTAGATGATTACTAAAGACACAGAGAATCCAATAAAATCAAAAGGAAAAACTATTAGAGATGGTAAGAGAGCTCAGAAAGATGGCAAATAAGAATGCTACACATAAATCAGTAACTTTCCATTTGACAATAATAACTAATTAGAAAATATAAGAGAATCCATTTATAGTAGGATTCATAGAGAACTTTATAGAGAAGACCACAAGACCTATATGAAAGATCTGAATGGAAAGAGACACCATTTTACAAATGGGAACACTCAATATGGTAAAGATAACATTTTTCCCCAAATTAATCTACAAATTCACTATTATTTCAATAAATATACCATTGAAGATTTTTAAAAAATGGAAAGTGTAAAGTTTGTCAAGGGAAATACTATGCAAAATATAGCCAAAACTATACTTAGAAATGGGAGAGGGGACTTCTCCTACCCAGATATTAAAATTTCTTGAGTTAGAGTAAATCATTTTGTATAGTACTGGCTTTCAAATGAATCAATCAATTCAAAAACTTCCATGTATAAATATGATTGGGTATATTATAAAGTTAGCATTACAAATCAGTGAAGAAAGGTTGGCTTGTTGGGATAAATGAATATTTACTTGAAAAAAGTTAAATTTCTCGCCTACTTTATAGATAAACTCAGACTGGATAAATTCAAGAACTTATTATGTTGGGCTGGGGATGTGGCTCAAGCGGTAGGGTGCTCGCATGGCATGCGTGCGGCCCAGGTTCAATCCTCAGCACCACATACAAACAAAGATGTTGTGTCTGCCAAAAAAATAAATGTTAAAAAATTCTCTCTCTCTCTCTCCCCAAAACAAACAAACAAAAAAACAACTTATTATGTAAGCTTTTGACTTTTTTTAAAAAGTTAAATTTAGGAGGAAACAGTGAATTTTTTTTTTTTTAATGAGGTACTGGAGATTGAATCAAGAGTGCTCAACTCACCCAGGGGTGCTTTACTAATAAATAAATAAACATACAAACAAATAAATAATTAGCCAGATATGGTGGAACATACTTATAATCCCAGTGGTTGAGGCTCCAGAGGCTGAGGCAGGAGGATTGCAAGTTCAAAGCCAGCCTTAGCAACTTATTGAGGTCCTGAGCAACTCAGCAAGACCCTGTCTCTAACTAAATTACAAAAAAGGGCCGGGTTGTAGCTCAGTGGTTAAGCACTCCTAGATTCACCAAAAATAAATAAATAAATAAATAAATAAAGTGAAACAGGAAAGGCCTTCCTTATGGGACACAAGACAATGCTTACAAAAGGAAAACATAAGACATGTGATCAGATGAAAATGGAAAAGAACTCATAGAGTTAGAAAACAAGTAACAGAAAAATATTGCTAACATGTATAAAAAAGGATTAGTAAGAAAATAAATAATAGGGAAATAAGCCAAGGATATGAATGCAAATTCATAAATACGTATGGTGTGAATGAAAAAACATGACATTTCACTAGTGACTAAAGATTTACAAATTAAAATGAGATATTTTCCCAGCTGGGAATATCAAATGATTGCTAATATGTCACCAGAATAAACATTTTCATAAACTATTAATGAAGAATAAGAACTGGCATATTAAGTAATGACAATCTCAAATTTTGGCCCAAGGAATGTACTTCTGGAAATATAGGAAATACTGGAAAACACAAATAAGCATGAAAAAGAATTTTCAAATGCATTATTGACTACTATAGCAAAAATACTGGAAACATCCTAAATCTGTCCAGCAGGAAATGTATGCTTATGGCATCTTTATATTCTGATTTACCATGAAAAAATAAGGTAAACTTATATGAACTGACACAATAATTAAGAAATATAACTCAAAAATATTCAGTATAATATATAAATGAAATTATACTGTATGTTAAAAAAACAACTTATATGCAAGAAAATGTGTATGTATAAAGTTGCACAGAAAAATATCTGGTAGGATACAAACCAAATTGGTATGCTTAATAGTCAGGAGGATAAAGAAGGACTTTTACCTATAGTCTGTAATGTAAATCAGGATTTGATCATTTTACCAAGTTGTAATCTTTTATGTACTTGTATAATTTTTTAAATGCAGAAATTCATGATGGAGTATTGAAATATCACATCCTATGACTAAAAAACATTTTAATTTTTAAGCATCTATAAAGGAAAAAAACTAATATAAAACTTACAGCAATTGCAAACATATTTTCATCTTCTAATGAAGACTGTATTCTGTCCCTAAGGAAAAAATAACACAAAATGAAAAGGTCTTAATTTTACATGAATGAATATATGAACTCACCTTTTAAGCTATTGCATGTGAACACATGCATTCTGTCACCAACAAATGAGTTTCCAATTTACTTAATCACTAAACTTTGAATACAAGACAAGAGTAGTAAATGCCTGTTGAATTTGACACCTGGACAAAACTGGTGTTTACTAAAAATACACACTACAAAAAGGTCTCTAATGACTACCTGAAAATGCATATACCTTTTCTATATGGAAAAATAAGAGTAATATGATTTTCTTTATTTTCTCATCAGCATGGAAAGCAACAGTAAAAAGCCAAAACCACTGAGCACGAGATAGAAAACTTGATTAACTTTTTTCAAACTTCCATTATATAAAGTATACTTTCAGTTCTTTCTCTAAATCTATCTTCATCTAAGTATTGCTCTATTTTTAGCACTTTCCTTAAATCTTTATACATAACCAATTTTTTTTTAGTCACCAGCTTTATGATCTGAAAGCCCTTTCTTTTCTTGTAATTCACCCGACAACTATATTAGAAATGATAAGCCTCAAAAATGGCAAAATTTATTTCCAAACTCATCTTACTCTAACTTACAAATTAATTTTCCTGTTGGTTTGTTACCTTATGTTCATTTCATTTATAAAGTCTATACAATTTTACCTATACAAAGAAGCTAGCAGCCTCCATGTGACCATCTCCTGTTGAAGAAGCCACAGCATACTGGCTGTTTTTGAAAACTTTTGCAGTCCAGGGGTTGCTCGGCTCACTATTTTACTCAGTATATTCACCTGAATTAAAACCACAAAATTTAAAGAGGTTAATTTTCTAAAATTTTGAGTTTTTAAGTAACTTTGAGTTCTTTAAGTACACAATGTTAAATGTATATATACATATTATAAACCTTTCCTATTCTACATTTTTTTTTTGGGGGGGGGGACTGAGGATTGAACCCAGGGGCACTCTACCACCGAGCCAAATCCTAGTTCATTTTATTTTTTACTTTGAGACAGTGTCTAAGATGCTGAGGCTGGCCTTAAATGTGCAATCCTCCTGACTCAGCCTCCCAAGTCGCTGGAATTGAAGGCACATACCAAGCATGAGGTCTAACCTATTTCTGTCTTTCTGAATTGAACATAATATAATATAACATTCCCACTAGAAATGACCCAAATTTAGGGCAAGGTATATTTATGTGAGTATATACATATGAGTTTAACATACTTTTATAGCCAGGCATGGTTGTGCGTGCCTGTAATTCTAGCAACTTGAGAAGCTGAAGCAGAGGATCACAAGTTGGAGGCTAGCCTTAGCAATTCAGCAAGACCTTGTCACAAAATAAAAAATTTTTAAAAACGATTGGAAATGTAGTTCAGTGACATACTGCCCCTGGGTTCAACTCCCAGTACAGGGGTGGTGGGGATTAATTAACTTTAGATTTCAGATTCAACAACAGCAGCCAAGGTACAGTTTTAAAACTTCAACTGTTTTCTTGTTGTTGAATATTGAATTCTCTGTACATTTTTTATTTTCTTTAAGCAGATTTCTTTTGTTCCTCCAAAGAAATCTTATTATGGGCCTTCAATATATAAAAAGCAGAGATGCTCTGGCTGACTGCCCTATCTCTCCTGCCACTGCACCCCTAAAGCATTTGTTTGTTTGTTTGTTTGTGTTACTGAGGATTGAATCAAGGGCTCTTGTGCTGATGTTTATCCCCATCTCTTTTTAAAATTTTATTTTGACACAGGGTCTTGCTAAGTTTTCCAGGTTGTCTTTGATCCTCCTGCCTGAGCCTCCAAAGTATGCCTACTTTTATGCCTCAATGCATGACCCACAGCACCTGGCTCCTAAGACATTTCTTTTAAAATTAGTATGGAAAGTAACAGGTTCATACTGTTCAATAAAACTAAAAGTCCAGAAATTTGACCTTGATGCAGTAAAATTAGTTTACCTGACTACCACAAATATTTTCATACTCTTCCACAAGGTCAAAAACTGTAGTTGAAGAGTGCTTCAAAAACGACTGCAGGAAATCAGAAAACATACTCATGGATGCTAAAACACATTAAAAAGAAAACAAAGAAAAAGGACATACTTTAGGTAATTCTGTTTGAAAACACAAACAATAATTTTTTTTTTTACTGCTGTTTATTTATTTATTTTACGGTGCTGGGATTCAACCCAGGGCCTTCTACATGCTAGGCAAGTACTCTTCCACTCAGCTACATCCTAGTCCTAAAACATTTTAATCAGTAAAATATACATTACAAATTTGCACTTAGCAAAAAAATATACATTACAAATGCCCATCCTGTATTTCTCAAGCCCCTGGCAACCATCATTCTATTCTGTGAAGTCTGATTACTCTAAGTACTTCTTTTAAGTATAATAATACAATATTTGTCTTTAAATATATATTGTTGATAGATCTTTATTTAATTTATTTATATGCAGTGCTGAGAATCAAACCCAATGCCTTGCACATGCTACCACTAAGCCACAACCCCAGCCCCAATATTTGTCTTTTTGAAACTGACTTATTGCACTTAGCATAACATCCTCAAGGTTCATCCATGTTGTAATACATGTCAGAATGTCTTTCATTTTTAGTTGAATACTATTCTATTTTATGTAAGTACTATATTTTATTCTTCCATTCATCTAAAAATGGATACTAGGTACTATGAATAATATTATTATTTTTAGTTTTTTGAGGAATTGCCAAACTGTTTTCCACAGAGGCTGTACCATTTTACATTCACACCAATACAACAGTACATGAGAGTTTTGATTTCTCTATACTTGTCAATAGTTGTTATTTTATGGTTTCAATTTACATTTCTATAATGATTATGATGATGTTGATTATATTTTCATGTGCTTAATGGCTATGTACATATATTCTCTTAAGAAATGTCTATTCAAGTTTTTTGCCTTTTTTGGGGGGAAGGAGGTGGTACTGGGGAACGAATCCAGGTCACATGCGCTAGAAGTGCTTACCACTAGGCCATGTCCCTAGACCTTTTTATGTTATTTTGGGACAGGGTTTAACTAATCAAGAACCAGGCTGCTCTTGACTGCAATCCTTATGCCTCATCCTAATAAGTAATTGGTGTGCACCACTGTGCCGCCTAGATTTGCCTATTTTTTTTTTAACCAAATTAATGTTTTATTGTTAAGTTATGGGAGTTTTATATATGTATACATTTTAGATATGAACTCCTTATCAGATATATATTTAAAATATTTTTTCATTACATCCTAGCTGCTTTTCGCTCTATTGATTATATCTTTTGATACATGAAAGATTAAACTTTTGATATAGTCCAGTTTATTTTTCTTTTGTTACGTGTAAGTCTTTTAAGATTCCAAAGATGTAGTAGTTATTAGTCTTTTCTGTGTTATTGACAATCATTACAAAAAAAAAAAACAGTATATGGTTCAAATTTTAGAACACCTGAATTGTATTTTAAGTTTTCCATATCAAAGTAGCTAAGAGTCGATACTGGACACTAATATGTTCTACTCAGGGGAAATACATACACTTTAGTATAGTATTGTACAATATTTAAGGTATTGCCTTTAAAATGGAATTCTTCTATTTTATAGATTAAGGAGAAAGTATTTTTAAGTCACTCTATACCTGGGTACATATTACTAGCAAATGCTACAAGAAAATAGTGGTTACCGAAGTATTAAGAGCAGGGCTCTGAAATCTAACTGCTTAGTTTCAAATCCAGTTGCCATTACTTCCTAGCCAGGTGATCTTAAGCAAGCTAATTTAACCCCTGTGAGTAGCAGTTTCCTTTCCTCTAAAATGGGAATGATTACCTCTTTAATAGACTATGGAAAGGACCATGGTATTATATAAGATAATGCTTACTGGTAAGCACATTGACTAGCACTCATCTATGAGTGCTAGCTTATGATGCTAAAGTAATGAAAAACCTACATAACAATGTTATACATAGAAGGAAAACTATGTAAAAACATGGGAGGAAAATAGCCACCTGTAAGCCAAGGAGAGAAATCTTAAAAGAAAGTAACCCCTGCCAATATCTTTGACTTCTAGTCTTCAGTATTTTGGGAAAAAAAAAAATTTTATGGCACTCCCCACAACCAAAAAAGTATTTAATAATGTTCAGGAACAGGAGATAGTTTCCTTGACCTTTGCAAAGTGAAAAGCTACTTTGTCACAAAACTTAAAAGCCATTTTACCAGCTTCTCCAGGATCATCTTCACGTAACATAACGGCACTGAGATTTACATCCTCTGTTACATTGTGCGGTTCTGTGTTTGTGAAGAGCCCTAAACGCTGTGATGAGAATGCAGCTGCCCAATTACTGTCATCCAGATTAGTTACCTTGAAAAGCAATGGAGCTATTGTTATTAGGTGAATAAATATTTTAATACTAAATAAAGTTAAAAAATACTGAAACATTACATATATGATTTTCATTTTTAAAAAGATAGCCAACAAGGTTTTTAAATTGTTTTTTCCAATGTATTATTTCATGCCTTTAAAAAAAGTCAATGAAGGGGCTGGGGTTGTGGCTCAGAGGTAGAGCGCTCACCTAGTATGCATGAGGCACTGGGTTTGATCCTCAGCACCACATAAAAATAAAATAAAAAATATTTTTAAAAAAGTCAATGAAGATTACACTTTGTAAAATTTATGCTCTTATTAGTAGGTAAAATAAAGACCTACATGTAAGTTCACCTCAATTTTTTACTTTTGGGGACCTGTACAGGACAAATAATGCAGTTTCTGTAACAAATTAATAGTAATTAAAAAAAGATGAGGAACTACACATTAGAAAACTTAAAGATACATAAATGTCTAATGTGTTCATTGTCTGGATTCTGATTTAAACAAAACAACAAAAATTTTGATAGAACAAGAACTTCAAGCACTTACTGAAATATGTACTATAATGTCTACAGTCATTATATATATATTATGCTCCATAAACAATACATAAATGACCGTGTTGTACAAAATCATATCACCCAGTGACACTCTAGCATCTTAGTTTGATATGTATACTCTATGATCATGACAACAAAATTACCCAACACTGCATTTCTCAGAAAGCATCCTTGTCATTAAGCAATAGTGATATAAAATGGATGTCTGAAATGATAACGAATTACTGTGTTAGTTACATGTGTTAACAGTAATATATGCCAAAAAAAGTATCCTTATATCTCAGAGACAGAAACTGAAGTATCTATGTATGAAAAGGCTGTATCTGGAAATTCTGATGTAGAGGAAATGCAAGAAAGTACTTTGGTCTACAATCAAATCTTCACAGTAGACATATGGTAAAAATATTAAAGCAAATAATTTTATTTTATTTAATTCAGAGAAACCTATACCCAGTACTATCTCTCATGACTGACATACAAATTGAGAAAAATCAGGAAAATACCTCTACTATAAAAGAGAAAAAATTTTACTATTAATCTTATGGATCTGAAGCAGTACACTGATAAGAAGTCTTTTTCTTTTGCTTAAATCCAAAAGCAGGCAATTTATTCATGTTTTTAAGTGAAACAAAACAAAACAAAAATTGAAAAAAAAAAAAACACTGTCAAAATAAATAAGTTTCATAAGGACAGTATTTTTTTTTTATCCTTTCTTTTTTCCTTTGTAGTGCCAGGGAGGACAAACTCAAAACTTCGTGCAGGCTAAGCACACATTCTTCCACTGAGCTATATTTCCAGCCCCAATGCTATAATAAATATTAAAGATGGGTTTGGGGCTGAGAGTGTAGTTCATTGGTAGAATGCCTGGTTATCATGCATGAGGTCCTGAGTTTGATCCCTACCACCACACTTAAAAATAAATAAATAAATAGAATGATGGATTTTACCTTCAATAAGGAGAGGTTTACCAGGCAAAACTACTCTTCAGAATACACTTAGACAATTTCACGTGAAAATAAAAATCTCTGTGCCTGGCCAGGTATGGTGGCACTTGCCTATAATACTAGCAACTTGGGAGGCTGAGGAAGGAGGATTGCAAGTTCAAGTCCAGCCTTAGCAACCCAGTGAGACCCTGTCTCAAAATAAAAAATAAAAAGGTCTGGAAATGTGGCTCAGTAGTTAAACACCCTGGGTTCAATCCTGGTACAAAAAAAAAAAAAAAAAAAAAAAAATTCTGGCTGTTTAATAAAGCACAGAGCCAAAGATAGAACCATTTTTATCTTGTTTTTGGAACTAAATGTGCCATAATACTCTTCTACTCCAACAAAAACCTTCTGTTTCCTTCTTCTTGGCAACACTTTCTTTTTAAAAAATAGGATATTTTTAATACCTAGGTGAAGCCATTCTGCATCAGTTTATATAACATCTCTTCTCCTATTTTCAATACTACAACATTATAAGTTCTAAAGAGCCATCCATCCCATCTAATTTTTCAAAGGTTTTCTATTTTACCCCTTGAGTACAAAATACAAATTTAGTCAAATTCTCCTTATACTCTCACAACATAGATCACTTCTGTGACTGAATGTTTGTGGGGTTTTTCCCGGCCTCAGCCTTGAGAGTAGTTGGGATTATAAGAATGTGCCACTGTACCCAGTCAGCACTAATTTTATACATACCATGGACAGATTTCCCAAGAATCCTGAAGACTGTGTAAGCCGGGGAGACCTCCCTCCTGTTCCAAGAATGGAGGAAACATCTGGATGCCTTAGAAAATTTCGATTTGGTGGAGTAACTACAAACAAGAAGTTAATAAAAAGAACCCAAGTTGTGGGAGTAGTGGTCATCGAAACAAAGCAAGCAAACAGTAAAGAATAATTTTCCAATTTTCAATTATTTGGATCCTAGCCAAATAAATACTTTAAATATTAACACATCTATAAAGATTTAACTTACTAAGATACTAAGTCTATCAGGAAAAATTTTATACAGTGGAGATGCTTTCATTATACTGTAACTGCTCAGTTAAAAATCCTTCATATTCCAATTTTATAAAGCATACTGAGGCAGCACAGTATAAGAGGGTGTGTGCTTTAAACAGATTAATGTTTTAATCTTTGTTCCATTACATATGGAATTTATTACTCATTTTAAATTCTCTAACTATCACTTCTAGTGATAGTTGTAAAATAGAGATAACACTGTCATAGTTACTGTGTATTTATGTGAAGAACAATGTCTTATTCATAGTAAGAGTTCGACAAATAACTGTAATCATTATTATTCGTGCTTATATGATTAAAATCAAATGTTTATTATGTGCACAATAAATGATATTTGCTATTTTAACTATTGTTATTATTAAATGCTTTAAAACAAAAACAATCTTACAAGGCTGTCGAAATGAACTGGGAGTTCGTGGGATAATTTGGTTTCTTGGTGTAGTATTTCCAAAATTTTCATCTTGAGAAGCCCGGACTTCAGGAAGAGTTAAGAAAAGTTTGCCATGTGGAGAAAAGATCATTAACCATAAGAATTAACCATAGCTTTACCACATAAAATGTATAAATAAATTTTTCAAGAACATGTATTTTGTGGCTACCTTTTTTTAAAATCCAAGTTATAAGTAACTAATTTCCCCTGTCATTCAAATTCTGATATCTTAGATTATATATCGATCTTAAGAGTTTGCAGCCAAAATTTCAAATTAAAAAAAGAAATTCTAACTATAACATAGCAGTAAAATAGAACATTTTATCAAGGAAACATAAATATTAATCTCATTGAATTTCAGTGAGAGCATTATGTTGACCAAATAAAATATCTATGGAGTGAACAAAACTAACTTCTACAGTATTTTATTACAGATAATGTTTAATACCTCTCATAAAAAGAAAATCCTACAACATTGATTCAAAACATGCTGCAACTGTATACCGATCCTTAAAATGCAAAGGATACTTAAGGCTCTTTTTTGTGCACTCTGTTTCCGAGCAGTCCGTGTCACCTCTGCCTCTCGGATCACAGGAGATGACATCTCCGCAAAGCCACTCCTAAAACAGTATAATTAAATTCTTTTAATATAGTATTTGCTGCCAGGTGTAGGGGCACATTCCTATAATTCCAGCCACTCTGGAGGCTGAGGCAGGAGATTCCCAAGTTCGAGACCAGCTTCAGCAATTTAGCAAGACCCTCTCACAAAATAAAAAAATAAATAAAAAGGGCTGGAGATGTGGCTCAGTGGGAGGCTGAGACAGGAGAACTGTGGGTTTGGGTTCAAAGCCAACCTCAGAAACAGGGAGGCACTAAGCAACTCAGGGAGACCCTGTCTTTAAATAAAACACACACACAAAAAAAATAGGACTGGGAATGTGGCTCAGTGGTTGAGTGCCCCTGAGTTCAATCCATGGTATCAAAATAAATAAATAATTAAAAATCCTCTCCTTCTCCAAATCCTTATTCTTTATAGTCTTAACTAAAAAAAGACTTTGAGTTTATAGCACTCAGTATATTACTTTGTCCTATTTCAACACTGGAATATATAATATTGTTTTATATAATTGCTTCATGAAAGTAAATCTTTCTTCCCCTGGTGGATCAAGAAGTTCCTTAATTGAAGAAATCTCTCTCTTTTGGGGGGTGAGGATTACTGGGGACTATACTCTAAAACTCACATATGCTAGGCAAGCGCTCTATCACTGAACTATATAACTCTAGCCCCTTTACTTTTATTTTGAGACAGGGTCTCGCTAAATTGCCCATGTGGTCTCCAATTTGTGTCATCCTGCCTCAGCCTCCAAGTAGCTGGGATTACAGGTATACACCACGGAGCCTGGCTTCAAGTTTTGGGTCTTAACAATGCACCATTATTATTCAAAAACCGCTAGAAAATTACTTTCTTTGAGAAGTTTCCTAATACTTCCCGTGTCAGAGAGACTTACTGGCTCCTTCATTTCTTTTACCATGGTGCAGTACAAAACACCATTTTCACTGCTACACGATAAATTCCCTGAAGGTAAGAATCTTGAAACTTTGAGGCTACTAGCATAATCATCAGGTCATTAGAAGGCACTCTATCTCATGCTGACTTTAAAAATATTTTTTTTTGTAGTTTAGATGGACAGAATGCCTTTACTTTATTTATTTATTTTTTTAATGTGGTGCTGAGTATCGAACCCAGTGCCTCACTTATACTAGGCAAGCGCTCTTCCACTAAGCACAGCCCCAGCCTCTGCTGGAACACTTTTTAATCATAAGGTCTAGGCTGAGATCTCAGTACTGTCACTGACTGGCTTTGTGATCTCGGGCTGATCACTTAGCATTCCCACTACCCAGCTACCACATACCCCGCCCACCTCACGAGTGAACACAGTTGTGAGAAAGCGCCAAAAAGAACGCAGAGTAGCGGTAGAAATATAAGATTATCTTTATTGGTGTCCCTTGCTCCGCCCAAGCCAGGCGGCCTGTCCTTCATCAATTGCCAAATCTCCCGGCCCAGGAAAAGAGTCCTGTAAGCAGCTACCCGGACCTCCCGGCTTCCTCTGGAAGCCTGGTTTTACTTATTTCGTTCCGCTAACAGCAAGAGGGACAAGACTTTGGGTCCAGTCGTCACCATCAGGACTGACCTGTCCATGGCTACTGTCTTCTGCACTCAGAAACTTGCAAACCGAGCTCCAGTTTAAACACCGCGTTTCAGCCTTCCCGCTCTCCGGAAGCAAACCCTTTGACCCGGAAGCGCTCCCTAACTAACCCAGCCTGAAAGAAAAAGGTGTGGGAGAGAAGAAACAAAGTTCCTACCTGACGCATGCGCGACTCCCACCAACAGTAGCAGGTCCGTAGGCGCAGGCGCGAAGTTTGCCAATGCGTGTCTCTGCGTAGCTGGGCAGGGGCGGGCCGCGGGCGGGATTTATTCCGGACGCTGGGCTGCAGCTTTGCCTGACCCTGGCTTGTGGGAGTGGTTCACACCTTGGGGTGTTCTTGGGAAACATGAAATATATTGATGGTCTGGAAGAATGTCTAAGTCATTTCCTGATGTTCTTCGGCAGAAAGAACTTGGACTTGGAATTTAGACATGAGAGGTCTGTCCCACACTTCAAATGTCCCTGTTTCAGAGCACTCACCTCTGAATTGTGGTACAACCCCAATGTACAGTTTTAAAAATTGTTTTCCACAGTTGTTTGTTTCTTACCTGGTATTTTTCCTCATTGAAAATAGGATCGCTTATCTTAAAACGTCTAAAAGCAAGCATAGAAGAAAGTGCTGTCTAGGCAGAAAGTAATATATTCTGATCCTAGGAATCAGTCAATATTTTCTTTTTCTTTTTTCTTTTTTTTTCTTTTTTTGCCCAATTTGAAAGCAGTGACAGTTTATTAACTGACCAGAATTACAAAAATAATGGTAGGTTTCTATCTATTAATAGTTAATCTAATAAACCTGATGTTATAGTGTAGTTGTAATTGTTAAATAAAAATTATAGGATGCCTTTGTTTTGGACTAAACTCCTTTATTGGGCTCCGACAGACCAAACTCATCAAAACAGAGTCACTCCTACTAAAGTTCCATCTCACTAGAACCAAAACTAAATGATCTAATTTTCAAAGAAATCAGGACAAAGAGAGAATCAAATTTTCCAAATAGGACACGTTCAATCTGCATGATAATTACCTTCCTTCTGCTTTAATCCTTACCAAAATAGTAACCTGAAATTTTTTGGTTGTTTTGAATAACAAGTTATTTTTCTATTGTTTTGTCTCCCTGGCCCTTTTACCCAAGGAAAATAACTTTGAGATGCTCAATCCATTTTTCTTTTTCTTTTTCTTTTTTTTTTTCTTTCCTGCTTTCTTCAACCCTTTTCTGTCTGTAAAGCCAACCTCTTCTGCTCAGCTCACTGGAACACTTATCCCATCTTACAGTGTTGCCTGATTCTAGAATCACAACACCAATTAAGATCTTTAATCTAAATTTATTGTAATTTTGTCTTTTAATAAATCATCTTTACTTTCTACAAAATAGGTACTCTTTTTTTTTTTCATTCTACCTCATGGAGAAGATCATTTGAAGGGTCACAAGAAGTTGGCTTGAGTTTGCTAACAGTATATAGATATCATGAATTAGATCCTTCAGTCAGATGATGCCATATTTATCAAGAGATCTAGCAGTCAAAGAGTTATGAAGATAACTCTTTGCCATAATCACACCAGTAGATCAATTCATTTACAGATTTTAGGTTTTGGTAACTCCATGCAAGATATGGTTCCAGAATCCTTGGAATGTTAACTGAAGTATTGTTGAGTTTAATAAAGGTGTCACTGAAGAGCTAATGAAAATGAAGAAACTGCAATACCTTTCAGATCTTTGGGCTCTCACTACTAAAACCTTGGTACATAGAAGTTTGCCAGTTTTACTTGCTATCCTAGCCATTGAATCTCAGTTCTGTACTTGTTCTATATTCCTTGTGATGGAAGATAGCTTTTTCATGTATGGCTTTCTCCTTGCTTTTCAAAGCATGTTTCTGGCAAATTTCTTTTTCAGATATTTGATCAAGAGCAGCTTTGCAAAATTCCTTTGCTTTTTCTTTGGTCCAGCAGGAACCTTTTTTCTTTCTTCAGAACCCTCCTTGGTTTCAGTGGGAAAAGAGGAAATCAGTCATATTTTGCCTTATACATTTACATTCTGTTCTAATTTAGGAAAACAGTGTTCTCAGAAAGGCCTCTTCATGCCTTATGCACTACGAGGCAACAAGACATTTTGAAAGAAACACAGCTTTGGGGGTGACCTAGGTTCAATCCCACTATGCATGTGCAGATCCTTCATCTGAAGAATGGAGATAAACAATTATTTTATTACAGAATTGTGAGGATTTAAAATGAGAGATCACATGAGTACTGTACAAAGTAAATCATCAAAATATTTTCTCCCCTTTTAATAGCCTTCTTGAAGAATCATGCCATGTTGTTCTCTTATTTTCCTCATTAATTTTTCTGTACAAAGTGCACTTGTTTTTATGGGAAGTGAAGTGTGGTCCTAATGAGTTTTGTCAGGCCTTGCAAATGTATTCAGAGTACAATCCAGTAGTTTAGGTTCTTGCCATGTGTCCCTCAGCTATTGAATTCCAATGTGTTTTATACATAAGTACTTGAAGTGTGCTTAGTGATTGACAAGAAGGTACAAAATAAGAGCAGTTTGGGGTAAAGGATTAATCCTATATTCAGTCATGTGCAAAGACAGACAAATTGTTAGTGCACTGGAATTCACCTTTGATACTAGTAGGCATGAACACCATAATACTCTAAAATATTTCATGATACATTCATTTGATTACTTTAAAATTATGTGGAATAAATCCCTTCTGTGGTGTATATTGTATGCATCCTAGCTTTATGTTTAGGGTCCCTGTCTGCAATCACAGAAATTCACCATGCCTAAAGAGAATTTGCTGAAGATATCAAGAGGTAATGGACTTGTTAAGAATTTGAGAAAAGGCCTGGAGAAGCACAGCTCCTTGGGAGCTGAAGAACAGGAAGCAGCCAAACCATTAACATTCAAACCTGAACCTTCTGACCTGGAGTACCCTTCACTTCCTCACCTCCAATAGTCAAGGATAGTGTGTGTGTATGCGTGTATATGTATTTGTATATGTGTGTGTATGTATTTGTATGTGAGTATGTGTGCATATATGTCCATATATGTATATAAACACATTTTTCCCACAGTATTGGGGGATAGAACCCAGGGGCACTGTACAACTGAGCTATAAACCAAGTCCTTTTCTATTTTGAGATAGGATTTCACAAATTTCCCAGGCCAACCTTGAACTTGTGACTTCCTGCCTCAGCCTGGGATTACAGGAGTGTGACACTACGCCCAGCAGGTATCATATATTATGACATTTCACTCCTGAAGACTTCAGCATGTATCTCCTGTTAAATATAATATATCATTGTTTTGGATTGAGCTACTTCACTAAGCCCCAACAGACTGGACCAAACCAGAATGGAGTGATTCATGCTAGAGTCCACATAATCAAAATGAACTTTAACTTTAAAACAGGTAAATTTTCCAAAAATTCAAAGTTTTGCAATCAGAAGGGGCCCAGTCTACTTAAAACATCATGATAAGGAAGTCCCCTTTTAGGAAGTAACCCTTTAAAGGAAGTAATTTTGAACCTATCAATCACTTTCCCCCTTTTATTTCTACTTTCTTCAACCACTTTCTACCTATGAATTCAACTTCTGCTCAACTCATTGAGGCACCCTTGAAATTTTTATTTTTTTGAGGCTTCCTTTATTGTGTAGATGAGATGCTTCCCAATTCATAGATTTCTTCTTTTTTTTTTTAAAGAGAGAGTGTGAGAGAATTTTAATACTTATTTTTTAGTTATCAGCAGACACAACATCTTTGTTGGTATGTGGTGCTGAGGATTGAACCCGGGCCGCACGCATGCCAGGCGAGCACGCTACCGCTTGAGCCACATCCCCAGCTCTCATAGATTTCTAACAAAAGTCAATTATATCTTTAAAACTCATGTTGAAATTTTGTTGACATTTCTATGACAAGTACTAGACGTAGTGTCACACTCCTGTAATCCCAGGCTGAGGCAGGAAGTCACAAG